>NW_022989810.1:894186-955348 GCF_902827175.1 Gymnodraco acuticeps | reverse complement strand
CAGCATTTCAGAAAACGCCACAGCATTTCAGAAAACGATAAAGCATTTCAGAAAACGCCACAGCATTTCAGAAAACGCCACAGCATTTCAGAAAACGCCACAGCATTTCACTAAACGCTACAGTATTTCAGAAAACGCCACAGTATTTCACTAAACGCCACAGCATTTCAGAAAACGCCACAGCTTTCAGAAAACGCAACAGTATTCAGAAAACGCCACAGCATTTCAGAAAACGATAAAGCATTTCAGAAAACGGTACAGCATTTCAGAAAATGCCACAGCATTTCACTAAACGCCACAGCATTTCATTAAACGCTACAGTATTTCAGAAAACGCCACAGTATTACACTAAACGCCACAGCATTTCAGAAACGCCACAGCATTTCAGAAAACGCCACAGCATTTCAGAAAACGATAAAGCATTTCAGAAAACGGTACAGCATTTCAGAAAATGCCAAGCATTTCATTAAACGCTACAGTTTTTCAGAAACGCCACAGTATTACACTAAACGCCACGCATTTCAGAAAACGCCACAGCATTTCAGAAAACGCCACAGCATTTCAGAAAACGATTAAAGCATTTCAGAAAACGGTACAGCATTTCAGAAAATCGCACAGCATTTCACTAAAGCCACAGCATTTCATTAAACGCCACAGCATTTCACTAAACGCACAGCATTTCAGAAACGCCACGCATTTCAGAAAACGATAAAGCATTTCAGAAAACGGTACAGCATTTCAGAAAATGCCACAGCATTTCACTAAACGCCACAGTATTTCAGAAAACGCCACAGTATTTCACCAAACGCCACAGCATTTCAGAAAACGCCGCAGCATTTCACTAAACGCCACAGCATTTCAGAAAACACCACAGTATTTCACAAAACGCTACAGTATTTCAGAAAACGCCACAGTATTTCACTAAACGCCACAGCATTTCAGAAAACGCCACAGCATTTCAGAAAACGTCACAGCATTTCACTAAACGCTACAGCATTCAGAAAACGCCACAGTATTTCACTAAACGCCACAGCATTTCAGAAAACGCCACAGCATTTCAGAAAACGCCACAGCATTTCACTAAACGCTACAGTATTTCAGAAAATGCCACAGTATTTCATTAAACGCTACAGTATTTCAGAAAACGCCACAGCATTTCAGAAAACGCTGCAGCATTTCACTAAACGCTACAGCATTTCAGAAAACGCCACAGCATTTCAGAAAACGCCGCAGCATTTCACTAAACGCCACAGCATTTCAGAAAACGCCACAGAATTTCAGAAAATGCCGCAGCATTTCACTAAACGCCACAGCATTTCAGAAAACGCCACAGCTTTTCAGAAAACACCACAGCATTTCACTAAACGCTACAGTATTTCAGAAAACGCCACAGTATTACACTAAACGCCACGGAATTTCAGAAAACGCCACAGCATTTCAGAAAACGCCAGAGCATTTCACTAAACGCAACAGCATTACACTAAACGTCACAGGATTACACTAAACGTCAGAGCATTTCACTAAACGCCACAGCATTTCACTAAACGCCACAGCATTTGACTAAACGCCACAGCATTTCAGAAAACGCCACAGCATTTCACTAAACTCCACAGCATTTCAGAAAACGCCACAGCATTTCACTAAATGCAACAGTATTCAGAAAATGCCACACCATTTCAGAAAACGCCACAGCATTTCAGAAAACAATAAAGCATTTCAGAAAACGGTACAGCATTTCAGAAAATGCCACAGCATTTCATTAAACGCTACAGTTTTTCAGAAAACGCCACAGTATTACACTAAACGCCACAGCATTTCAGAAAACGCCACAGCATTTCAGAAAACGCCACAGCATTTCAGAAAACGATAAAGCATTTCAGAAAACGGTACAGCATTTCAGAAAATGCCACAGCATTTCACTAAACGCCACAGCATTTCATTAAACGCCACAGCATTTCACTAAACGCCACAGCATTTCAGAAAACGCCACAGCATTTCAGAAAACGATAAAGCATTTCAGAAAACGGTACAGCATTTCAGAAAATGCCACAGCATTTCAGAAAACGCCACAGCATTTCACCAAACGCCACAGCATTTCAGAAAATGCCGCAGCATTTCACTAAACGCCACAGCATTTCAGAAAACACCACAGCATTTCACTAAACGCTACAGTATTTCAGAAAACGCCACAGTATTTCACTAAACGCCACAGCATTTCAGAAAACGCCACAGCATTTCAGAAAACGCCACAGCATTTCACTAAACGCTACAGTATTTCAGAAAACGCCACAGTATTTCACTAAACGCCACAGCATTTCAGAAAACGCCACAGCTTTTCAGAAAACGCAACAGTATTCAGAAAACGCCACAGCATTTCAGAAAACGCCACAGTATTTCAGAAAACGATAAAGCATTTCAGAAAACGGTACAGCATTTCAGAAAATGCCACAGCATTTCACTAAACGCCACAGCATTTCATTAAACGCTACAGTATTTCAGAAAACGCCACAGTATTACACTAAACGCCACAGCATTTCAGAAAACGCCACAGCATTTCAGAAAACGCCACAGCATTTCAGAAAACGATAAAGCATTTCAGAAAACGGTACAGCATTTCAGAAAATGCCACAGCATTTCATTAAACGCTACAGTTTTTCAGAAAACGCCACAGTATTACACTAAACGCCACAGCATTTCAGAAAACGCCACAGCATTTCAGAAAACGCCACAGCATTTCAGAAAACGATAAAGCATTTCAGAAAACGGTACAGCATTTCAGAAAATGCCACAGCATTTCACTAAACGCCACAGCATTTCATTAAACGCCACAGCATTTCACTAAACGCCACAGCATTTCAGAAAACGCCACAGCATTTCAGAAAACGATAAAATTATTTCAGAAAACGGTACAGCATTTCAGAAAATGCCACAGCATTTCAGAAAACGCCACAGCATTTCACCAAACGCCACAGCATTTCAGAAAATGCCGCAGCATTTCACTAAACGCCACAGCATTTCAGAAAACACCACAGCATTTCACTAAACGCTACAGTATTTCAGAAAACGCCACAGTATTTCACTAAACGCCACAGCATTTCAGAAAACGCCACAGCATTTCAGAAAACGCCACAGCATTTCACTAAACGCTACAGTATTTCAGAAAACGCCACAGTATTTCACTAAACGTCACAGCATTTCAGAAAACGCCACAGCTTTTCAGAAAACCTAACAGTATTCAGAAAACGCCACAGCATTTCAGAAAACGCCACAGCATTTCAGAAAACGATAAAGCATTTCAGAAAACGGTACAGCATTTCAGAAAATGCCACAGCATTTCACTAAACGCCACAGCATTTCATTAAACGCTACAGTATTTCAGAAAACGCCACAGTATTACACCAAACGCCACAGCATTTCAGAAAACACCACAGCATTTCACAAAACGCTACAGTATTTCAGAAAACGCCACAGCATTTCACTAAACACCACAGCATTTCAGAAACGCCACAGCATTTCAGAAAACGCCACAGCATTTCAGAAAACGCTACAGTATTTCAGAAAACGCTACAGCATTTCAGAAAACGTCACAGCATTTCAGAAAACGCTACAGTATTTCAGAAAACTCTACAGTATTTCAGAAAACACCACAGCATTTTAGAAAACCCCACAGCATTTCACTAAACGTCACAACATTTCAGAAAACCCTACAGTATTTCAGAAAACGCTACAGTATTTCAGAAAACACCACAGCATTTCAGAAAACGCCACAGCATTTCACTAAACGCTACAGTATTTCAGAAAACGCTACAGCATTTCACTAAACGCAACAGCATTTCACTAAACGCAACAGCATTTCACAAAACGCCACAGCATTTCACAAAACACTACAGCATTTCGGAAAACACTACAGCATTTCACTAAACGCCACAGCATTTCAGAAAACGCTACAGTATTTCAGAAAACGCTACAGTATTTCAGAAAACGTCACAGCATTTCAGAAAACGCTACAGTATTTCAGAAAACGCTACAGTATTTCAGAAAACACCACAGCATTTCAGAAAACGCCACAGCATTTCACTAAACGCTACAGTATTTCAGAGAACGCTACAGCATTTCACTAAACGCTACAGTATTTCAGCAAACGCTACAGCATTTCACTAAACGCAACAGCATTTCACTAAACGCAACAGTATTTCAGCAAACGCTACAGCATTTCACAAAACACTACAGCATTTCGGAAAACACTACAGCATTTCTTACAACTTACCCTAACCCTAAACCTAACCAAGTCTTCACCCTAAAATTAATGAATCCCCTCATGGGGACCTCCATTTTGTCCCCATAAGGGAGGCGAGTCCCCACACGTGACTGTGTAAACAGATTTAGGTCCCCACAAGTATAGTAATGCTAGGCCACACACAAATACACACTTACACACTTACACACTTACACACTTACACACACACACACACACACACACACACACACACACACACACACACACACACACACACACACACACACACACACACACCACACACACACACTACAATATAAGAGTAATTTATATTTAACAATCTTAAGTTAATATTTTCTAATTTGATACTTTGGCAACACTACTTCCTGACACTTTAAAGCCCGTTTGCAGAGAGGTATACAGGAAGAGAGAGAAACCGAAGGAGGGTTTGTGTGTGTGTGTGTGTGTGTGTGTGTGTGTGTGTGTGTGTGTGTGTGTGTGTGTGTGTGTGTGTGTGTGTGTGTGTGTGTGTGTGGTGTGTGTGTGTGTGTGTGTGTGTGTGTGTGTGTGTGTGTGTGTGTGTGTGTGTGTGTGTGTGTGTGGTGTGTGTGTGTGTGTGTGTGTGTGTGTGTGTGTGTGTGTGTGTGTGTGTGTGTGAATGGTTCAGCAGTGAGTCTCCAGCTGCTGAGCGGAGTGCAGCTCTTGGCGCAGCGGACTCCCCCCCCCCCCCCTCGCCCCGCTGCCTCAGAGGAGAAGGAGACCGGTGAACATGGAGGGACCGCGGGGAGTTCTGTCTCTCTGCCTGCTCACTGTGCTGCTGCAGCCCGGGACTCTGGGTGAGTACCATGAACTTTATCAAGACTATGTTAGTGGCTCCGTGTTCTAACAGTAGTGTGTGTCAGCGTGTGCGAAGCAGACTGTGCGGTAGGGAACCAGGCACGCGGACAGGTGACGCAGTCAGCGGCTGACACTGTTTATCCACAGAGAGAATTAGACTTAATATCTTCCTTCCATAACATCCGGTACCAATTAATACAAGTTGTTTTCAGTGGTGGAAAAAGTATTCAAATGTCTAACTTGATTAAAAGTACGGATACTAAACTTTAAAATTCAAAGGTGGAAGAAGTACTCAGACCTTGCACTTGAGTAAAAGTATAAGTACCAGAGTGTAGGAATACTTTGTTACAAGTAAAAGTCCTACAATTAAAATGTTACTCGAGTAAAAGTTAAAAAAAGGAAAGTATTGGCATCTAAATGCACTTCAAGTGCCAAAACTAAAAGTACTTATTATGCAGATTGGCTTATGATGTGTTTTGATAATGATTATTGATGCATTCATCTGTTTATCAAAGCTGGTAAAGGTGCAGCTAGTTTGAATGACTTTCTATACTGCAGGGTAGCTTTGGAATTTACTCCAGGTGGAACTAAAGTCTGATTTAAGTGTTAATTATATTTCACATCATTAATCCAAATCTGTAAAGTAACTAAAGGTTCTAAATAAATGTAGTGGAGTACAAGTACACGATTTACCTCTGAATTGTACTGGAGAAGAAGTACAATGTAGCAAATAATCAAAATACTTAAGTAAAGTACAAGTAGCCTCTTACAATTGTACTTAAGAACAGTTCTTGAGTAAATCAATCTGGTAAAAAATACAAAATGTCATCTAAAAGTACTGCATCAAGAAGGGTACTTAAGTGAAAGTATTATAGTACGATAAGCAAAATGTACTCAAAGTGTCCAGAGTGAAATCACTTATTGCGGAAAACATTTTTTTATTATTATTTTTAAAATCTTCACATTTACGATGCTGAAACTGGGAAACATTTTTGTGGAAAACTTTCCCACTCTTAGTTTTAGCTAATCAAATGTAGTGTTTGATGGTTTCAATCTATACCAAATAATATTTTAAAATGTTTTGATTGTGTGTCACAATCTGAATTTTTAAAGTAACTAGTAAATACATCTGTACATAAATGTTGGCAAAAGCACAAAATTGGCTTCCAAAGTGTAGAAGAGTAGAAGTATAAAGTGCAATGAAATAAAAATGCTTCAGTTAAGTGCAAGTACCTTAAATGTGTATTTGGTATTTGAGTTAATGTACTTAGTTACTTTCCACCACTGGTTGTTTGGTGTAATTGACCAGTAATGCGGAGCCCATCAAAAGCAATGATGTGACATTAAAGGTGGGGTAGGTAAGTTTGAGAAACCGGCTCGAGATACACTTTTTGTTATATTCCATGGAATGCTCTTAACATCCCGATAGCAATGAATATCTTAAGTGCTTTGAAAAAAAATCCATAAAAAAATGTCATCTGTGGAAGCCGTAGTACTGTAAAAAGCACGACCAATCATTTTAGCCGGCCCGGCTAAAGTAACTGGATGGCCTACCTGCCTGTCAGCCTTCCATCTGTGCACAAACTTATCTCGTGCCCTCATTGGTCATGTGCGCGTTCGTGTGTGTTGGAGGAGGGGCTCTGTAAGGAAGTGGCAGATTTGTTCCGGCTGTGTATTTTCAAATTATAGCGCACTCGAGCTGGTTTCTCCAAAATTACCTACCCCACCTTTAAATAAACTCCTTGTAGAGATACTCATCTTTGTCCTGGACCGTTCTTCTGCCTACCTTGTATCTTTACATGAACTTTTTAAAGATGTGACAAAATGCAGGTTTTTTTTATACAAATATCCTTATATTTGGTTACTTTGACATTTGTGAAAATCCACTACAGTTCAAAATAGAGATTTTGCCCCTCATTGGCTGCATGGTGTTTGTATTGGATGTATCAGATGTTCCACCTAGTTCCACATTTCCTGCATGACCGCAGTGAGAGAGTGTTTTTGGGGATATATGTTCAAGTCTGCTTGTCAGTTTGTGTGGCGGCTGTCCCACTTTCCCTCCTCTGCGCTCACCACATGTGTGAACAGTGGCACTGTAACCGACTTGGCTGCTTTCCATCCGTCATACCAAACACCTCCCACTTCAACCGGCCATGAAACTTCCCCACGCTTGTGACAGGTGGGTAGATTAAGCACAGCACGACAATGACAAGCCAAATTCTGCCTTTGGTTGCCGTGAACACATAAAATCATGAGTTGTACTCTTCTTCTCCCCTCCTCTTTCTGCTGTTTGTTCCTGCCCTCCTTCCACGGCAGGGCCTATTTTGAACCTGGAAATCCCACATACCAGAGGGATTGTGTGGCCCCACTGCTTTGTATGTGTCACAAATAGACATACAAACTTCAAACTTCCACCCTCATGCCCCCATCTGCCCACCAATACACATTAGCACACACACTCCCCGTTTGTGTTGCTCCTGCCCACCTCTGAGTGACGCATTGCTCATTCAAACATCAGGACTGTGTTATTTTAAACTTTTCTTTCTTTGTGTGCTTTCATTGATGTGGAGCTCGGGGGTCTGTCACAGGACAGTTCCTTATTCATTTCAGGGAATCTCAGTGTCTGCGCAGATGCCCCCCTGTGCTGGGACATTCCCCAATCCGGTGCTTAGCCAAAAATAGCGACTCAAGCTATTCCATCCTGTACCCATCAAAACAAAAGGCAGAAAGGGAAACAGGAGGCTGTACAAAAGAGAAACAGATCAATGTTTTCTTTTAGGAGGCACCACACAGTTTAACCCCACTGAAGTGTCTCCATCTGATTTTGACCATATTAGTCGTCCCCCCGCGCTCTTCCCTCTTAACCCGCTTGGCTGACTCTGGGGTCAAAGAGAAGAGAGAGGCAGGCTGGGATGAAAGGAACACAGATAGGAGGAATGAGAGGACTGTAGGCAAGTTGGAGAGACTGAGTTGTAGTGGGATAACTTTAAGGAGCCGAGGGAGGGGGGCTGAGCCGCCTGCTGGGGCAGTTATGTAGCCCCGCGCAGCCTCCTGCCAGTTGTCTACCCTCATTTCTCTGACAGGGCGAGACCGGAGAGAAGAACGATTCTTATTTCCACAGATATTTCATTGCATTGCTCCAGAGGAGGGTCAGTGTAGCTTCACATATTTATTAAACTATGGAATGTGGACACCTTAACTAAATAAATGCTAAGAAATAGATGATACATAAAAAGGCTCCTGCTCACAACAGCTAGAGGGCATAAATACAGTACTTACCTCTAAAATACTGTTATTTTGGTTACGCTATATCAAATAACTCATGATATTATATTAATGATATTATGCACCCATGGCACAACATGACACACAGTGATTGTTTAAATCCTGGGAAAGGATTTTACTATCTACTGAATAATTAGCTGGTGATGCATTGAGATCATCTGCAGCACATCTCCATGTTTTTCAGATATGGTGCAGCAGGGGAGCAATATTATCAGACTTACAACTTGCATCAAATGCTTCTAATGTGTTTCTAAACTTCCAGTCATTAAACATGAGTGTTAGAGTAACCTGATTCCTTTGCGTCACTTCAGGGTTACCTCTATATCAAATGTAATGCCAATAAATTCAAGAGAAAATAAATAACAATTAGATGTTTTTTAGCTCAGTGTTTTATGTAAGGCAACAGAACAATGTAACCTTAGAAAAGAAGAAACCAAAAATATTTAGGATAAAAAAATATTTTATTGATAGGAAAACCTGCCTTTCATTCAGCATATTCAGGCAGTAGCTTATACACCAATAATTAAACACATGAGCACATACTACAGTTTAAAAAAGCAGAAATAAAATCTGAGCTGACAGAAAATGCTCCGTTTTAGTTTAATGCACACAGTTTTTTTAAATGTACCAGTAATATGATTAAGTCTTTTATGTAACTGTAATGGAATACATTCACCTTGTTATCCTGATTACGTAATCCTGTTACATGTAATCTGTTACTCTCCAATGATGAATTCGTTTTCTGGGACCTTTCAGTGACACTGACCTACAGTACACCTGCCTACTGTGCAGATTTTCCACTTTTTCTTTCACATTTGATCAGCCTGCCGCAGTGTTTCCTGTGGTGATAAACTGCAGTCAGCTTTCCTGTGTGCCCCCCCCTCACTTTGAGCTCACTTCCTCAGTGGATTTCCCAGGCACTGAGGATGTGAGGGGAGGGAATTCAGCTGTTAGCTTTCATATGACATGGAGTTGCAATGCTGCTACTGTAAGCATCATTCTGATGTACTTAGCATTTCTGTTTCAGTACATTTACTTTTTGTTGTTTAAATGATAATGACATATCTTTGTACACTAAGTTGGCAATGAGTCCTCTCCTATCCCCTACTCCTCAAGGTGTACATATATTCTACGACCATATTTTATATGAAGGATACAACTAGGTCAGCAGCTCTTTTAAAGCCTTTAGTGTTTCTCCTTTAGCATTGTTTATAGAAGGGATCGACAGTTCTTAGATTAGAACGTCATGAAAGGAAGATATCCATTAGTAGTAGATGGAGAATGTGGGGGTTTCCATGAGAATATTTTGGCAGCAGTTAAGCCAGCATTTTTAAGGTGCCAAAAATGATTCAAGACATTGTGCACATGGACAAAAGATTAATATTTTTCCTCACATCTTCGAAACAAACGAAACAGTTTAGTTCTCTTAAGCATAAAAATAACAAAAAAACAAACTAAAAATCTGACAGTTAGTGCGCTACAGAATGTGTCTGCATGTAAAACAACCAGAGCCAGGGAGCAGTGTCAGTCACTGCTTATGAACTCCAATCAATGCATTTCAGTTTAGCTGAATTGGCCACCATGTTGTAAACAGTCAAGCCAAATCCAAGGCCCACCTACCAGCTGGATCAAAAAGACATATTTTTAAATCAACACTTTATATCCATCTGCCACCGGTCTTAATTGTACTGCAGTAAATTCTACTAGGATGACACTTCAGTTATTATCATAAATGTCAAACTAATTGAGTAAAGAGAGTGGGTGTTTGATTCTACATTTAGCCACTTAACCATGATTGAGGGGGCTTCTTCTCTCGAACAACAGGAGCGTTGTGCTACCGCTAAATCAATTGACATGGCAGCCCTGTTTAATCCAACCAGAGGTTTGACTCATGAATTCTCCTTCCTGATGTGTGAAAATTTACACATTCTCCTTTAAGGTTACACTGCTTCTGTCTATGTTTACAGTATATTATGAGACATGTGTGTTTTTGTGCATTAAGCACAGTTCATATAATTTCAAGACACATTCCATCTCACAGTCCAGATGAGGGCGGGATCCTGAGTGTGAAATAGCAGAGCGCTAACACCCACACACAACCTCAGACACAAACCCTGCTGGTTTAATGCAGCAGAGTGCCACAGAGACTGCATGAATGTGAATGAGTAACAGGGAGAGTACCACAGTGAGCTCAATAATACTTTCATGGTGTTCTTTAGAGATGCGCCAATTGCAATTTTCTTGGCTGTTACGGAAAAGTCAGACTTGCCCACTTGTTTTTTTAGGAAAAGAAGAAAAGGAATAAAATTGACATTATACAAAAACACTTTTTTTTCACATAAAATTTTACATTTTCAAATTAAGTTTCTCATTATTATATACGGACCATTAAAACAGCAGCAAACAACCGTGTGCTTATATGTAAACATATAAAGGAGCGGAAAAGACAATACAAAGTCAAAATGTTGCAGTGTTATTGCTCACAAGTTTACAGACAAAACAACTGAGTTCTCTTAGTCGAGTTTTCACCACATGAACAACATGCTAACCGTATTAGCAGAAGCCTGCTAATACAACCCAGTCTCATGGCATTTCATGTTCACCAACACGATTTTCCCCTTTTTTTCGTGTTGCACAGCACGATTTTAAAAGCAATGTATTTCTACTGGTAATGTGTTTCGTGCCTGCACCACGTCTTTTTCTCCGGTCGGGTCGTGGAAGACCGGAAGCTGTGTGGTTCATAAAAACATGTTTTTACTCAATATCAAGCCACAATTAATGCTTTTATTTTAAATCGTATAATTTCGGACTTTTGTTGCCATCTGTGAGGAAAATAAATGGGGCTCAGAGCCTCAGAATACTGAAATCTGTATTTTTAAATCTTTTTCCTTCTCATTTGTTATTCTTTTCAAAATAACACACTGTTATTTACTCACCAATAACACACAATTATCCTTGCTTTTATTTATTGGTTTGATTCCATCATCTCGGGCTTTTTTGGCGTCCGTCAGGAACTGAATTTCAAAATAAAAATAACCGGAAACAGACGTAGGCCTATAAGGGACATTTCGAGCATCATTGCGATTGTCAACATTTCTGAGTTTAGGATGGCCGAAGACACTACACTACCCATAATCCCCAGCTATCGTTTAGGACTACAGTCCCCGTGATTAATCTTCAAACTCTGGGATTGGATGTTGGAGTAGCAGTGCGCCAAGGTTACACCGAGCGTCAAACAGCTGTTTGAAATGGAACGAAACCACGCCAGACTATCCAAAACTGGAATCGAACGCCCCCCCAGAACTACACATGCTGGCTATTGTGTTTCGCAAAATGTTCTATGGGACGTCTCTACTGAACGTTTTCGTTTTTCCCACAATTAGAAGTTGCCAGTATTAAACACATTGGTGCTATCAAATGTAAAACATATAATTAATAAATGGGTGAAAATCACTTGTGTCCATAATGCGTAGCATTAATATCCACATGACAGCTCATTGTTACTTTGTAATTCTACTCCACTACAATTCAGAGGTTAACCTGGTATTTTTACTCCACTACACTTATTTGAGTTACTTTGCAGATTCTGATTAATTATGTGAAATATAAACAACCCTTAAATCAGACTTTAGTTACACCTGAGTAAAATTCAGGGAAGGTGATTGTCAAGTGCCAACAATCAGGAGATATATTTGATAGTTGGTGCTTGAGAAGACTAAACATTTATCTGCAATTGACATGAATGGAAACGAGTAATAAAGTATATTCATTACTCGTTATTCTCTACTAATAGTTAATTAAAGACTGTATATTATGGCTATTTTGCACATCCCTTTCAAGATTTCAAGATTTCCAAAGGTTTATATCATATACACAACTACGGTGTAGTTATGCAATGAATGAAAAAGTTGGGTCACAGGTTCCTCAACAGTGCATTACAAGACATCTATCAATATGTGTGTACCTCCACCATTAAACTGTCATATTCTGCACATTTCTTATTCTATCTATCTACATAAGAGTATAATTTGTATGTATAATATCAGTTAAAATAAGTGCTTCAACATAGTTAACATTGCAGAAAAGCAATATATTAGACGTTAATAAGTACTTTGTCAGGCTTAATATTTATCTGTAGATAGATACCCCCAAAGTTTGTTTCTTATTTAGAAGAAGACCTTAATCTAAAGTGTTATTTAATGTTTAAATAAAAGTTAATTCGTTTTTCTGTTTTGCACCTCCTCCTATTAATATCTTTGTACATCCTGCACTAAACTGTTTTATTGTAGAGATCACTTATAGTATCTTCTTGATTTTTTATATTCTATATTTCTATCACAGACCTTCTACTTTTCCCCTATGAAAGTATGTACTCTTAATATTTTGTTAATCAAATATAACACATAAAAACAATAATTCAATAACGTGCTTTAACCACTAGGCGGTGCACACAAGGTACACACAGCCATAATAACTTTGTATTATTAGTGTAGGACACTTATGTATGTACAACATCTGAAGATGTGTAGTTTTATTCATGCTTTCACATAATTTTACAGCATATTGCTATACTATTTCAGACTCAGTATTTACATTCTTACATTCAAAGAAAATCAGTAATATCTTTAAAAACTACAAGTCCTTTTATATCAGCTGTGCAGCGTTATGGTGTAAATATAACCTATCTACGAATTAGATCAAATGTAAAAGTCAGCCGAATTAGTGTTGATACTGCAAGGAGACGTATTGTGTGAAGAAAAATTGAAGATGTTGTTTAATTGTTGATATATGATCCACGTCAAGTATTCAGTTTCGGCTGCATTTCTTCAGTTTTTCCAAAGGTCTTCTCATCAGGGCTCTATAAATAAAGAACTACGGCAGATCTGTAATATGTAATGTAGCCGAACCGTGTATTACAATGCCGTTATGTGATGACTTTCAAAGAGAAAAGCAAGAGCACTCGGAATTAAGTATTATTTTATTCTTTTTAAATGTTTTCCGGATTTCATATCATATAAACACCAAATCCCAGCATGCATTGCGGCTAAAACATCCAATCAGCGACCTTAAACCATAGCTGAGGATCTTGGGTAATCGCTCGAAATGACTACGTCTGTTTTCGGTTATTTTTATTTTGAAATTCAGTTCCTGACGGACGCCAAAAAAGCCAGAGATTATGGAATTAAACCAATAAATAAAACCAAGGATAATTGTGTGTTATTGGTGAGTAAATAACAGTGTGTTATTTTGAAAAGAATAACAAATTAGAAGGAAAAAAAGATTTTAAAAATACAGATTTCAGTATTCTGAGGCTCTGAGCCCCATTTATTTTCCTCACAGACGGCAAAAAAAGTCCGAAATTATACGATTTAAAATAAAAGTAATAACTGTGGCTTGATATTGAGTAAGAACATTTATTTATGAACCACACAGCTTCCGGTCTTCCACGACCCGACCGGAGAAAAAGAAGTGCTGCAGTCACAAAACACATTACCAGTAGAAATACATTGCTTTTAAAATCGTGCTGTGCAACACGAAAAAAAGGGGAAAATCGTGTTGGTGAACACGAATTAATAGATTAAAAATCGTGTTGGTGAACACGAAATGCCATGAGACTGGGTTGGCTAATAACCTTATAGTAAGTGAATAAGGTTTCTGCTATTGCTACATTGAATGCTAGCAATATTATTAGCTGAAAGCTACTTCCAAAGCTAATTTGCCTTCACACCATCCTGGATGCTAGCATTCAGCTAATGTTATTAGCATAAGGCTAGAGTTTGTGTAAATACACATTTTCTCTGGAAGAACTGAAGGAAAGAGGTAAAAAAAATGTAAGGGGTCATTTTGTCCTTAAAGATTGAAGAGAGCAGTTCCAGGTTTGCATGTTCTGTTAATAGATAGAAATATTGGTTAATTGACACATTTATTCTGTCTTCTCACCTGAGTAGAAGTGGCTTTCTCCACTATGCTAAATGCTTTGAGAATGAAAGTTTGGTGATGTGTACTCCGTGAAGGATTGAGTAGAATGTATTGAATGAGTTGGATTTGAGGTTTGTATCATGAAGAATGTGTAATTACAAATAGCTGGTTGATGTCTGTTTGTAGTCTGATGTCCATTTGTTTGCTGGTATAGAACTAGTATTCTCGTGAGAAAAGAGTTTGAACAATTGTGCTAATAGGTTTAATAGTATAGGAGAGGAATGTTTGGTATTAGTTTGGAGGCGTGTGGATAGAGCGTTGGTGTTCGGATCAGGGGAGCACAGGTTCAAACCCCACTGCAGTCAGCATGTCGTTGTGTCCCTGAGACACGTCACCCCAAATTGCTCCTGTGGGGATTGCTGAGTATGTAAGTCGCTTTGGATAAAAGTGTCTATCAAGTGACATGTCATGTAATGTAATATTAGTTATGGCCTCTTTCAACTCTGTACTTGAAGGGACGAACGTGGGGTTATGGTTTCTGGGTGTCGAGGCAGAAGGAGAGGAGGTTGAGCAGATCATTTGCTTTCCACCAGGCAGGGAACATGGATTTTATAGTATTGTATTTAAAGTAATTGAGTGTCTTTACTGATTTATCTAATTTATGAATGCTATGTGCTGAGTGAGAGATGGAAGTTTGGTGCTCCACCATCAATTTTGGAAAGTGTACTTATATGGTAGTATTATCTCTGCTGTTACTCCAGTTGTGACCCTGACCACTAACTCCCACTCCTGTGCAACTTCAAGAAACCAGTTTACCGATTCAGCCAAAGGCTTATCATCTTTCCTCACCACACCTTAAATGCACAGGTGCATTTTCCAGTGTCCAGTGGTCTCCAGTCTGTCCAATACTGTGCTACATTTCTTTACACATTAAGGTTTCCAGATGAATCCCGGTCGTTAACGCGTTAACGTTGACAGCCCTAATAAGGCGGATGACAGTTTTGCACACACAATTTCAGAAAGAACAAGAATATCAGTGGTTAAATCACACCATCTCAAGGCTAAATTAGTGGTTGAAATTAATACAAAGCTGCAGTTTCAAAGTTGAAAAGACGACATTGAAGGTCTGGAATGACTCTTAAGAGGACCAAGACCAAAACGCACCCTTTCTCAGACAGAGGAGAGGAAAACCCAGCCCTCACAGGCGAAAGCACACATTGACTTTTCATTTTGGATGCTCTGAGCTTCAGTGTGTTTTATTGCTGCAAAAAGGATTCAGTCTTGAATCTGACTGCATGTACTTCTTAGAAATTAGTCAGTATCTAGGAAAACATCTTAATTTATTGGGATTGATTGTTTCATTCTGCAGAACATATCCTTTAAATCTTGATACAAGTAGCTAATACTGCAACTCATCTTTTAACATGACTTGTTTCTGCAAAGCGGAGTTTGTTTTAATGGACCTGGAGGTGTGCTTGTTTGCATTTGCCCTTCAGAGGTGATCAAATCCATCACTCTGTGCATTATATAAACTACCCTTCGCCGGTGAAGTGTGAAGGAACATCCTTCAATGTTATTTATTAACTTTTAAAAAGAAATGGATAAGAAAGACACAACTTCCATGTGATGTTAAGAAAACTTACAGTGAGGCAATGTGCTGGTAAAATTCAATGTGTTAACTTATTCAAAGAGGGTTCAAGTTGTAGTAACTAGTGCTGCTGTAGATCACTCATTACTTAATCGACAGTAAAGCCCATGAACGCCTTCCACTTCTTTCAGTAAGAATAAAACAAATCATTGAATATTGAATCAAGCTAAAGTTTGAGGCGGCAGTGGCTCAGTCTGTAGGGACTTGGTCTTGGAACCAAAGGGTCGCCGGTTCACGTCCTGATCGGACAAAAATAATAATTGAGTGAGCTGGAGAGGCCTTCAAGGCCACTGCCGACGTGCCCATGAGCAAGGCACCTGGCAGCGTCTCTGCTCTGCCACCTCTACTATCTGCATGTGGTTGTGTGTGCATGTATATATCCTCTTTATTTGTGCATGTATATCCTCACCTGTGTGTGTAAAACACAACAGAGTGGGGAAAGACATTTCCTTGTAAGGAATGAATAAAGTACATCTTCTTCTTCTTCTTCTTCTTCTTCAAGGTAGTGGAACCAGTGTCAGCTGTTGATTTCAGCCAGAGCTGTAGTAGAAGCTGATAGACATTGCACAGTGCTGGAAGGAATTCAATGTACTGCTCAGTGGAGCTGAACAAAGGCAGACGTTTGGCGTCATGGTGGCTTAAACTCAGACCTCCCAGCTGAATGAGCGTTTCTTCATTTTGAAACCCCCCTTTTGCACCTGTATACTACACACAGGGCTTCCATTTCATCCTGTAAGTCCTTTGAACACACAGGCCACATGGTAAAAGCTTCATTTCCAGGCAGGCATTAAAAGGCATATATCTATAAGACTAAGAGGCTAAGAGGACTGACCTGGCTTTCTCATGGGGGCTTTGAGTTAACAGGCCGTTCTGAACAGGTCTCAGACCAGAGGGTGATCACAGAGGCAGCGCAAGCCATGCTAAAGAGAATGATGACATGTGACCCATTGTACCACATGCAATACCTCTCAAGCAGCCAGGGCAATGATAAAGAGATAATGTAAATGTGTCAAAGGGATAGCTATTATAAGGATGGTTTAAGCTATATTTATGTATATTTAAGCTACTTTGGGTGTCAACATTTATTTAGGAATTCTTGTAAACTGTACCCAAAATAATGTTTGTGCGGTTCCGTGACCGTCTCCCCTTCGCTTAATGAATGATAATGGTGCCAGGTTAAAAGAAGGGTTGTGTGCATGCAACTCTGTTATACCTCATTCACCAACGCAACTTCGGTTCAAGCTCCGTGCTAGAGCTTTTCAGGTTCAGAACCAGTTCTTCGGTTTAACTCTGGCTCTTTTCACACCGCCCAGAGTCCGACTGGTAATGCGTCGTTGCGTCATCGTTTGCGTCATGACGTAACCGTTTGCGTGCCTGCTTCATAAAGCCAAACCGCGCGGATGAAATCAGTTGCATTCATTTCTTATGGCTCTATCTGCAGCTTTTCCGGAGTCATTTCTGTGGTTTAGTTATATTCTTATAAAAAAGTGTACTCGTGTCAATAAAGGTTTTTTTAAAACACAACTGCTTCCGAGGTTGGTCTTATTTCTTAAGGTGGACTGAACCATGAGTGTGGAGTAACGTTGTATCTTTCATTTAAATGAACTGTAACCTTCACCCAGGTATTTAACAGCTGTTCTCAAATGAACACGTGAAGTAAAGTTTAATATTTATAGTTTTATAGATTTATAATGAGTTATAATGAGAGGTGATCAACGTGAATGCTCAGGTTCCACCTTAACACGCAGACACGTTGCTTCACCATGAGCAGAAACCTTTATATATACAGTCTATGGCAGAAACTCTGAAACTCTTGTTAAGTTTCTCCATCGTTGTGTACAAACTGGATAAAACGCGGGCTTTTTGTTGTTGTTCAGGAGTTGATCTGTCTCTGCCCCTGCCCCCGCCTCGACGTAAGTGTGACGTATGTGGTGCTTTTGCTCTGGCCGGACAATTTTTTGGTGCTTGAAACAAACCGGATTCCGGAGCGAAGAGGCTGCTCCGCTGCGGTGTGAAGAGGAAAACCCGGTGCTTTTCAAGCTCCAGCTCCGAACCGGCCCTAAAACACCGTTGGTGTGAATGAGGTATTAGTGATTGCTAACTCACCAACAAGTCCTGCCAAGATACTATCAGCAGGTGATACCCTGGCCTGCACACAGCAGACCATGTTGATTCCCGACATGCATAGGCTATAGGCCTATAGATTTCATTTTACATACTTTTGTAATCTTATCCTATTATTTTTTATATTTATAGTTATTTGCTCTTTTCGCAAACCATACAACTAATAACTTACCTAGCTGTGAATGAAAATGCTACCGAACTGAGCGCTTGTTAGCTTAGCTGGCACATACCTTTGAGGTGAAGGAAAGCAGGCTGCTGTCTTTATTGTTGCACTGACAACCAGTTGAATCGTGGTAGTCGTTGCATGTCAGTAAGCTGTGTACAAAGCAGAGGACACCAGTAGATTTGTTAGCTTGCAGAATCCCGTTAGCTCGTGGCTAACTGCTGCTCGCTCTGGTTATATGAAGTCTTTTAGGGAAGCGCTTGCGTATTTAATGTTAAAATGAAAGGGTCCCATTTTTAGAGAGTCATCAAATGCGGCGCTGGTCTGCGGTGGCGGGCTTCCAGCAGGCCGTTGCTGCGCTCTGCCGGCTGTGAACACCGGAGCTGTGTCGAAGCATAGGGAACATAAGGCTTGTTTGAGACAAGCGAGACCTGCGCAGACCTGCGCAATTTCGATCAACGTCTTGCTAGTGCGTTGCATGCATGGATGTATAATAAGAACGTTGCATGATGGTTAGTCATTTTGTCCGACTTGCTCTGGAGGCTCGCCTACATGAGACGTTGGGGGACCAAGACGCCCGCAGCCTTGAGAGCGAGGCGCGGCGAGGTGGCGCAGTTCCTCTCCACGGGCTGCGGAAGCGAAATGCTTGATGGGAAACGACTCGCTGGTATCTCGAGCTGAGCGCTCGTTGGTGGTTTTTACCACGTGCTGCTGATGAAACTCTCCAATTGGCTCGGCAAAAGTTTGTTGTTGTTTTGTGTCAGTTTTACTTCGCCCCCTCCATTAAAATTGTTCATCATTGTTACACAATGTTTATCATCATGAAATTAATATCTATATATTTGTATACTATACTTGCTTGCACTGCTTACCGTTTCATACTTTATATATCTTAGCATATTCATACACACTGTTCATACTGCTCACAGGCTGCTGTGTATATGCATACCCCTCACTGTTTATTCATCATTCAATTCATTCTATATTTTATTCTGTAGATTGTGTACATTACTTTTCACTTTACTGCTTGTTGCACCTGGTTAGAAGCTAAACTGCATTTCGTTGTCTCAGTAGGCCTACCTGTAATCTGTGCAATAATAATAAAGTTTAATCTAATCTTGAGCAGGAACAAATGTATTTACTTAGTACATATCTGACATTAACGATTAAACACATGTGTGCATTCTTTATAAATGCAAACCGAGTCAAGTCGACTCCGGAGGTGGCGGTATGTACCTTAAAGTTGTTTGCAATCCGCCAAAAAAACGAGAGAAGAAGAAGAAGAAGGCGAAGGCGAAGGCGAAGGCGAAGAAGAAGAAGCCGACTCGGAGCTGTCCGACTCAGTGTTGCCAACTTGGCGATTTTCTCGTTAAATTTGGCGGCTTTCCAAACCCTCCGGCTACTTATTTGTGTCAAAAGCGACTAACGACTAATCTAACGATTTATAATGGTGTTATTAGGGACTTCTGGTGTTTGGAGACTCACGTATTGTTCTGCAGTTAACGAGCCGCGGGTGCTGCCGTGAGCCCCGCCTCCCTCCCATAGTACTCACAGGCGCTCAGACTGACAGTTGTCTGGCCGCAGCTGCAGTCAGAGCAGAGAGGAGACAACCGCGTCGATACTGCAAATGAATTGTGCATGCGCCAACTGCCAAGCCGTCCTGGTTTTGAGCGGGATTTAAATGTTGAATGTAAATGTTTCTTCACTCACTTTCACACTATAATAAATAACTGCCTTTGCTTTGCCTCACACAGCCTCAGTCACTCAATCACCTCGTCCACTGTGTGTGTGCCTCTCTGTGACAAGCTAAACATCATGGCACAGTCTAAATTGTATTCTCAAAAATACAGAAAGGAGTGGGAATCAAACCCTGAGTATAAAGGATGGTTGAAGCCATTTATTGGAGATGACACACGGGCATACTGCCTTTATTGTAAGGGGGATTTCTATGCCAAACTGTCATGTTAAAACCCCAAAACATACTCAAAAGGCAAAGACATTTCTGATCTACTGTCGTCTGGATTTAACTCTGGTGGTTTCAAGTTTTGATCCTTGAAGGGTTGGGAACATTTTTTGTACTCCCCTCTACCATGCTCTGTCCTACAGCCGCCATTACATGATATGCAAATTAGGCGATGACGTCATTTAGCGACTTATGGCGACTTTCAGGACAGCTAATAGCTACTTTCCTTACTATGGAGTTGGCAACACTGGTCCGACTTCAGGCGAGCTTTTTGAGACCTCCCCCGGCTGCGATCGGCTACTCTCGTCTACTTTCGAGGCGAGCCGCAACGCGTCTCAAACAAGCCTATAGAGTTATGGTTTTATTCATAGGTCACAGACTACAGTAACCAGTCAATACTGTACATTGAATCTTCAGGCGGAATGTACGGCATTTCTGAGTGCAGAGACAGGAAGTGGTTGTTTTTCACACCCAAAGAGGATAATGGGAACAAAAGATCAATGGCAGTTGCCATGTGGAGAAGTTCCAACAATGAGAGGAAAGGTCATTTCCATTTCTAAGTCTGAGCCTATTTTATAATTATGTCTAATTACCCTGAGGTCATTTCAAACCTTTCATATTTGTAGACTTCCCAGTTGACAGATTTGTTAATTTATCCCTACGTTCCGAAAAATCTAAAGCATTTACAAAAGACCAGGTAAATGATAAATGCATAAATAAAACATTGATTGACGTTTTTTCAGAGAAAACTTTTGGAAGACTTTTTTAAAGATTATTTTGGATTATGCATCTAAAGTAGTTTTGATGTTAAAAAGTGCTGTAGCTTGGCACAGTCTGCCCATCAGCTGTGGCTTTCACTGTTGGTGGTTTGGTGTGGTTGTTGCTTAGTTTTGTATGGCTAAATGTTTTCCTTTAGGCCTATAGCACATGTAAGGTTGTTGATACAGTCACAGTGCAGCTCGATGATGGTTTGTGGCTGTCTGTGTTGACATTTGTTGGTCCAGAACTAGTTACATCCGGGTAGCTAATGCTTTGCTGTTGTTCCAACCCACTGTGTGCTTTACAGTATATAGTTTAGAATATCATACATACTAGTAGACCTACTATTGTTCTTAAATGTCTTTTGCTTTTAATCTGTAAAGCACTTTGAATCGCCACATGCTGAAAAGTGCTATATAAATAAAATTGCCTTGCCTTGCCTAGGTCAAATCTTTCCCTTGAGAATTAGTTTACAAGAATTTTCTCTGATTTGTTTAACATGATGCACACAACTTCCATCCAATTGGCGACTTTGTGTATAACTTGGATCCCAAGCTTAAGCTTGAATTAGCATGAATGGGCTCAGCAAGTTTCATGGCAATGTAAGAAATAAAAATCGCTACTTCCTTTTTACCTGATGTTGTTTCATACCTTTGTTGTTTCATACCTGATGTTGTTTCATACCTTTCGTTCTGTGACACACATGGACTTACTATTGATGTCATGTTACAGATCAGTCACACAAATAGTTTCCCTTGCTATATATATTCATCAACCTGTCAACATATTTCTACCTCTAGCCAGAGCAAGAACTGCCATTACATTGCTGATAACAGAACTTGCCTGAATCATGATGTACTGTGTGTATGTGTGTGTTCTGCAGGTATGCCCCCTTTATACCCTATGAGTCAGCTCTGTATGTTCTGTGATCTGGAGCTGTCCTCCTGCAGTGGTACTGGGACCTGCATGTCCAACTGCTCCATCACATCCACCTGTGACGACAGCAACGAGGTCTGTGTCTCGATCTGGTAGGTACCTGAGAGCAGAAAACTGCCTTTAACTCTTAGATGTGACTCACTTAATAGGTTTATATATATATATATATATATATATATATATATATATATATAGTTTTAACCATTACATCTGTGCTCTGTCTGTCTGTTAGGAGGAAGAATGAGAAAGGCTTCTCCATTGAAACCCTGTGTCATGACCCGTCCAAGCCGCTCTATGGTGTTATGCTGGAAGACTACAACAGCTCCACCTGTGTGATGAAGGAGAAGAACACAACGAGTGGAATGGCTCACTTCTGCTCCTGTACTGACGAGGAGGAGTGCAACGACAAAATGTTATTCTCTCCCAGTGAGTACATAAAACAAATGCCTTGTATTTACTTTTTTACCCCTGATCTAGTTTTCGAGTCATGTATTATTGTTGCGTTTGTTGTACTTGATTTTGCAATGTTCCTCTTCACCGCTGTCTGGTAGAGAGTGGAGAGTTGTGGAGTTGACGTCAGCTACACTCGGTGAATGAATGCTTTGCAAGTAAAATCACCACAAATAAAAATAATAATGCGTTTTCTGGAAACTCAAAGAAACTTTAAAGAGTACAAAATCCTAAAAACATAATTAAAACAACACTCTTACAATATATAAAACATAACATTATTTACAAATTAAAAGCAGTTCTGAAAAGGTGAGTTTTGTTGGCTTCTGCGGAGCGGATGCAGCAGGAAGGAGTGTGGTGTTGGAGCAGGTCTTTGAGGTAGGAGGGGCCTGTTGATGGAGCAGGTCTGTGAGGTAGGAGGGGCCTGGTGTTGGAGCAGGTCTGTGAGGTAGGAGGGGCCTGGTGTTGGAGCAGGTCTGTGAGGTAGGAGGGGCCTGGTGTTGGAGCAGGTCTGTGAGGTAGGAGGGGCCTGGAGTTGGAGGGCTTTGGAGGTAAGGAGAAGGATCTTGAAATGAATGTGTTGGGGGACGGGGAGCCAGTGGAGGTCCTGCAGGACAGGGCTGATGTGGTCAAGGGAGCAGGTGTGGGTGAGGAGACGGGCGGCAGAGTTCTGAATATACTGGAGGTTATTGAGGAGTCTGGATGGTGTACCATGGAGGATTCTGTTGCAGTAGTCTAGATGAAATGAGAATCATTATATTTATTTCAAGGAATAATTCTTAGTGATGCACTCACATACAATTATCTATGTCATTGCACTCTTTTATTTGTTTTTACTGGGGACAGTTTAGAATGAAAATGAATATCCAAAAATGATTCCCTGGTGTTTTCTGATGGAGAAAAATTACGTTTGTTGTCCACAGCTGACGATAAAATGACTGGACTGCATTCTGCGGATTGATATGACCTTGATTAGCAACAGTCTGTTCTACTTAGCAACAGTCTGTTAGCGGAAACAAGTAGACCTCTGGAATGTCCAAGTTGACCAGAGTTGAATATTCAACAAAGCTGTGTAATAATCCAGGACTAAAAACATGCAATATTTCTTAAGTAACATCTTTAAATTACACTGAATTAGAATAAAGTACAAGTGTGTGATCATGGTATTAAAATAATGACTACCAACAGTGAGTCTCCCTGAGAGACACACACACACAATTAGGGGATTTGTTGAGAGTAAAAATCTCTGAGAATATGGCAAACGTATCCTAAAAGTATGTATGTGATATGTTTTACAGCTGCAATGAAGGTTTTATTGTGACTGACTTCACCGGGAGAAATCAGACACATTATTTTAACTACAGTCACTTTCAACTAACCTAATAAAGACTAACTATAAAATCAGCGGTTTATTTGTTCAAACACCTGTGCTGCCAACAACAGCAGAACGACACATCTCCACCCTTTCCTCATACTTCAGGTGTAAATGAGTAACCAGGTGCTTGTGTTTGCTTTTGCGGATTTCTTTTATTTATCAGTACATTTTATTTCACTCTTTCAACTGTCATCTTCTTACTCCATCCCCTTCCTGCCTCTCTGACGTAGTCCTCACCCACTGATGAGGAAACTGTTTATTTTGCGCGTGGAGCTGCTCATGCATTTCAGATGCTGGTGTTAGTTGCTGAGGTCCTGTTGTGGTTGCTACTGTGTTGAGGAATGACTGGAGACTGCACTGTTATCACAAACAGGAAGTGGAAAAGTAGTGTTTGCATCACAAGTAAACAACGTGCAGCGGGGGTGTTCCGATCTGTGTTTGGCTGCTGCCTCGCACACTGCAGAGCAGAAAAATGGGCTGTCTCACACCATTTAGTGCGTGTGCGTGTGTGTGTGTGTGGTGTGTGTGTGTGTGTGTGTGTGTGTTGTGTGTGTGTGTGTGTGTGTGTGTGTGTGTGTGTGTGTGTGGTGTGGTGTGTGTGTGAGTGTGTGTGTGGGGGGGGTGTGTGGGGGGGGGGATTGTGTGTATATGTGTCTTGTGGTTTAGAGAGCTCAGACACATGGTTTCTTGTCTGTGTTTAACTCAAATCAGAAACATCTCCAGCACATGGTGAACAGCCAGACACACCTCTGCTCTAGTGAACACGAGTGAGGTAGACTCGATACCGTCGACCATCATATCCTGAAGCAGAGGCTGGCCAGAATTGGCATATCTAGCCATGCAGTGGGGTTCGAGTCTTCCAAGACCCGACCGGACAAAAAGACGTGCTGCAGGCACGAAACATACTACCAATAGAAATACATTGCTTTTAAAATCGTTCTGTGTGACACGAAAAAAAGGGGAAAATCGTGATGGTGAACACGAATCAATAGATTAAATGTCGTGATTATAACACGAAATGCCGTGAGACTGGGTTGGATTATATTGTGAGTCTTGTAGTAACAAATGCAGCCACCAAATTATCTTCTTTTTTACCAGATGTCATAAAATGTATGTGTTGCAGTTATGTTATTTTATTAGCTTTTGTTGCAATTCAAGCAAAACATAAGGATGTGAACACCAAACCTGAAGTCTTCAAAATAAAATTGTGGCAAATTAAGTAGTTTGTTTACAAAATAATATTTATGTCTGTCAATCTTCATCCCTGAAACACACACACACACACACACACACAGCCCTGAGGGTTTGGGTTGCTGTTCCTTCCTCCCATTGAGGACGCATGCAGGAAGTCCTTGTTTGCGTATTGGACCGCTGCCATGTCTTATTCCTCTTCACATGCCTCACATTGTTCTCCCCCAGCATTACATTCTCATGGTGTGCATGTAGTAGTGTTTGTGCTCTGGGTTTATTGCTTGAGAGCCACACTTGTGGAATCCGATGCGTCTGAATGAGTGTGTTTGTGCTGCAACTGTCATCGTGCGGAGGGGAACATTGTGATCCCACAGGAGAAAACACTAACAGGGATTGTTGGTTTTAAACGGACTGCCCAGTGGAGGCCTTGGAGGTTAATCATTGTCCGAACCCAACGGTTTGACAACCATAAACCTCTGGGAGCAAGAGGCAATATTTTGGGATTCTGGTGTAGCTAAAAGATCATCTGAGCCAAGACTTCCTCCTTCGTGAGCCAGTCAATTGTTATCAATCAATTAGCAACTTGAGATGTGAGAATGAATTCGGAGTTAGGAGACGAATGTGTCACCGGATTGTGTTACAGGTAGCCAATTTACAAGCGAATAAAAAGATGAAAGCAGAGCTGATGTTAATCAAAGCATCAAAGCAATTTCTCTTTTATTTATTTTAATCTAAAATGGATGACCTGTCATCATACCTTACCATACCAGATGTATAAAGTATTGTATTTAGATTCTCATTATGATAATGATTCTGATCTGAAATACACTGTTTCATCACACAACAGCCCGGTATCAATTTAAATTCAACAGAGGTTGCAATTGAAGTTCCAGTATATGAGAATTCATGTACATATTAGTTTCTTGGAATCTTAGGAGGGAAGAGCATCGAGACAAACAGCTGGTGGAGTACACTCTCCAGTAAACCTTTATAAATAAAGAGATGAGGAGCTGAACCTTAATAGAATTCACCATCCTTCATGCACGTCTTAAAGAAGACATATTATGCTATTTTTTAGGTACATATCTGTATTTTGTGCCTCTACTGTAATATGTTTACATACTTTTGCATAAATCTGAAGTAGAGTGTGTGGGAAAGAAACTCCCTCTGGAGGGAACACAGGGGATGTTAGCCTTTGCAGACCGTTTACATGCACAAAAACCTATAACACTACAGGAAAGGGAAAACCCTAAAAAGCATAGGGCCCCTTTAATTTATCTACTACATCTGTTCAATTGATATTTGTCATGTTTCACTTTTAATGATACACCACAGAAGAGAGTAAAACTGTTATGCACTATTCCAAGCTTTTGGAAAAACACTAAAAGGTAATGGTGCACTTTTGTACTAATGTGATCTCCCTCAAGGAGGAAGGTATCTATTCTGTGTGACCCTGATAAGTTAATTAAAAGGCCTGGACAGAATTGAGGTGTTAATCTTGTCTGTTACAGCTTATCTGCATTGTTTTCTATTAGGATTTGATCTAAATGGAGTCATGTGCTCTCATTCTAAGAGAGCTGGGCCTCAGTGACACACATTCAGACAGATGTCCAGATGATTAGGAGTAGACTAACAACGCCTCTCAGTCAGTGTTAGTCACACAAGTGCTTTGGGAACTAGTTTAATTTGAAAGGGAGGCACTGATAGTAAATACTGCCCTGTCATGGTAACATGCTTGGTGCGTATGCATTGTTTTTACGGCATGCTTCCAGGCAGCCAATGATCATAAGATTAAGATCTAAATGATTTATTTCTGACATGGATTCATTTAGTCACACACTCCAAGTCATTTAATAGGTTATTATGATATCCTTCATGATGAACGATATCTTTCTCATGACACGATGTGGGGATTTTTGATGATATTCCGATGAAGGAAAAGAAGAACAAGAGATACAAATAAGACAACATGTATTAACATGTCTTCTTGATACAGTGACAAAGAGGAAGAGGAGGAGATGGATACGGAACGATGTAGGAAAAAGTGTCTCTGTGCATGTTCCTAGATCTGAATCTTATTTGTATATTTCCTCACGAACTGTGGAATCTTGGCTTGCAGACACCAGTCATCGAGTCACACAGCTTTAGAGACATGACTCAAGCAGCCCAACAAGAAGGCAGTGTGAGGCAAACAAAACATTTGAGATGGAGACACAGAAACAGACACAGAGAGATGTTGGAGTGCTGGAGAGATGTAAGTCTTGTTTATGCAGCAGTGTGGGTAGTAAAGACAAAGAGTGGATGTGATGTTCCCTTCAGTCAGGGTCACCAGCCTCCCTGTGGCAGGAGTCCTCCATGCCCCACCAGAATATGATACCAGTCTGGATAAAAGCAAGTTATTAATAAACATTCACCAGAGTGGAAACTCCACAGTGAAAGATGGTAAACAACCTTTAATACAGTGGTCATGCAGCGACATATAATCAATACATGATACTGCACATAGATAATGGAAACTGAAAACACAGTGTCACCTTATAGGAGTGCTATGCTGAACAACAGTCACCAAAAGCAGAGGTGGAAGAAGTACTCAGATCTTTTATTTAAGTAAAAGTAGAACTACCACAGAATAGGAATACTCTGTTACAAGTAAAAGTCCTGCAGTCAAAATGTTAAGAGTACAAAAGTATTAGCATCAACATATACTTAAAGTACCAATAGTCGTTGTGCAGATTGGTCCATTTCAGAATAATATATATGATATGTTTTATAATGATTGATCATGAAAGTGTTCTCAAAGCTGGTAAAGGTGCAGCTAGTTTGAATGACTTTGTATACTGCAGGGTAGCTTGTGAATTTACTCCAGGTGGAACTAAAGTCTGATTTAAGAGTTCTTGATTTTTTTTGTGCGCTATGACTTCATACTGAGCTTACATTTTTAAAGTCATGAACACTGTCTTTCTCATTTGTCCAGTATTTATTGTACTCCTCTCCTAAAATAACTGGCCCAAGCACAGCCCCCCCCCCCCCCCCCCCCTAATAAAATTGGTCTCGACCTGCTACTGGATGCCAATAAAAAATATAGTAAAATATATATTTATAAATATTTCTTTGAAAGAGCATAAGAGGGGTTCAAATATTAATAGGTCAACACCACTGATCTTCTTAAAATGATGATGTTTTTGTATAAAACATCTTTTTACTTTCATTTAATCATTGAGAGACAGACTGAGAGACAGACTGAAAGACAGACTGAAAGACACAGTACAAGTCAGTAATAATATATTTAACTAGTTGTTTTGTTGGAAAGCCTGTGATGTGTGACTTCATGGAGCAGAGAACATGTTGTTTTCATTGAACAAGTCTCAAGAATGACTGTGGTGGGCTTGCTTGTGTTGGACTGACAGTATGAGTGTTGGGAGGAGAATGCAGTATTCTGCATGCTGCATGCAGCAACCCAATTAGGTGTGTCCTTCAAAGACCTGCGCCTACATCACCACATTCCCTTTTAGTTAAGTCTCTGGAAATGGAAATGGGGAATTTTGGGAGGCGAAGAGGAAGGGTGTATCCAAAAAAGTTTTATGAGTGCTGGATCAAACATGGCATTAAGGGAATCCAGACCCTGTTTGTACTTTATACTATTTTAATTGTGATGGAAACAACTGGCAAAACAAGAAATGGTTTTCATTTTCAGGCAGTCAGTGTACATGGAACATATTTGTCACAGATGTAGAAATCATCAAAATACTTACAAAGCTGTAAGATCTATAAAACATGACATTGTCTGACAGCTGATCAGTTTTGAATGTTTGAATGGATACGAAGGAGCAACCACAGTGAGCTGCTCCATGAAAAGCTGCTTGTGACAGGCTGCATGTCTGCAACTTAGCCAAGTCCTCATCATACACTGCGGCTGAGTGGAACTCTGCTGGCCCTGTGTGCAACATGAAATCTGACAGTAGTTGTTTATGGGATGGTGGAAAAATTACACTTTTTTCTTAATTTAAACCACCTGAGAGTGTCTGGCTGTGTTGTAAGAACATACACCGTTGATCTACGGTGTGTGTGCACGTACTGCAGAACGTCTCTCATTATATGTGTTATAATGTTTTTTAACGGACGTTGTCTGATTATATAATCATATGCGCGGGCCGCTAGTGTCTGTTGATCTCCAGATTAACAGCATCATGAGAATAACCTGCCGATGCTCCATGGCGGAGGCTCCGGTAGAAATTGCCGGGATTTGCGATTTTACCCCCTTAATGTCTGACCAATGGTTGAACAGCATTTCCGTGCACATGACTTGTGTTTATAGTTCCGTTTGAGTTTTGCCCGTGTGAACCAAGCCCCCAGGAAGTGCGCCGGACTCAGATGAAAATATTCGTGCTGGCCAAACGGCGGTACTACACTTCCGTTTGGTTGCCAGGCCCGGAAACACTTTTTCCCATTGACTTACATGGGGAAAGAGTGGTCTGTAAATCGTTGGATATTTTTTTTTAACTAAATAAACTACCCAGTATGAACGTTTGTATAGCCCTTATTAAAAACATTCGTTCCTCAAGTTGTAAAAATGTGCTAATAACGTTATTTCCCTCTGCATTAGGACCGCGCCGCCCGGCACGTTCATGTTACGTGTCCCGACCAATCAGAGCACACTGTGCTCACAGGGAGGGTGGGGGCTGGAGCTATTGGAGCTACAACGAGCCGTTAAAGGCAGAGAGTAGGCTTGTTTGAGACAAGCGAGACCTGCGCAATTTCGATCAACGTCTTGCTAGTGCGTTGCATGATGGTTAGTCATTTTGTCCGACTTGCTCTGGAGGCTCGCCTACATGAGACGTTGAAATCTCGCGGGACAAAGACGCCCGCAGCCTTGAGAGCGAGGCGAGGCGAGGCGGCGCAGTTCCTCTCCATGGGCTGCGGAAGCGAAATGCTTGATGGGAAACGACTCGCTGGTATCTCGAGCTGAGCGCTCATTGGTGGTTTTTACCCCGTGCTGGTGATGAAACTCTCCAATTGGCTCGGCAAAAGTTTGTTGTTGTTTTGTGTCAGTTTTACGTCGCCACATCCATTCCCATTTTTCATCATTGTTCCACAATATTTATCATCATTAAATTAATATCCATATATTTTATACTATACTTGCACTGCTTACCGTTTTCATACTTTATATATCTTAGCATATTCATACACACTGTTCATACTGCTCTCAGGCTGCTGTGTATATCTAGTGTATTCATATCCCTCACTGTTTATTCATCATTCAATTCATTCTATATTTTATTCTGTAGATTGTGTACATTACTTTTCACTTTACTGCTTGTTGCACCTGGTTAGAAGCTAAACTGCATTTCGTTGTCTCAGTACCTGTAATCTGTGCAATAACAATAAAGTTGAATCTAATCTTGAGCAGGAACAAATGCATTTACTTAGTACATATCTGACATTAACGAATATACACATGTGTGCATTCTTTATAAATGCAAACCGAGTCAAGCCGACTCCGGAGGTGGCGGTATGCACCTTAAAGTTGTTTGCAATCCGCCAAAAAACCGAGAGAAGAAGAAGACGAAGCCGACTCCGAGCTGTCCGACTTCAGGCGAGCTTTTTGAGACCTCCCCCGGCTGCGAATGGCTATTCTCGTCTACTTTCGAGGCGAGCCGCAACGCGTCTCAAACAAGCCTAGTGACATTCAGTGAATACACTACAGAGATGCTGTTTGAGAACCAATGTGAGTTGCGTTTATCTTTACCCATGGATGCACAATAAGAACGGACCCATATCGTCTTACTGCCATCCCACGGAGCTGTAATAATGGATATATTGCACATGTTTGCTATAATTCATTATCAGACTACATGGGCTGTATGATTACATCTTGTACCATAAATGTTGTATTAAATAAAGTTAATATTACTTATTATTATAAGTATATATATATATATATATATATATATATATATATATATATATATATATATATATATATATATACATATACACAGTGCAATCATTATTTCATGCTAAATGAAGCTCTGTTGCTTGGATATCACTTGATCCTGTTACAGCGTAATATAAGTACATAACGATCGTGTACATTAGCATAATGACTAGCTAGCTGTTAACTGCCGCCTCGTTAATATCAAATCCATCATAATAACAAATCATTACCATGCTGTCATGAACGTGCGGTGCTGTTACGTGTACGCAAATTGACGTGCTTGATGTGAACGAGCATTTTGGTTAAAGTTGCGCATGCGCTATGAGCGCACATACGGGTACTTCTCAGGCATGCTGGGTAATCTGTGACGTTTCGCTCTCTCAAAAGTTGGGCCATTTTATCATCATGCGCTAATGAGCAACTCTCATAGGAATGAATGAGGCCCCCGCCACGCTGTATCCAGTTCTTATTATACATCCATGGTGTGAACGCAAAACGAACCTTCTGAAAAATGAAACAATGTAACAAACTGGCCTGGTGCGCACCTGAAAACGGACTAGTAGGTGTGAATGCACCCTGAGTGTTGTTCTTTAACTTTGCATTGTCTGGCAATACAAATTACTGGCAGTTCAAAGACCTCAATGGCAAAAATATAAATAAATAAATAAAGATTGAGATAAAAACTGTTGGTTTGACCCTCCTGTCAATCTGTCAATATTGTGCATAGTGTATGCGTTAATCCAATAGTCCTAATGAATTATCTCATTGATTTCTCAAATGTTTGACCTTTCCAATTTTTGGTTTAGTGTATGAGACCCTTCATACTCTCCACGTATTTTATGGTCATCTTCTGCCTTCTGTCTTTTACAGTTTTGGATCCAACCCCAGACGACCCCCTGGTGTCGGTTCTGCTGGTGAGCCTGGTGCCTCTGGTGGTGATGGGGATTGTGGTTGTGGGAATGTTCCACTGGTACCGAGCCTATCGGCAGCGCGGGATCCGAGAATGGGAGAGCAACATTAAGAAGCGCAAGCCCAAAGCTGCGGGGCTGGACTGCGACGCCTGCGCCATCATGATGGATGACGACGGATCGGACAGCAGCTCCACGCACGCCAACAGCCTCAACCACAACACAGAGCCGCTGCCTATAGAGCTGGAACTGCTGGTACAGAACTAGTTGTACTTCAGTTATTCTGTTATTTCCAAGTTAACTGAAATTCTCTCTAAAATCCTAACATTTGATCTTGTCCCAGGTGGGGAAGGGTCGCTTCGCCCAGGTGTACAAGGCCAAGCTGAAGCAGAGCACCTCAGATCAGTTTGAAACAGTCGCTGTGAAGATCTTCCCCTACGAGGAATACGCCTCCTGGAAGAACGAGAAGGACATTTTCTCCAACACAGACCTGCGACACGAAAATGTCCTCCATTTCCTGACAGCTGAGGAGAGGAAGGTGGAGAAACAGTACTGGATCATCACGGCCTTCCACCACAGAGGAAATCTACAGGTGAGGCTGATAGTGACAGGAAACCATACATTAGTGCGAGGAAGTATTTAAACTCTGCTGTACTCCAACACATCCATATGTTCTGTGTACAAAATCTAAATTGGTAAGTGACTAATAATTAAAGCTGTCAGATAGAAATATCCCGTAGAAATAAAAAATAAAGTACAGGTATTTTAAATGTGTACTTAAATACAGTACTTAAGTTAATTACTAAGTTAAATTCCACCACAGGTAAACTGCAATTCCTACCAAATTTTTTATTTTCATTCCTAAGTTTCAGGAATCAGTACTCGGATCAGTAAAAGTACAAATACTATTTTTTAAGTACTTCATTATTGGTAAAAGACCTGATTTCAAAATGTTACTAAAGTACCAAAGTATTAGCATCAAAGTGTAGTACTCATTCTGCACAATGACCCATTTCAGGATAATAAAAAGTACAGAAGTATTATCAACTAAGTGTACTAAAAGTATGAAAAGTAAAAGTAGGCCTACTCATTATGCAGCATGGATCGTGTACAAGGTAACAAGTAACTATAAGTGTTAACGAAATGTAATGTATTCAAAAGTAAACATTTTCCTCTAAGATGTAGTAGTACTGTAGTAGAGTAGAAGTATTAAGTAGCATTTAATGGAAATACTCCCTAAATGACCAAAATGTCAATACTTGAGTAAAGTACTTTTCATCACTGGTTTCATCATGAATCAGTTTGAACCGTCCCATGTTCCCTGTGCCCTCCAGGAGCACCTGACTCGTCATGTGATCAGCTGGGAGGAGCTGCAGGTGCTGGGCATGTCTCTGTCCCAGGGGGTGGCCCACCTCCACAGTGACCGCCTGCTCTGTGGACGGCCTAAGGTACGACTGAGTGAATATATCCTGTTGACAGACAGCATATCAGAGCTTAGAAATACCAACCATAATCACCATCGTCATGTCAAATAGCTACAGAAAGAAAAGCACCTATACAAGTTCATGCTGTAATGATCGTCATTAAACAAACACTCTTGAGCCTCATTGGCTATTGGCTATTGTCTAGTGTAATGAACACAATGAAATGTCATAATATGTAAATGTTTTTATTTAATTGGTTCTTTTGACACCCATACTGCTGTTGTGCCTAAAGGTGCCCATAGTGCATCGGGACCTGAAGAGCTCCAACATCCTGGTGAAGAACGACCTGACGCTGTGCCTCAGTGACTTCGGGCTGGCTCTCCGTTTGGACAGCTGTCTGACTGTGGATGACCTTGCCAACAGTGGACAGGTCTGATTTTATTCCTTTATAATATGACTTAACACGCTTTTTATCATTCAACATGTGTTATCCACTGACTTAGTTTGCTCTTTTGTATTTGAGCAAGACATTGGAGTTCTACCTGCAGTGTTCTAGATCAGAATAACAGCAAATGATTCAAAGCCTGCAACTGGTAAACATCACTCCCCTCCAGACTGTATAGTGTTCAATGTGTGGGCCATGGCTGTATAATAAAGGGAACTGGATACAGCGTTGAAGGCGGGGCCCTGTCATTTCTAAGAAAGTTGCTCAATGGCGCATGAAGCCAAAATGACCTGACTCTCCAGAACAAAAATACCCGTTGCAGCCACTCTCAGCTCAATCAAATGAATGGAGAGGGAAAATAACTCTGGAGTCGGCCTTTTGCACATCTTATAACTTTTAGGCCTTAATGATTGAAAGTCCTGGGGGCTTGTTTGATACAGCTGTTTTTATGTTCTTATCTTTCTACCTCATGACAGTAAGTGTATGCTATGCTCAGTGTTTGTGTGTGTACTTGTGTGTTAACATATCTGTTCTGCAGGTGGGCACGGCACGCTACATGGCTCCGGAGGTGCTGGAGGCCCGACTGAATCTGGAGAACATGGAGTCCTTCAAACAGACGGACATTTACTCCATGGCCCTGGTGCTTTGGGAGATGACTTCGAGGTGTGAAGCTATCGGAGGTCAGTTACAAACATATTCATTTAAAATGACAGTTTAAGGACAAAGTGTGATGTAATGGTACATTAACATAGAGAGCACCTGCTGAGGTGAAGCGTAAACCACATGACACTGACAACTGCAGCAGTGGAGGAAGCTGTTCGGCTACTATGAGGAAAGTGTTGAAGTGTCCAAATTAGTCCAGCTCATGTTCGCATTACTCTCATGACACAAGAGTGTTTAAAAAAACCACTCTTGATACGTTTTACGGAGCATTTGCATCAACTTTTTCTCAAAATAAAGTTCTTTTTACATGATTGTGCATACTGTAGTCTTATGCACGCGCTTCCAAGCAAACACATGGACAGTGCATTTTGGGAATAGAATCATAAAGATTAAATGATAGCCAGGACAGTGCTTCCCCTCAGCAGAGGGAACTATTCATCTAATTAAAGATCTAATTAACTTCACGGTATGGAGTAGGTACTTTATTCATATATTCTTGAAAAACTAAAACCTACATTTAACCCACAAACTAAATCTTAACCATCAACTCTTTGGACTGGACTAAATGTCCTCACTTTCCAAACATGTAATCTGTTTCAGCACATAAAACTAAAACTAGATCCCATACATTTAAATTTAAATAAAGAAGTACACGCTTTTCTATTCCGTGCGGTCAGCCCCGCTCCCTCCGCCTAGTGGACTTTTGTAGACAGTCTGAGACTTTTGAAATGGGACAGACACATTCCAACATGCAAGTATGTGTCTGTCTGTGTTTATTTCAGAGAGAGGAACATAGAAACAGACAGGAGGTACTACAGGAACACATTCTCTGGCCCAGTTTCTACTCTATGTCTTAATCTGGGAGTGTGTGTGTGTGTGTGTGTGTGTGTGTGTGTGTGTGTGTGTGTGTGTGTGTGTGTGTGTGTGTGTGTGTGGTGTGTGTGTGGTGTGTGTGTGTGTGTGTGTGTGTGTGTGTGTGTGTGTGTGTGTGTGTGTGTGTGTGTGTGTGTGTGTGTGTGTGTGTGTGTGTGTGTGTGTGTGTGTGTGTGTGTGTGTGTGTGTGTGTGTGTGTGTGTGTGTGTGTGTTGTGTGTGTGGTGTGTGTGTGTGTGTGTGTGTGTGTGTGTGTGTGTGTGGTGTGTGTGTGTGTGTGTGTGTGTGTGTGTGTGTGTGTGTGTGTGTGTGTGTGTGTGTGTGTGTGTGTGTGTGTGTACCCTAACCCTAAACCTAACCAAGTCTTCACCCTAAAATTAATGAATCCCCTCATGGGGACCTCCATTTTGTCCCCATAAGGGAGGCGAGTCCCCACACGTGACTGTGTAAACAGATTTAGGTCCCCACAAGTATAGTAATGCTAGGCCACACACACACACACACACACACACACACACACACACACACACACTACAATATAAGAGTAATTTATATTTAACAATCTTAAGTTAATATTTTCTAATTTGATACTTTGGCAACACTACTTCCTGACACTTTAAAGCCCGTTTGCAGAGAGGTATACAGGAAGAGAGAGAAACCGAAGGAGTGTGTGTGTGTGTGTGTGTGTGTGTGTGTGTGTGTGTGTGTGTGTGTGTGTGTGTGTGTGTGTGTGTGTGTGTGTGTGTGTGTGTGTGTGTGTGTGTGTGTGTGTGTGTGTGTGTGTGTGTGTGTGTGTGTGTGTGTGTGTGTGTGTGTGTGTGTGTGTGTGTGTGTGTGTGTGTGTGTGTGTGTGGTGTGTGTGTGTGTGTGTGTGTGTGTGTGTGTGGTGTGTGTGTGTGTGTGTGTGTGTGTGTGTGTGTGTGTGTGTGTGTGTGTGTGTGTGTGTGTGTGTGTGTGTGTGTGTGTGTGTGTGTGTGTGTGTGTGTGTGTGTGTGTGTCCTCTGTCACCATCCCAACAACAGCAAGCAGGATGGTGGATGGAAATACGACCCTGCGTTGTTGTTGTTGTTGTTGTTGTTGTGAGTTAAAGTGTATTCTCTATGTGTCTCTGAGCACTTTATTGACTCATCCTGAATTAGCCTGCGGGCGTGGCAGGGTCTGCATGTTCTGAGCTCAGGGTCAGGCAGGGTGATGCGGCGTGGCCAAGAGTTAGCAGCGTGCTAAGAGAAAGCCTTGTGGTCCATGAGGGGAGACAGAAGACATGTCAGAGGTAGAAGAAAAGTTTGATATTTGGAGAAATGAACTTTCGTGCTGAGGGAAACATGAGAGGTTAGAGACCCCTCTCATTTGTCTAGAGATGAAGCCAGGAGACGATTATCTGGAATAAAGGGGAAATATTTGGCTTTGTTCTGTCAATATTTCAAAACTACCAGTGGGTCCAACGTTCATTCATTATTATTTTATAACTTTGTCTATTCCAAACAGAAAAACAAAGATACAGTTTCTTGCTGTAACTATTTCCAGTTGCAGTGACTTTGTGGGGTTTGGTCTGATAAGAAGTGATGAATGAATACATGAACAGTTGTTCATTTTTTTAATTGTATTTATTAGTTACAGAATGCAACATTTCAGTTCAAATGCAAACATGATAGAAGTTCTCTACTTGTGAGCATTAAACGTTATTGTAGTAGGGAGTTTATGAGAACCAATACTTCGGTAAGTTGAAGCCAGAATTATGAAAACTCAACTTTCTCTACAGCATGCAGTGCTCCCAGTAAACCTTCAGGGTGTAAGCTCCTGGTTCACAGTGGTTCTGTAGAGTTGCACTATGCTGCGTTTAAGCTCTATTCAGTCAATACTGTACGAAGATCAACTATAATGTTATTTTTATGTTCCATATAGTCTTGTTAAATGTAGGTTTTTGGCAATAAACTTGAAGGAATGCAGTTTATTTGAAAAATGTTTCAAGACTTCTAAGGCTTTATTGTCCTATGCACGACAGCTACTGTACAGTGTAGTTTTGGCAATGAAGATCTTAAGTCTCAGGCTCTTCCGACAATGCAACATAAATATACATCAGACATAAGCAGAAAGAAGTCAACTATAAACATGTAAAATAGTATGATAAAATAAAATGTAAAATGTAATGCTCTATAGTGGAATAAAATACTGCATATTGTAATAAAATATGAATAATAATATAATCCTGAGGGATTTCTTCCTGAGCCGCTGGGTGTGGAGGTCCTCTACGGATGGCAGCTCCGTCCTGGGGATGTGCTGTGCACTTTTCACCACCCTCTGTAGAGACTTAGGGCTGAGGGCGGTGCAGCTGCCAATAGTCAGGAACCTCTCTATGGTGCATCTGTAGAAGGTCAGGATCCTCTCTATGGTGCACCTGTAGAAGGTCAGGATCCTCTCTATGGTGCACCTGTAGAAGGTCAGGATCCTCTCTGTGGTGCACCTGTAGAAGGTCAGGATCCTCTCTATGGAGCACCTGTAGAAGGTCAGGATCCTCTCTATGGAGCACCTGTAGAAGGTCAGGATCCTCTCTATGGTGCACCTGTAGAAGGTCAGGATCCTCTCTATGGTGCACCTGTAGAAGGTCAGGATCCTCTCTATGGTGCACCTGAAGGTCAGGATGCTCTCTATGGTGCACCTGTAGAAGGTCAGGATGCTCTCTATGGTGCACCTGTAGAAGGTCAGGATCCTCTCTATGGTGCACCTGAAGGTCAGGATGCTCTCTATGGTGCACCTGTAGGTCAGGATGCTCTCTATGGTGCACCTGTAGAAGGTCAGGATCCTCTCTATGGAGCACCTGTAGAAGGTCAGGATGCTCTCTATGGTGCACCTGTAGAAGGTCAGGATCCTCTCTATGGTGCACCTGAAGGTCAGGATGCTCTCTATGGTGCACCTGTAGGTCAGGATGCTCTCTATGGTGCACCTGGAGGTCAGGATCCTCTCTATGGTGCACCTGTAGGTCAGGATCCTCTCTATGGTGCAACTGTAGAAGGTCAGGATGCTCTCTATGGTGCACCTGTAGGTCAGGATCCTCTCTATGGTGCACCTGTAGGTCAGGATCCTCTCTATGGTGCACCTGTAGGTCAGGATCCTCTCTATGGTGCACCTGCAGAAGTTGCAGAGTATCCTGGAGTCCATGTTGAACCTCCTCAGCCTGCGGAGGAAGAAGAGCCGCTGTCGAGCTGTTTTAGTGATGGTGGTGGTGTGAAGAGTCCATGTCAGGTCCTCAGTGATGTGGACACCGAGGAACCTGAAGTTGCTGACTCTCTCTACAGTAGTCCAGTTGATGGAGATGGGGGTGTGTCCCCTTCTTTGTCACTTCCTGTATCCTGTAATCAGCTCATTATTTTAGCTGACATTGATAGGGGTCGTTGAAGTGTCCTACCTTCAAGATACTGAACACCAAATTGCTTTCGAAGGCATGGCCAACGATGTGTGTGAATGCTGAGTTGTTCTGTAAAAAAAAACTAGAAAAGCGCTTTATAATTGCAGTCAGTTCACATTAACCGTTCTTACGATGTACTTTGTTCTGCATCAATGGGTAATCAGTCTTTCCTCACACACTCTTTGAGAATCTTTGACAATCATGGAGCTGTGTTTCTTTCAACATACCAGATCCCAGACATGGCAGCCACAGAGGTTTCTCCTAACCTCCGGGCCACAAAGGTTTCAGACAGATAATCTGAAAAGGAAACTGGCGTAAACCACTCTCCGCCCCTTAGATTGGAAATACCATGCTTTAACCATGGGCCCCAGACAACCAAGGGGAAAGTGAGACTGAGGCTCTAGTTGCAGAAATATAGAATTAGAATTGGGAGGGATGAAACCCTCTTTAATGGTCACACATGCAGAGCACACAGCACACATAGGGACATTTGTTCTCTGCATTTAACCCATCCTAGTACCAGGAGTCTAGGGCTGCAGTCGAATAGTCCAAAAATCAGCTCCTAACGTCTATCCCTATCGTCTATTCCTTGACCTCTGAGTGAAATGTCACGGGGTTAAGGGATAGTGGATAGGATCATTCAAAAGGACTTAGGAGAAGAGACTGCGGTACTTTAGAGAATCGACTGCACTTTCACTATCCGACGTGTTTATGATGCGCCAGTGGACGTCATGAATGTGCGTCTGCTGCTGTGGGGAAACTATGGAAACTACAGTTTTCTATACAGCGGACTATAACATGGATGTTTAATAAGAACGAGGGACTACTGTAAACTCATCTAGAGACTCTGCACCGTGCTCCGATGCTGTTGCTTTATGCTTTATGAACGTGGACAACAGAGAAACATATTCTTCATGACCAAAATTTGAATTTAAATAAAAAAGGAAAGTGAAACTTATGCTCCTCACACTCTCCCTCCGGTCCACATGAATACAAATGATCCCAATACGTGTTATTGTATGAAAATATCTTAAAATCAATACAAATGTATTTATTATAAACGTTAGACCTTAACATCTATCACTGTGTATATCACCATTCAAACATCTTTTAAAAGTTGAACAAACCCCACACAGCTCAGTAAAGACTGTGAGATGTTGACTTTATTTGATCATTTCAGTAAAAACTAATGTTCATATTTCTCTTTTTGATTATAATACTGATGAACGTTCAAAACAAAGCACTTTGGCAAGCTACCACATAAGTTGTAAAAAGCTTAATAAGCACCGTAACTTTCATTATAAAATATCTCGATCATAATCGGTTATTTCCGTGAGCGGCCGACTGTTGTGTGACGGCAAATGCTGCGGCTGCAATGCATTGTGAGGCAGCATTCTCTCCTCTCCTTTCGTAAAGGGAGGTCCAGTGGTTCCTAAGCTAAAGGAGGTTATAAAGGAAGTTTGAAACCTCCTTTCCTTTCATTTAGGCCCAATTCCAAACCACACCCTACCCACTCCCCCTCCGTGACGGAGTGAACTCCGTGGAGTGACACATGAGGCTCCCTCCTGTCAGATGGAGGGAGTAAATACAGCGGCAAGCTTTGGGACAAACTCCCCTCTCTCCGGCAGAAACAGGAAATGCCGTAACTGTATGTAACAACGGTTTCAAATCAGCATCTCTTTGACAAAAAAAATAATTGATAACTCAAATAAAACATCTTTAATTGTGTGTGGCGCATCATCCGTGCGAACGCGCAAACGGAGGGGTAGGGTGTAGGGGGTGGTTTGGAATTTAGCCTTAGAGAATTCGAACGGCACTTATCATGACTGCCACTGACGTACTTCCGGGTCATTTCACTCCGTTAGGAAGGTTCCTAAGCTAAATGGACTATTCGACCACAGCCTAGTACCAGGAGCAGTGGGCAGCTATTGTACAGTGCCCGGGGAGCAATAGGAGTGAGTGGGGAAGGGGGGTGTCCGGTGCCTTGCTCAAGGGCACCACGGCAGGGCAGGAGGTGAACTGGGACCTCTCCAAGTAGCAGTCCACACTCCATATTTTAGGTCTGGTCGGGGACTTGAACCGGCAACCCTACAGCTCCCAGTCCAAGCCCCTACTGACTGAGCTACTGCCAGAATATGCATACAACCAAGAATACAATTATTCTCCTAGCTTTCAAATGTCCAGAGCTGCTGAAGGGACGTAGGCTGCACATCTCATATAGCCTCTATGTACTTCTCTATGTCCGAAATACCATCCAGAACTATGAAAGCATGAAATTAGTGCTTTTCCACTACACTCTTGTTTTGATGTTGAAAAAGCTGTAGTTTCAACCTTCTCATTTTAGGTCAGCTTGCTCTCTGCTGTTCTGTGTCTGTGTGGTATTTATACCAGCTTCTCGGCAGGAGATCTAAACAGCCCAGAGCTGAGCACAATACCAGTCCTGGAATAAATAACATCAAGGGGAATAGGCCGGGCCCAGACTGGGTCCTGTTTTAAACACTAAGAGAGGGGGATGTTCCACATGTCAAAAACAGGAAGTGTGGGCCTGTAGAGTCAGCTTCTCTGCGCACAGTCCTGATCCCAGACCTCCAGCTTCCTGTTCAGAGATTCAGATCCAACCTCACCGGTTCCTGTGTTTGAGAAGGGGCTGACTTAAATACAACTACAGGATTTTTTTTTAGAATTGATCAAACTATTCTGCAGATCAACATCAACCGAATATGGTATTTTGTTGATGTTAGCAAGCACAGGCATACAAGCTTGGGAGAGCTGTTTCTCCTGGTATGAGAAGGTGGTCCTGTTCTTTGTGTTTGGCTTCAACGACATTTCTGTGTCCAGATATGTTCCTGATTGTTGACTCTGCTTGTCCGAAAGCATTTATATAACCATCTCTACTTCAAATAATAACAGGAAAAGTTGACGCAAAGGCTCATCGAGCAGGAGCGACATCTTATCAGGTAGAGACTTCTCTAGAGCCAATCGGCCTCTCTCTGAATGTTGATTATTCTCTAAGTATTAGTGAATATGGAGAAGAGAAGCTCCGGGCTGGTTAGGCAAAGGCAGTGTTTCATCAAGTTAATTATCCGGCCATGACTTCCAAAAACATCTTCAGTGTCTGAAGCGCGTTAGAACTATTAACGAAGCACTTTTATACTAATAAAGGACTGGCTTATCTAAAGCCAGTTGAGTAGCACTTGAAATGTTTGGCTCTATGAAACCTGATGTACTTATATGATTCTGTTTTCTTCAAGGTTGTGTCTTCCTGGTCGAATGTACTTATTGTAAGTCGTTTTGGATAAAAGCGTCAGCTAAATGCAATGTAATGTAATGTAATGTAATGTAATGTCTGACATCAGGTCGAAGCTCCTCAATAAGACAGTTTAATATTGGCCCGAGTTGACATAACATTCAGTATAAAACCATGCCCACTTCAAGTCTTCTATCCAAGTACAGATACATTAATAGATAGTTTTGTTGGTTGAACAGATACAGGTAATAATGTCTTACTTCAAGAATGTATTTTCATTCGGACAGGTTCAAGGTTCTCTGTTAAAATGGCCATGTCATCTCTCCAAAAAGATATCTTAACTTTGTTGTGTTATCAAGTGTTCTTTCGATCAAGTTACCATGACACGGTGACGGTTCCAATTGATGCCTAGGCAGTTTTATATAAAAAGAGTATGTTCACAGCTCCAGACTAAGAAAAATGTTGCAGATGGTGGGTCAGACCACAGTCCAAATGAATACTTAAAGTGAGGGGATTCAATAACTTAGAATAAGAGCAGACCCTTGTTTCTGAAACTAAAACATTTCTATCTAGCCCAAGTGGAATTTGAACCAGGCGTTGAAACACATTTTCCTAGTGGCAAAATGATGATACGACAAATTCCGTAGCAGTCTGTGACGTCATTGGACCCAAATATACTCTTTCCCGTTGACTTATATAGGGTAAAAGACGTCTGTAAATCAGCGTATATACTTTTTTTAAAAAAGTTAACTTTACAGTCTGACCACTTGAATAGCCCTTCATCCAGCCAATCAATAGAGCCTAAAGTAGGGATGCTCCGATCGATCGGTCACCGATCGAGATCGGCCGATACTCACTCTCTACCGATCGATCGGTGCTCTCTAAACATGCCGATCGCGAGAGCCGATCGCATGACGTAAAATACATGACACTTTTCTCTGTGTGCGGCAAAACAAGCTCGCCAAAATGGCTTCACCGGTCTGGCATTATTTTAAGGTGTCCGAAAAAGACAGTAAAATAGCGGTATGCAACGTGTGTGTGAAGCAGAAATCCTGCAGCTCCGCCCGCCGGACCGGTAAGCGGAACGAAACACACAAGAGTTAGACCTAACACACTTAGCTATTTTATCTACCTCTGGAACAAGCTAAACTAGTTATTATAAATATATTTATTCTTCACTGTCGGGTCACTCATTACTGGATCAGTGAGCTGCATGAGATACTGACAGGCTGTCAGGAGAGAGAGAGGGGGGAGAGAGAGAGGGAGAGAGGAAAAGAGAGCGCTTCCGCTAATTTCTCCCGTGTTATTATCCAAAGTGAATGTAAACTTGAATAATGTACATCATTTGAATGTAATAATTAAGTTGATTGTTTGTGGAAGCTCCAGTGAATGAGCCCCATTGACTGAGTTTAAACATCACTTTAAATGGAAGATTTAAAGTGATGTTTAAATCTTCCATTTAGGCCCCGCCCACTCGATCGGATCGGCGATCGGTATCGGCCGATACTGATTCCGGCGATCGGCCCCGAAATTGGCGATCGGAGCATCCCTAGCCCTATTTAGAGAGAATGGACGTCCATTCTCAGGAGACGTCTGACAGTGGTGCGGTTACCCAAAGTGACAGAGCCCCAAACGACGTACTGTAAGCAGGGTCCCACACTCACACAGGCAGAGATCCAGGGTCATGCACATGGCTTTCTTACCCAGCAATAAGTGTGTGAAAGCTGGGTAAAAGTTACGTGAATACAGGGGGGGGAGAGAGCAGCAGCAGGCTGTGACCCAGAGAGCAGCTCCTTCCAGCACCTCACTCTCCCACCCAGAGGACAGGCTGCTTCACAGCAGAGTCACTGCTGTAAGCAGGGTCCCACACTCACACAGGCAGAAATCCAGGGTCATGCACATGGCTTTCTTACCCAGCAATAAGTGTGTGAAAGCTGGGTAAAAGTTATGTGAATACAGGGGGGAAGAGAGCAGCAGCAGGCTGTGACCCAGAGAGCAGCTCCTTCCAGCACCTCGCTCTCCCACCCAGAGGACAGGCTGCTTCACAGCACTATGTAACCCAGGAAAGAAGCTTGAAACCTGTCCATTTCATCCACATTTGACTCTACAGCAGAGTCACTGCTGTAAGCAGGGTCCCACACTCACAGGCAGAGATCCAGGGTGATGCACATGGGTCAGAAAAAGTCTAAGAAGAACCAGAGAAAAGGGTGAAAATGGATCAAATGTATCCCAAAATAGTGTCTCTTAAGGCGGATATAGTCCCCTGACAACTCCTGTTACATTCCTCCAGAGTCAGAAAAAGTCTAAGTTAACTTTTGGAAGAACCAGAGAAAAGGGTGAAAATGGATAAAAATGTATCCCAAAATAGTGTCTCTTAAGGCGGGTATAGTCCCCTGACAACTCCCGTTACATTCCTCCAGAGTCAGAAAAAGTCTAAGTTAACTTTTGGAAGAACCAGAGAAAAGGGTGAAAATTGATCAAATGTATCCCAAAATAGTGTCTCTTAAGGCGGATAATAGTCCCCTGACAACTCCCGTTACATTCCTCCAGAGTCAGAAAAAGTCTAAGTTAACTTTTGGAAGAACCAGAGAAAAGGGTGAAAATTGATCAAATGTATCCCAAAATAGTGTCTCTTAAGGCGGATAATAGTCCCCTGACAACTCCCGTTACATTCCCTCCAGAGTCAGAAAAAGTCGAAGTTAACTTTTGGAAGAACCAGAGAAAAGGGTGAAAATGGATCAAATGTATCCCAAAATAGTGTCTCTTAAGGCGGATATGCCTCGTCGGTGCTCTCAGCCCTCCCTTCCTCTGATTCGTTCCATCTCCTGCCTCCAAACTCTGCTGCAGAAACTCTCCTCTCTACTCTCTCATCCACTCTGGACTCGCTCTGTCCTCTCACATCTCGGCAGGCTCGTCAGTCCCCTCCTGCTCCCTGGCTAAATGATGCACTGCGTGCTAATAGAACCGTCCTTAGGGCAGCAGAGCGGAAATGGTGACGACCTCCTAACCTATCAGGCTCTCCTCTCCTCTTTCTCTGCTTCGATCTCTCAGGCAAAAAGCACTTTCTTTCAAGATAAGATCCAATCTTCCTATTCCAATCCTAAAAAACTATTTTCCATCTTCTCCACCCTCTTGGACCCTCCAAAAGCTCCTCCCCCCTCCTCACTTCTGTCAAGCGACTTTGTTACCCACTTTGAAAAAAAGGTTGATGATATTCGCTCTTCTTTTTCTGACTCACCTTTACTCACCGCTGGGTCACCAGACCTTCCTTCCACCAACACACTAACCTCCTTTTCCCCTCTCTCTCCAAGTGAGGTTCTTACCCTCATTACCTCTGCCCGCCCTACCACCTGTCCTCTGGACCCCATCCCTTCAAACCTCCTTCAGACTATCGCTCCTGATATTCTACCGTTTCTCACCCATTTCATCAACACTTCTCTAACTTCTGGTCACTTTCCAAACAGTCTCAAGGAGGCAAGAGTAAACCCTCTCCTAAAGAAACCCACTCTCAACCCGTCTGATGTTATAAACTACAGGCCTGTCTCTCTCCTCCCGTTCCTATCTAAATCACTTGAACGTGCTGTCTTTAAACAACTCTCCTGTTATCTCAATCAGAACAACCTTCTGGATCCGCACCAGTCTGGTTTCAAGGCAGGTCACTCCACAGAAACTGCTCTCATTGCTGTCACGGAGGAACTGCACACTGCCAAAACTGCATCCCTCTCCTCTGTCATCATCCTATTGGACCTGTCTGCTGCATTCGACACGGTGAATCATCAGATCCTCCTTCGCACTCTCCAAAAACTTGGAGTTTCAGGCTCTGCACTTTCCCTCCTCACCTCATACCTGAAAGACCGTACCTACAGGGTGACTTGGAGAGGGTCTGAGTCCGACCCTTGTCAATTAACTACGGGGGTCCCTCAGGGCTGTATGATGTCCTTTTGTTGTTCTGTTGTTTATGTCTTCTTGTGGAACCTACTGCTGCAGGTCTCCCTTGAAAAAGAGATCATTGATCTCAATGGGATTTTACCTGGATAAATAAAGGTATTGAATTGAAGGGCTCTGTTCTTGGTCCCCTCCTCTTCTCCCTGTACACAAACTCGCTCGGATCAGTCATTAGCCCGCATGGTTTTTCTTACCACTGCTACGCTGATGACACCCAATTAATTCTGTCCTTTCCCCGCTCAGAGACCCAGGTCGTTGCACGCATCTCTGCTTGTCTAGCTGACATCTCTCAGTGGATGTCCGCTCACCACCTCAAGCTCAACCTTGACAAGACTGAGCTGCTCTTCCTCCCGGGAAAAGATTGTCCCACTCTTGACCTAACAATCAACATCGGCACCTCAGTTGTTTCCCCGACTCAGACTGCAAGGAATCTGGGTGTGACCCTAGATAACAACCTGTCCTTCACTGCAAACATCGCTGCTACAACCCGTTGCTGCAGATACACGCTTTACAACATCAGGAAGATACGTCCCCAGCTGACTCAGAAAGCGACTCAGGTTCTGGTCCAGGCTCTCGTCATCTCACGCCTAGACTACTGCAACTCCCTCCTGGCTGGTCTACCTGCATGTGCCATCCGACCTCTGCAGCTCATCCAGAATGCAGCGGCTCGTCTGGTCTTCAACCTTCCTAAATTCTCCCACACCACTCCGCTCCTCCGCTCCCTTCACTGGCTTCTGGTAACTGCTAGAATCCACTTCAAGACACTGGTACTTGCTTACCATGCTGCGAATGGATCTGGCCCTTCCTACATCCAGGACATGGTTAAACCGTACACCCCAGCGCGTGCACTACGCTCTGCATCAGCCAAACGACTCGTTGCGCCCTCGCTGCGAGGGGGACCCAAGTTCCCATCGGCGAAAACACGTGGGTTTGCTGTCCTGGCTCCAAGATGGTGGAATGAGCTCCCCATTGACATCAGCACGGCAGATAGCTTGCACATCTTCCGGCGCAAACTGAAAACTCATCTCTTTCGACTCCACTTCGAGCGTTAGAACTATTAACGAAGCACTTTTATACTAATAAAGGACTGGCTTACCTAAAGCCAGTTGAGTAGCACTTGAAATGTTTGGCTCTATGAAACCTGATGTACTTATATGATTCTGTTTTCTTCAAGGTTGTGTCTTCCTGGTCGAATGTACTTATTGTAAGTCGCTTTGGATAAAAGCGTCAGCTAAATGCAATGTAATGTAAAAAATGCAATGTAATGGACAATGACAATTCCGTTACATTCCTCCAGAGTCAGAAAAAGTCTAAGTTAACTTTTGGAAGAACCAGAGAAAAGGGTGAAAATGGATAAAATGTATCCCAAAATAGTGTCTCTTAAGGCGGATATAGTCCCCTGACAACTCCCGTTACATTCCTCCAGAGTCAGAAAAAGTCTAAGTTAACTTTTGGAAGAACCAGAGAAAAGGGTGAAAATGGATAAAATGTATCCCAAAATAGTGTCTCTTAAGGCGAATATAGTCTCCTGACAACTCCCGTTACATTCCTCCAGTCAGAAAAAGTCTAAGTTAACTTTTGGAAGAACCAGAGAAAAGGGTGAAAATGGATAAAATGTATCCCAAAATAGTGTCTCTTAAGGCGGATATAGTCCCCTGACAACTCCCGTTACATTCCTCCAGAGTCAGAAAAAGTCTAATACCTCATTCACACCAACGCAACTCCGGTTCAAGCTCCGTGCTAGAGCTTTTCAGGTTCAGAACCAGTTCTTCGGTTTAGCTCTGGCTCTTTTCACACCGCCCAGAGTCCGACTGGTAATGCGTCGTTGCGTCATCGTTTGCATCATGACGTAACCGTTTGCGTGCCTGCTTCATAAAGCCAAACCGTGTGGATGAAATCAGTTGCATTCATTTCTTATGGCTCTATCTGCAGCTTTTCCGGAGTCATTTCTGTGGTTTAGTTATATTCTTATAAAAAAGTGTACTCGTGTCAATAAAGGTTTTTTTAAAACACAACTGCTTCCGAGGTCGGTCTTATTTCTTAAGGTGGACTGAACCATGAGTGTGGAGTAACGTTGTATCTTTCATTTAAATGAACTGTAACCTTCACCGAGGTATGTAACAGCTGTTCTCAAATGAACACGTGAAGTAAAGTTTAATATTTATAGTTTTATAGATTTATAATGAGTTATAATGAGAGGTGATCAACGTGAATGCTCAGGTTCCACCTTAACACGCAGACACGTTGCTTCACCATGAGCAGAAACCTTTATACAGTATATGGCAGAAACACTGAAACTCTTGTTAAGTTTCTCCATCGTTGTGTACAAACTGGATAAAACGCGGGCTTTTTGTTGTTGTTCAGGAGTTGATCTGTCTCTGCCATGGTCTCTGCCCCCGCCTCGACGTAAGCGTGACGTATGTGGTGCTTTTGCTCTGGCCGGACAATTTTTTGGTGCTTGAAACGAACCGGATTCCGGAGCTAAGAGGCTGCTCCGCTGCGGTGTGAAGAGGAAAACCCGGTGCTTTTCAAGCTCCAGCTCCGAACCGGCCCTGAAACACCGTTGGTGTGAATGAGGCATAAGTTGACTTTTGGAAGAACCAGAGAAAAGGGGTGAAAATGGATAAATTGTATCCCAAAATAGTGTCTCTTAAGGCGGGTAAAAGTTATGTGAATATGGGGTGACGTATATGGACACTTGAGCACCAGCAAGACCCCCACCTCCATAACCTTGTGCACCAGGCGAACCTGTGTACCCACACTTCAGCACTCCCCCACGGACTAAACCAAGAGGGAACACCGGTCAGAAGTTCGTGCCCCTGGTAACACTGAATAACAAAAATGCCATTAAAACTGCTATGCATTGAGGATTTTAGTCCGAGATGAGTGCTTATCTGCGGGTATCTTGTGTCAGCTTCGTGGACCCCAATTTAAAAGGAAATGTCCATGATATTGACAAACATATTTATATACGGAATGATGATTATTTTACCCTCAGACACATGCATAGAGCACCCCCAAGTGTTGGTTTACAGTTGGTAAAATGTGTCCTGCCGGTGGCAGGGACTTTGCATTGGAAGTTGACATCACATTTCCATTGTGCGGACATGTGTACATTTGAAGGACAAGTCCCATGTTAACTCTGTCCATAAGGCAGACCTTTTCCTTACATGAGCAAACAGGCTATGTCAGACTTCCATGAAATACACCGGGAAAAGCACCTCTCTGCGGCCGCTCCAAGACCCCCAAATGACGGACTAAGCAGCTCCAGCATCGCTCCCTGACATGGCACTCTGATTATTTCACTCCTCCAGGACACATTCAGAATGTGCTATTTCTGAATAAATAGCACATTCTGAACATATGTCAAACAGAGATTCCTATTAAAAGTTATCAATTAATAGCAAGATTTGACATGGGCAAACAGGCTATGTCAGACTTCCATGAAATACACCGGGAAAAGCACCTCTCTGTGGCGGCTCACAGAGCCCCAAATGACGGACTAAGCAGCTCCAGCATTGCTCCCTGACATGAGCAAACAGGCTATTTCATACTACCAGGAGACAGAGCGCGAAAACCACCTCTCTGTGGCCGCTCCAAGACCCCCAAATGACGGACTAAGCAGCTCCAGCATCGCTCCCTGACATGAGCAAACAGGCTGTGTCAGACTTCCATGAAATACACCGGGAAAAGCACCTCTCTGTGGCCGCTCCAAGACCCCCAAAGGACGGACTAAGCAGCTCCAGCATCGCTCCCTGACATGCGTACTTCCATAACCTTGCGCACCTTGGGTCCCCGGGCCCCCGAACTTAAGCACTCCCCCACGGACTAAACCCAGATGATCACACCCTCCAGAACCTCATGCCCCTGGTGACACTTAAAGGTGGTGGATTTTGCGGTGCTTTACTGTCAGCCCACCAGCATCCATATTCTGCCTTATTCACAGCAGCACCACCCACCCTCCTGTGGAGGATGTTCTCATGGCCCTGGTAACACTTAAAGGAGGTGGATTTTGTGGTGCTTTACTGTCCGCACACCAGCATCAATATTCGGCCTTATTCACAGCAGCACCACCCACCCTCCTGTGGAGGATGTTCTCATGACCCTGGTAACACTTAAAGGAGGTGAATTTTGTGGTGCTTTACTGTCCGCACACCAGCATCAATATTCGGCCTTATTCACAGCAGCACCACCCACCCTCCTGTGGAGGATGTTCTCATGGCCCTGGTAACACTTAAAGGTAATGGCTTTTGTGGTGCTTTACTGTCCGCACACCAGCATCAATATTCGGCCTTATTCACAGCACCACCTGCCCTGCTGGAGGTTCACACTTTAACTTTTTTTGTTACCCTCCTCTGCCTTACACATCCTCCCACACTTGAGCACCCAGAGAACAGGCTGCTTCACAGCACTTTGCAAGCCAGGAAAGTGATTGAATCCTGAGTATACATGTTTTAAATAGTCTGATACCTCCAGGGCGCATCACCACATTTTACAAGCCTGAATCCTGGGTAAACATTGTTTAATTGTTTAAGTGTTTTTAAATGTGTGAAAACAGTGTTTTGTCACTTTCAAAACTCTCCCGTCATTGCCCGGAGAAATTGGGTCGATGTTGTATTCAATCTGACCGTTAATATTCCAGTGAGACGAAGTACGTACAATGACCGGAGTGATCCCATGTTAATTTTGTCCCAATACCGGAGCATTCCCTAACCTAAAGGATTTAAAATGTGCTAAAAGGCGAGAGCTGGAGATCGAAGGTGGGGTTAAAGCCCCTGTCACACTGTCCCGAAGTTGACACCCGATGGACACACGAATATGGAATTGTGAATTTTGCACGAAGATGGCCCCGAACCACACACGAAGGCAACATTTACATTACATTTAAGACATACAACTGCAACGAAAGTAACACAAACAATTATGTTAAAGTACTATGATACTGTACTGATATTTTCAGACTTTGTTCTTTACTTTCTCCGTCTTTATATGTAGAAGATATTACGTTTTCTCCGTCATGTTGTTGTTTCCATAGCAACAACAACTTCCTGTCAACTCGCCTTCAAAATAATGTTTACATGATTTTGTTGTGCAATAAAACAACCAGATGGACACACGATAAAGGAAATGTTCAAATTTGGCTCTGATCGTAGCAACATCGGGCCATTCGTGAGGGCATCTTAAGCCTTCGTATGACCGCCGGTGGAGTTTCTCAGGCTCCGGCAGCAACTTTGTGAGCGGTGGCAAAATCTTTGGCATGCCAAAAAATAGCCGAAGGACCTTGCGAAGGTTCATTTTCGTGTTGAATTCGTGTGTCAATTTTGCCCTTCGTAAGGCCATCGTTAGGGCATCTTGTTATCATCGGTGCCATCGGGCATTCGTCCCGATCAGAGTGAGGGTGAATGCACCGATGATAACACGAAGATGACACGACTTGACAAGATGCCCACGAGTGCCTTACGAAGTTGCCGCTCACGAAGTTGTTGCCGGAGCCTGAGAACTCCACCGGCGGTCATACGATGGCTTAAGATGCCCTCACGAATGACCCGATGTTGCTACGATCACAGCCGAATTTGAACATTTCCTTTATCGTGTGTCCATCGGGTGTCAATTTCGGGACAGTGTGACAGGGGCTTTACGGAAAACGCAATGGTGCGACCTCTTTGAGCCCAGATACGAATACTTTTACTCTCAAGAGACTCAGGCCATTTTGGCTTCATGCCCCACTGAGCAACTTTCATAGGATTGGATGGCGTCCAAACTCCAACGCTCTATCCATTTATCCTTAGACATCCATCCTCACAGTTCTGTCACATCTAAGACTGTTCACACAAGTTAACAAAACTCAGTGTTTCACAGGTTGTTAAACACAGGACATAGAAACAGTCAGATCAAGAGAGGGTACATGGAACATGATGCCTACACTGTTTGTCAGATATTTGCATATCATGTTCATGTCTCTTTTCACCGCAACTGTGTGACTAATAGTCTTAGGGGCTCCAGACCGACTGCAGCTGTTATGAGTTTGGTTTCATGAGGGCTGGACACAGTCCCGGAACTTAGTTTTTAATTTTTCATGGTTTCAGCACTCTCTCTTTTCCCTGCTGGTTATTCCAGGATATCAACATTTTATTTTATTTGGTGTTCTGTTCAGTGTGAGGTTGCAACTCCTTTCTTGTTAGCCAAAGCCATTTGTTGCTGAAAAGATTGATTGTTCAAGTGCCAGCACATGAATTTTCCCCTTATGTTAACATGTGAAACATTTTATTTCCCATAATCAGCATTATTGCTGCCACAAATGTTGAGGCTTATAAAACTTACATCTCAGCGGTTTGGGCTAGAATGATATCAAACCACGATGCATTTACACTTTATAATCACATTAACTCAGCATGCCTCCAGCTTCAATTAGCGCTTTTTTCTATGAAGTAGCCCTACTATGCTTTTTGGGGTTTCCCTTTCCTGTAGTGTGTTACTGTATATAGGTAACACACCCTGCATGAAACGCCTCCATTGGACTCCTTTGTTAACTTTCATAATATAGTGACATCAGTATGTAAAAAACTCCCTTCTATTGGCTAGCGCTCCAACACGTGATAGACCAAGGGGTGGGACCTTTTCTCCTTCACATCTCAAAGTGGTTGACCAATCACAACAGAGCCGGCCAGCTAACTAATCAGAGCAGACTGGGCTCTGGTTTCAGACAGAGAGTGAAAAGAGGTGCTGCAGCACAGGCATTAGGAGAAAAATAAAGAGCTTTTTGAACACTAAAGCATGGAAACTTACGAACAAACTACAAATATGAACCTGAAAATGAACATATTAAGTCCTCTTAAAATAAAATGTACACTGTGCCATAAACAATGCCATAAATGATGTGCTTGTTTTGTGTTCCTGTTGGCCAGCTTATCTACAGCTTCTTTAAATCATAATGGCAAACACAACATGACATAAAAGAAGGATATTTAATACTTGAGGCTCATGTGAGGATGTGCAGACCGTATCTGATCCTTGGTTGTGTTTGTGTTTGCAGAGGTGAAGGACTACGAGCCTGCGTACGGCTCCAAAGTGCGAGAGCACCCCTGTGTGGAGAGCATGAAGGACAACGTGCTGAGAGACAGAGGCAGACCTGAGATCCCCGACAGCTGGCTGCAGCATCAGGTGGGACACACTGCTCACACACACACACACACTGCTCACACAAACACTGCTCACACACACACACTGCTCACACACACTGCTCACGCACACACTACTCACACACACACTGCTCACACACACTACTCACACACACACTGCTCACACACACTGCTCACACACACTGTTCACACACTGTTCACACACACACACTGCTCACACACACACTGCTCACACACACACACACACACTGTTCACAAAAACACTGCTCACACACACACACACACACACACACACTGAATTAAATACAAATGAGCAGTTTCCACATTCTGAAATGCACTTACAGAACTGTGAGACCAGAAAAAAAACATGTTTTGATCTGATAATCAAATCCTTCATCCTTTTTTACAAGACAGTATTTTAGTTTTGAGCGTTGGGCTTGCTTTGTGCTTTTGAAGCCTGTGTGAAGGATGATGAATGGAATCAAGCAGAAATCTTTATATTGATGTCATTTTAATTGCAATACACCACATCCTAAAAGACTGTTCTCAGCCCCCGCACCGATGTCAGGACATGTTAGATTAACAGTAAAGGATTAAATACTTTATTCCTGCAGCTGTCACAGCTTTATATAGCTGCAGCCATCTGTGCACCGGGCATAGGAAGTACTCGGACCCTTTACTCAAATACTCAGTTACAAGGAGATGTCCTCGGTTCAAAGTCCTGAGTCACATCTCATCTCATCTTAGCTTATTTTATCTTATTTTACAGTAGCCTATCTTATTTTAAGAGAATGAGGGAAACTCTCCCCATCAGGATTCTTCCCTGCCAACAAGTTTGTGTCATGGCTGACTTTAGTATAGGCTTTGGTGTGTGTGTGTGTGTGTGTGTGGTGTGTGTGTGTGTGTGTGTGTGTGTGTGTGTGTGTGTGTGTGTGTGTGTGGTGTGTGTGTGTGTGTGTGTGTGTGTGTGTGTGTGTGTGTGTGTGTGTGTGTGTGTGTGTGTGTGTGTGTGTGTGTGTGTGTGTGTGTGTGTGTGTGTGTGTGTGTGTGTGTGTGTGTGTGTGTGTGTGTGTGTGTGTGTGTGTGTGTGTGTGTGTGTGTGTGTGTGTGTGTGTGTCCATTCTGCATTAAAGTAACTTGAGGTTGTTCGACAACATGCAACCTTCACAACCATCAGTTCAAGGCGTTTTGTTTAGTATGCAGTCTCACACCCCTGCTGTGGTGCTCTCTCTACAGGGCATCGCGGTGATCTGTGCCACCATCATGGAGTGCTGGGACCACGACCCGGAGGCCCGGCTCACCGCTCACTGCGTCGCCGAGCGCATCTCGGAGCTGGAGGACGAGATGGAGAAGCTGTCCAGCCGCAGCTCCTCGGCAGAGAAGATCCCCGCCGAGCTGAAGATCCCCACGGACTTGGAGATCCCGGGGGACGAACAGAAAATCACGGGAATACAGGACGTCATAGCTGTGGACTGCTCTGTTAGTGACGAGAAGTGACAGGAGGCGGGACATCTTTATGAGGGGAATTTTCAACAAGGGCACTTAATCTGCTTTGATGGGACTGAAGGTTCTCAGCAGTGATGTTAGGGAGCAGAGACCCTGCGTCCCACAATCTCTTTCTATCCCAGCAAAGAGCTTTTGGACTTGTGAAATATAGCAGCTTGCCTTAATTAGCTGAAGAGCTAAAGAGCCCAAAAGCAAAAGATAACTGGAAGCGTCCAAAGATGTGCCTTGCATGGACACAAAGAGTCAGACTCACTCTTTGAGGAATAAACAGGGCGATAACTATTCAACCAAAGACATTTGATGTGCACTTTAACATTGTTTTTCTTATGCATTACACATGCTTGTTCATGTATGCTAACGTGCTTGCGGTAAAGGAGGTTTTGCCCATAAGTGTCTTCGTTTGTCCGATTTTGAGCCGGAGTGTCTAATGATGCTGCACTCCATCTTCACCAGCAGGAAACCCAAGAAGTGTGTGTGTGTGTGGAAGGAAAGTGTGTGTGAGCTTTTGTGTGTTTTTACCCAGCTAAACCTGCCAGATAAACAAGCACAATGTACATAGAGACCATAACTGTACATAAGAGGAATATCAACCAAAAGGAAATGTAATCCTATACTTACCTTTGAATGCAGAGAATAAAAGACGTCACAGACTTATTTTATTATTGTTTTTCTATATCAACAGGAAAGTTGGCCAAAGAGATGTTATACCTGCCTTACATACAGTTTGTGTCATTTGTAAAATATTGTAAACCCTTTGTGAATTAAAGATATGTCTGTATACTGACATTCTGTTCGCAAACCCTTTACTTCTACTACGTTGTCCACTTCCTGTCTTGCATTAGCTTTGTCCAAGTTTGCTCATTTGACTTCTCTCTCCTCATTTGTAGTATTGCTGTTATCACACACACACACACACACACACACACACACACACACACACACACACACACACATTATAGTTTACCTCATCTCACGTACATTTTCTGTTGAAAATTTTAAAAAGCTTAAAATATTTATTTTTAAGATTACACTAGTGGCATTACTTCTACAAACTGTAAAGTTGGTTCTCTTGCCATATGTCGGATGTCTATGAGTTTATCAGCTCCTCCAGAGACATTTCCTTTCTAAAATATTTTACATTTTTTTGAACTGATCATTCAAGGCTTAACAAAGAACAAATACTTCACATTTTTTAATTTGTAACAACATTTTAAAGATAATACTTATGCAGCTTTATTAAGTAAGTCTTGTAATGCAATACTTTTACTGAGTTATGTTGTTCAAGGCCTTCAGCAGGGTGAACGTGAAGGTGTCTGGGCAGGCTGGGTTAAAGAAGACATGATGCTAGTTTTCAGGTTCATATTAGTATTTTGTTCCTCTCCTATCTATGACATGCTTACATGCTTTAATTCAAAAAGCCTCTTTTCACCCTCTGTCTGAAACCAGAGCCCAGTCTGCTCTGATTGGTTAGCTGGCTGGCTCTGTTGTGATTGGTCAATTGCTTGAAGAGGTCCTGCTCCTTAGCCTATCACGTACAATGTGCTGTAGCGCTAGCCAATAGAAGCGCTAGTGTTACATAGTGATGTCATTATTACTCCCTTTGGAGGGAACTACAGGATTGTAGCCTTTGCGGCCCATTTACATGCATGCAACAACCTACTACAGGAAAGGGAAAACACCAAAAAGCAGAATGGGGACTCTTTAAAGTCTGAGTGGTGGTCGTTGTTGGGGTATTTCTGGAATCACTGACTTTCCTCAGAGGCAAACATCCAGTGTCCAAAACATTATCTGGCCTCTCGTCAATTATTTGACAGGCCTCAGAGCTGCAGGCCCTGCCTGCATCTCCTCTGTGTGGGCATTACCTGCAGTCCTGTTTCTTCAGGTCCTTTCCAATTACAGCCATGGTATGATTTACTGTAACTGCAGTCTGCAGGGAAACACATGTTCTCTGTCCTTAACTGACCTCCACAAGTTTCCAAACAGAGCATGATGGCTGTATAAGAGCACCTCTTCCCCCTACTGGGCAAAATCCAGCTAACAATCAAACTTGCCTAATAAATAATTGTACTGCTTTTGTTAAAAAGTGATGCCTAAGTGTTTTAGTTCACTTTTTGTTCAGAAGGAGACTGCAGCTGGCTTGACATATTGAATGAAATTCTTCCCTTTTTCGCAAACCCAGTAATTCTTGCTTTTCTTGGTAACCCCCAAAACTCCTTTTTAGTGACAACATTTTAAGATGACGGTAGCTAATAAACGTCCAATAAATGATGTCGCTAAGAGGCTAAGTTTGGCTCATTGCTGTGACACTTTACAAATAAGCAGTCTGTGCTAGAGTTGACTCCATGATATTTAAAGAAAACAAAGAATAAATAAAGCGAGACCATACAGTCAACAGATAATATCTGAACCAAATCATCTCTTTGTCTTTCCAAACAAGCCTGGCACACAACAGGTGGACTAAATCACTAAAACCACACACATGTGACAATAGCTGGAAATGATAGCTTACAAATGTGTGTGGTGTAAATAAAAAATTATAATAATACAAATAATAAACAATGGCTAAATAAGCATTTTGGCTTCTACAATGACCTCTCATAAAAATACTTTGGAGTGTAGCTGCAGGAATTTGCTCTTATTAACCACAATAATGTTACACAGATGTTTTAGCAAGGGTTTACATTTGGCTACAGTATCTGATGTCACTGGAGGATTGCTTTGTTATGTCTCTGTTACAAGGTAATAAGACGAGGTAATATGTCTCTTTCTGGACAGTTATCCGGCCAACTGTCTCTTTCTCTCAAACTCTCCTCCGCCTCGCTGGCTAGCTCGTGGCCCCTCTCCTCCTTCCACAGCCAGTTGTTCTCCTCCTTCATCTCGCTGTAGGTGTGTTGGAACGTGTGGAAGATGGAAGTGGAAGGGAACGACAGAAGGAGGATCCCTGACAAGATGAGGATCAGTGCCACCACTTGGCCCGGTACGCTGCGTGGCACCATGTCGCCGTACCCCACCGTGGTGACGGTGATGATGGACCACCAGTACGATGCTGGGATGCTGCTGAAGCTGACCATGGGGGACTTGGCGGCGTGGGGGGCCAGCTCACTCTCAGCCAGGTGTATGAGTGGAGAGAAGAGAGTCACAGCCACGCACACAAAGAGCAGCAGCAGGCCGAAGTCCGTCACACTGCGCTGGATAGTGAGCCCCAAGGTCTTCAGACCCAGAGAGTGGCGGGCCAGTCTCATGATGTATAGGATCCGCAGGGCCCTCATCACACGCAGGATCAGACCCAGTTTATCAAGGGTGCTCTTTCCTGTACCGTCCTCGGTGTCCCCAACAGGCCCAGACCTGAGATCCAGCAGGGAGACGTAGAAGGGCAAGATGGCAACAGCATCGATTATGTTCAGAGGGCCGCGGGCAAACTCAAGCTTGCTCTGTGTGTGGAGAAATCTCACGAGAAACTCAATGGAGAACCAAGCCACACAAACAGACTCCACCACAAACAGGTTGCGACACTTTTGGGAGCATTTACCCTGTGGAGAAAACACAAGAACAAGATACAGGGTGAGTTTTCCAGGCCTTGAAATTAGGTGAAGTTTCGGTAAATGTACTGACATTGAAAAGATAAAAGGATTTTTTTAATGAGCCATATCATCTGGGACTTGTTTGATGCTATGAAAAATGATCATATACAGTATGAGCTTTAACATTCTAAAAAGTTGAATGATTCTTCTAAATAACATTGCATAATTATAAGTTCCTCCCAAAAAGCCATGGTATAGCAAAAGTGCATGGAAAGGTAGTTCTAATTAATGACACCTTCCACTCGAGTGAGGTTACCAATCAATTCATTATCATTTGTTTTGTAACAATTTATAATTAGAGTAGGCCTATTGATGGAAACTGTAATTCAATTATGATTTATCAGAATCATCATTCAAAACTCCCAAACGTTTCAGTTGGATGAAATAATTGTATAATACCTCTTTTTTGACGCATCTTTTAGTCATGCTGCTTTAGGCCTACACTGCTCCTCTCCTGCTCTTCCTCTCCACCTGTGTGCATTCTTATCCTAATATGCCTCCAGTGTGCATGTGTGTATCTGTTTGTAATCATTAGCATAGCGCTAACAACAGCTAATGGCTAACGGCTCTAAACACACAGCAGGAATGACAGCTTCTGTTCAGTGGAATAGAAAGAGTTAAACAGTAAAACGCAGTTTAATTCGACAACACACATTTACAGTGGTTTGATTTAACTTTGAGGTTGCCAGACCAGTAGATACCTCCACGGGGTGGGAGTGGTTCAGTCTGTAGGGGATTGGACTATGGACCGAAGGGTTTGATTGATTGATTGAAAAGTTTATTAACAGCTTGTATATTGGGTACAGTACAGTACAGCTCAAAACATACAATTGTTAAGGGGATGCAGACCAGAGAAAGACTTTCGTCTTGTTTACATCAGGGTCCCCCATTTCCAATTCATCATGTCATTTAAGACATATAAGCAGGGCTGCACATAACTGGTGCGCAGGTGCGCATGCGCACCTCCGCCAAAAAATGAGCACCGGGTCATTTGAAAAAAGGCGCATTTGCGTACCAACATTGAGAGAGAGTGAGGAGAGAGAGAAGGGAGAAGAGAAAAGAGAGAAGAGAGGAGAGAGAAGAGAGGAGAGAGAAGAGAGGAGAGAGAGAAAGATATTTGCGAGTTGCATATGAACTCAGGGTCGGCTCCGTAGCACTGGCGTAATAGATGTTCGCCTAGGGCGCCAGATCCGGGGAGGCGCTGCACTGGCAGCTCTGGGAGGGAAAAACAATTTTTTGACCGTTGGGGCTCATCCTAATTTTCGGCCTTGAAGTAACAACATTCATAATTAAGTAAATGTAACACCCTTTTCACCCCGGTTACACGTTTCATTTGCCCTGTATGATGGGCGCTGTAAGTGATGAAAATGGGGGATGTTGGCTTATCTGGCACCCACAGCTCACAGCCAAAGTGCGAGTGAGCGTGGGATCGAGGGAGGGTGCACCGGTTCCGGCGCTGTTGTTATTAGCATCTGGTGCTAGCAGCTCTAACGGATATAAGAAGAAGATGTTTCTACAATAATGTGGAGGGAGAGTCCTCTCCAGTCAGACTGAGGCTGATAACTACAGCTCAGTGAGGTAAAGGACTCTGAGGGTTTAGATAGTTCACTTTAGTCTAAGTTGTCTCAGTGGGTCTCAAACGTTTTGATCACAAGTTATGTAAACACATATTTCCAAGGCACTCCTTTATAATTATTGGGATAAACAGGTTTGAAATCATTCCAATGTATACTATAGGACAGTAAACCAGACATATCGTTTAAAACTGGAAAGATAAAAAAAAATGCATAAATATATAAATGTTAAGGTAAAATAAGATATGAACAACAACAATACAAATAAGTTACATTCATTTGGTATTGGCTATGGTAGGTTATTGGTTATGTTCACATACTTATTTGATTACATCCACTTGTCTAAGATGACAACAGAGACTTTCGACCCAAACCCAGCTGTTGACTTGTGGATGCAAGCAGCTAATCGCAGACTCAACCAGAGAGAAAGTAGTAGGCCTACATCATCAGCTACTATGTCTGACAGAGGAAGACAGTGAGGAGAACAGTCAGGAGGGTAGTGATGACAGCTTGTAGGATTACTGGTCGTGCTAATGTTGTCTTGTGTTCACATCTGCATGTGTGTTCTGTGTTCACCTCTGCATGTGTGTTCTGTGTTCACCTCTGCATGTGTGTTCTGTGTTCACCTCTGCATGTGTGTTCTGTGTTCACCTCTGCATGTGTGTTCAGTGCCGTGTGTCTGGCAAATAAAGTCAAGACCCCCTCAAAAGTTACGGTGTATTTCATTTTAAGGATGAGCACCAAGCAACATCTCCAGGTGCTCCTTTGAGAACCAGGGCAAAAAAGTTATGTGCACCCCTGCATATAAGACATATTTGACATACAAATGGCTTATTTACAATTTACATACAGGTGGTTTTTTACATACAGATTGCTTATTTACAATTTTCATTTTAGATTTCGTTCTAATACATCCTAACCGGACATTTAAGACATACCAAGTCTACAGATATACAGTTAGTAACAGAGTCTAAAATGCGAGTATATACATAGATGGGGGGGGGAAGCGTCCATTGAACGACAGGTTGAGATTTGTACCATTACCGGGGCCAGTTTTGCAATGCTCTCCCCCGAAGGTGCTCTTTAAGAGAGGTTTTGAAGGTAAGTATAGTTTTACTTTCCTTTACAGTTGTGGGAAGAGCGTTCCACCTTGATGTGGCATAATTGCGAAACGTGTATTCCCCCTTTTTTGTGCCAAATCTGGGTTTCACATGATTTGTGGAGCTCCCTCTGGTGTTATGATCATGGTATTCCTTGACACAGGGTCACCGGTTCACGTCCCAATCGGACCAAAAAATACAGAGTGTGGACTGGTACTGGAGAGGAGCCAGTTCACCTCCTGGGCCACAGGCGAATTGCCCTTGAGCAAGGCACCTAAACCCCAACTGCTCACTGGCGCCGGCTAGACTGGCTGCCTCTGCTCTGACCTCTCAACTGCATGTGCATGTCATGTGTAACTATTTTCATATGTATGTGTGCATGTTATAAAAAGTGTGTACTGTATGCCCTGTATAAAAACGCATGTGTGTGTACGACCAACCCAGTCTCACGGCATTTCGTGTTCACCAACACGATTTTTAATCTATTGATTCGTGTTCACCAACACGATTTGCCCCTTTTTTTCGTGTTG
>NW_022989810.1:600000-894086 GCF_902827175.1 Gymnodraco acuticeps | reverse complement strand
TTCTGTTGCTGAATTTATGTCTATTAAATATTGTGGGTGAGCTTAATAATCTACTGCAATACATTTAAAAGTAGCGTTTTCTGTTAGCTCAGATTTTCCACTGTAGTAGCCTATGTGATTTGATATTAAGGTAATCCAAAAGTACGTATCTGTTCGACCAGCTCATTTTATTTCGGTGCTCAGGCACTTTGCTTTTTACACAATTTCACGGATTTGGGCCGAAGTAAATAAACCCTGTTGTACCACATATTTTTCTTCTGTTCAGTGCAATCACAACTATTCATTTTCCTTTTTTTTTATTTCAAGAAAAAATACAATAAATAAACCTCATACATTATATACTACCTAATTTCACTCCTTCCACCTTTGAATTCCATGCCGTCACAGTAACCCATCCTATACAGTTAACCATTGTTGTTCTCTACCGTCCACCAGGCGCCTTGGGGGACTTCTTGGAGGAATTAGATAATCTCCTCTCACACATCCCTGAAACTGGCCCTCCCGCTGTACTTCTCGGAGACTTCAACCTCCAGACGGGGAAGATAGACGAACTAACATCTCTGTTAACCGCCTTTGCTTTCTCACTGTCTCCGTCCCCACCGACTCATAAAGCTGGCAATGTCCTTGATCTCATATTCTCAAGGAACTGCGCTACTTCTAACCTCTCTGTAAACCCGCTCCACACATCCGATCACTTCTTCATTTCATTCTCTCTACCCCTTTCCAAACATAACAAACTAATCTCTTCTCATCCTGCACTTGTCCGCCGTAACCTTCGCTCCCTCTCCCCCTCTACCTTTGCCTCGTCGGTGCTCTCAGCCCTCCCTTCCTCTGACTCGTTCCAACTCCTGCCTCCAAACTCTGCTGCAGAAACTCTCCTCTCTACTCTCTCATCCTCTCTGGACTCACTCTGTCCTCTCACATCTCGGCAGGCTCGTCAGTCCCCTCCTGCTCCCTGGCTAAATGATGCACTGCGTGCTAATAGAACCGTCCTTAGGGCAGCAGAGCGGAAACAGTGGAAATCCAAACACCGTGACGACCTCCTAACCTATCAGGCTCTCCTCTCCTCTTTCTCTGCTTCGATCTCTCAGGCAAAAAGCACTTTCTTTCAAGATAAGATCCAATCTTCCTATTCCAATCCTAAAAAACTATTTTCCATCTTCTCCACCCTCTTGGACCCTCCAAAAGCCCCTCCCCCCTCCTCACTTCTGTCAAGCGACTTTGTTACCCACTTTGAAAAAAAGGTTGATGATATTCGCTCTTCTTTTTCTGACTCACCTATACTCACCGCTGGGTCACCAGACCTTCCTTCCACCAACACACTAACCTCCTTTTCCCCTCTCTCTCCAAGTGAGGTTCTTACCCTCATTACTTCTGCCCGCCCTACCACCTGTCCTCTGGACCCTATCCCTTCAAACCTCCTTCAGACTATCGCTCCTGATATTCTACCGTTTCTCACCCATTTCATCAACACTTCTCTAACTTCTGGTCACTTTCCAAACAGTCTCAAGGAGGCAAGAGTAAACCCTCTCCTAAAGAAACCCACTCTCAACCCGTCTGATGTTATAAACTACAGGCCTGTCTCTCTCCTCCCGTTCCTGTCTAAATCACTTGAACGCGCTGTCTTTAAACAACTCTCCTGTTATCTTAATCAGAACAACCTTCTGGATCCGCACCAGTCTGGTTTCAAGGCAGGTCACTCCACAGAAACTGCTCTCATTGCTGTCACGGAGGAACTGCACACTGCCAAAACTGCATCCCTCTCCTCTGTCATCATCCTGTTGGACCTGTCTGCTGCATTCGACACGGTGAATCATCAGATCCTCCTTCGCACTCTCCAAAAACATGGAGTTTCAGGCTCTGCTCTTTCCCTCCTCACCTCATACCTGAAAGACCGTACCTACAGGGTGACTTGGAGAGGGTCTGAGTCCGACCCTTGTCAATTAACTACAGGGGTCCCTCAGGGCTCTGTTCTTGGTCCCCTCCTCTTCTCCCTGTACACAAACTCGCTCGGATCAGTCATTAGCCCGCATGGTTTTTCTTACCACTGCTACGCTGATGACACCCAATTAATTCTGTCCTTTCCCCGCTCAGAGACCCAGGTCGTTGCACGCATCTCTGCTTGTCTAGCTGACATCTCTCAGTGGATGTCTGCTCACCACCTCAAGCTCAACCTTGACAAGACTGAGCTGCTCTACCTCCCGGGAAAAGATTGTCCCACTCTTGACCTAACAATTAACATCGGCACCTCAGTTGTTTCCCCGACTCAGACTGCAAGGAATCTGGGTGTGACCCTAGATAACAACCTGTCCTTCACTGCAAACATCGCTGCTACAACCCGTTGCTGCAGATACACGCTTTACAACATCAGGAAGATATGTCCCCAGCTGACACAGAACGCGACTCAGGTTCTGGTCCACGCTCTCGTCATCTCACGCCTAGACTACTGCAACTCCCTCCTGGCTGGTCTACCTGCATGTGCCATCCGACCTCTGCAGCTCATCCAGAATGCAGCGGCTCGTCTGGTCTTCAACCTTCCAAAATTTTCCCACACCACTCCGCTCCTCCGCTCCCTTCACTGGCTTCCGGTAACTGCTAGAATCCACTTCAAGACACTGGTACTTACCATGCTGCGAATGGATCTGGCCCTTCCTACATCCAGGACATGGTTAAACCGTACACCCCAGCGCGTGCACTACGCTCTGCATCAGCGAAACGACTCGCTGCGCCCTCGCTGCACGTGGGTTTGCTGTCCTGGCTCCAAGATGGTGGAATGAGCTCCCCATTGACATCAGGACGGCAGATAGCTTGCACATCTTCCGGCGCAAACTGAAAACTCATCTCTTTCGACTCCACTTCGAGCGTTAGAACTATTAACGAAGCACTTTTATACTAATAAAGGACTGGCTTACCTAAAGCCAGTTGAGTAGCACTTGAAATGTTTGGCTCTATGAAACCTGATGTACTTATATGATTCTGTTTTCTTCAAGGTTGTGTCTTCCTGGTCGAATGTACTTATTGTAAGTCGCTTTGGACAAAAGCGTCAGCTAAATGCAATGTAATGTAATATACGCAGCTACACATGCAGTAAAGACAAAAATAACAACACAAATAAAGAAGATTAAAGAAGGTTTGAGAAAATAATATTACAAAATCTAAAGGTAATATTTCAAATATGATTTACAGAAATACATTTCTGGTTTTGATTGATTTGTATTCAATGTATTACTTCCATAGGTTATCCGCACATTCTGTTCATGTACGGGACTTTTGCATGACAACAGCGCCATCTAGCGTTTGTGCGCGGCAGACACACAGCTAAAGACGGAAGTAGCCGCTGTGTCGGTGACACGTCACTGAGGTCAGACTGGAGGAAAGATGGCGAGCACCTATTCGAGTTTCAACCTGTAAGTATTCTGGATCAGTTTATTAGCAGCACACAGCTTTACTTTGTGTAACAGTGAGTGTATGTGGGGTGCTGGCACGTGCGGCCCGGCAGCAGCGTCACTGCCGCACGAGGGGCTACCGCTCCTTCTCTCAGTTTGCTTCTAATGAGCTCTTAGCATCGAGCTGGACCAGTTACATTACTGTGCTGATATACACCTTCACTGCCGCTCTGCTCCACCTCTGCAGCAGCTCCAACAGCTCAGAGTTAGACAGATACTTCCATATATGTATTACTGACGTACTTACACAGAGCCCTGCTGCTGTGGTGGTGGGTGGTGTTTGTGTTGGCCCCTGGTAGGTTTCACAATACAGCCTGTTGGAATATTGTGCAATATACCTGCAATGATACCTTTTAATATGATATAATAATTATAATATAATAACACTACAAACACTTTTTTTTTGTAACTACTATTGATCATAATAATTTTTTGTAAAATCTCAAAACCTTAGCTATTGAAAATGCTGCTACTCATTTTGAGCCATGGATGAGTATTTATCTTCTTTATTTTATCACCATTGTTTGCTTTTATCTATATTTCACTTGCTGGCTTACTCTTTATTATTGCTTGCCTTTTTTACCTATGTCACTTTGGTTTTAACGCTGATTCTGATAATGGTGCTGCTGCTTGTTCTGCTCATGGTGCTGGTGTGTGTGCTGCGTGTGATGATCCCTTTCAGTGTTGTAGTTTAAAACAGTGTGTGTGTCTCATCAGGCGCACCACCCAGGAGAAGTTCTACATCGAGGTGTGTGATGAGGGCTCTGAGGAGGTGCTGGCTGTGGACAGAGTGTCCACAGAGATGACCCTCACAGGTAAGAACAGATGGGGGGGTATCATTGAATGAGAACATACTGATTGACACACACACACACACACACACACACAGACTTCAGATTGTAGAAAAAGCTGACACTCGTTGGACAACTATGATTACTTTTCTATACATTTAATCGATAAAACTATTAAGTAATTTGGTGATTCCACAATGATGACTTGGTTATTAGTTCAGTCTCTAACCCTTGCTGTGTCCCTGCTGTGTCCTCAGTGAAGAGGGACGTCCCTGCAGGGGCTGACAGCCGGCCCATATGTGGCCTCATGGGGACCATACGTTTGGTGGCAGGTGAGTTCAGTAGGCAATATTCCTGCTGAAACGTTTGGTGGCATCATTTGGTGTATTGAGATTTGCGGCACATTTTCACACCCCCTTTTTTTCTAGGCAATTATCTGGTTGTCATCACCAAGAAGAAGAAGGTGGGAGATCTCCTGGGCCATGCTGTGTGGAAGGCTGTGGACTTTGACATCATCTCCTATAAAAAGACAATACTTCACCTGACAGACAACCAGGTAGGATGCTGTGGTTCTGAGAGTAATCCATGGGGGGGGGGGGGGCTAGCTGACGGACGCCACGTCACATGCTGGGAGGGCCTGTCCATCATCAAGCATCACTGCTTAACCGCACCGCACTGTAGGCCTTGAGTTGCTGTGTTCCCAAAACTGAAAAGAGATCTCCCTCTAGTCTAGGAAAAAAACGTAACTTGCCAAAATGATTTGTTTTGAACGTTCATCAGTATTATAATCAAAAAGAGAAATATGAACGTTAGTTTTTACTGAAATGATCAAATAAAGTCAACATTTCACAGTCTTTACTGAGCTGTGTGGGGTTTGTTCAACTTTTAAAAGATGTTTGAATGGTGATACACAGTGTGATAGATGTTAAGGACTAACGTTTATAATAAATACAACTGTATTTATTTTAAAATCTTTTCATACAATCATACGTATTGGGATTCATGTGAATTAATACTGTGAAGCCTAAGTTTCACTTTCCTTTTATTTCAATTCCAACTTTGGTCATGAAGAATATGTTTCTCTGTTGTCCACGTTCATAAAGCATAAAGCAACAGCATCAGAGCACGGTGCAGAGTCTCTAGATGAGTTTACAGGAGTCCCTCCTTCTTATTGAACATCCATGTTGTAGTCCGCTGTATAGAAAACTGTAGTTTCCATAGTTTCCCCACAGCAGCAGACGCACATTCATGACGTCCGCTGGCGCATCATAAACACGTCGGATAGTGAAAGTGCATTCGGATTCTCTAAAGTACCGCGGTCTCTTCTCCTAAGTCCTTTTGAATTCTCCTATCCACTATCCCTTAACCCCGTGGATTTTTGAGGTCACAGGGTTAAGGGATACTTACTTACCGTTACTGTTTACTTCCTTTCTTTATTCTACAGCTGTTCCCGTTAGTGTTTACTTCCTGTCTGTCTTCTTCTGCTGTTCCCGTTAGTGTTTACTTCCTGTCTGTCTTCTTCTGCTGTTCCCGTTAGTGTTTACTTCCTGTCTGTCTTCTTCTGCTGTTCCCGTTAGTGTTTACTTCCTGTATGTCTTCTTCTGCTGTTCCCGTTAGTGTTTACTTCCTGTCTGTCTTCTTCTGCTGTTCCCGTTAGTGTTTCCTTCCTGTCTGTCTTCTTCTGCTGTTCCCATTAGTGTTTACTTCCTGTCTGTCTTCTTCTGCTGTTCCCGTTAGTGTTTACTTCCTGTCTGTCTTCTTCTGCTGTTCCCGTTAGTGTTTACTTCCTGTCTGTCTTCTTCTGCTGTTCCCGTTAGTGTTTACTTCCTGTCTGTCTTCTTCTGCTGTTCCCGTTAGTGTTTACTTCCTGCCCATTCTGTGAATTGATGTGAATGCACATAGTCCCTTGATCCTCCTTAGCAACGATCTGTTCTCCTTAGCAGCGGTCAGTTAGCGAAAAATAACAGACCTCTGGCATGTCCAAATAGACCAATTCAGTATTCAACTAGGAGTAATAATGTCATGTAATATTATTCCCATTTCATCAGTGGGACAGAACTATCTTAGTTGGTTCTACTGGGGACACTCTGTGCTTACTCTTAATCACCTTTTCTCTCTGGTTAATGCATTTCTTGTGTAACCTATAGTTTTTGGAGCAGGTCAGCTAAACACACACACACACACACACACACACACACACACACACACGCACACACACACACACACGCGCACACGCACACGCACACACACAACAGATAGTTGTTGGAGGAGGCTAGGGAGGATTTAGATGTAAAAAAACGAGTCTACGAGCAGTCTCTTCTTCTGCTGACTGTTTTCAGTATTTATCGTTGACCTCTGCTGCTGCTGCTGCTCTTGTTTCAGATGCAAGACAACAAGACGTTCATGTCCATGATCAACAATGTGCTGCACACAGACGGCTTCTACTTTGCGACGGACTACGACCTGACGCACACTCTGCAGCGCCTGGCCAACACCAGCCCCGAGTTCCAGGAGATGAGTCTTCTGGAGAGGGTAAGCCTCATGCAGGCTCTGTGAGGAAAGACATGCCCAATCAGGAAACTGTTGGACATAAAAAGATCATTCACAGAATCCATTCAAAGGTTTTTGTATGGTCCTATGAGTTAAAACCCATATATCTCAATGGGTAATTCCAAATATGCAACTACACCGCTTTTGTTATAAAAAATTAAGGGGCCCTATTTTTTTTTTAATATATATATATAGCACCAAATTGCAACTTATCTATATCTACTGTCACTTTTCACATTGAACTTGTGCTCTTTTATTAAATAAACTAAACGCTTTCATTTTAAGTTGAGTTTAGTGTTTTTGACCCTAAGAAACACTGATGCAATAATCCACAGCTCCTCTCTCTGCTCCAGAGGATTTTTTTTTTAAAATATCCCAATGCCCCAAAACGTCTCACCTCATTTGAATACTGAGGGTAGCTGCAAGACAAGCAATCACAAGAAGATGGACGGACATCCCATCTGTAGAAAACGGATGATGATATAATACATACAATATGTGTAAAGGAGACAATCACTTCCTCCATGAGGCTTCAGGAAAACCAATTTGAGGAATCTTGAAAAAAGTGATTAGAATATATTTTCTCTCAATGGCCCTCCTGTGGTGGATTGTGCTTCTGTACTCTCCCTGCTATTTTTTGTTCTTCTTCAAACTGAAAATATTTCTCTTTTTTATTTATTTATTTTGTTTGCTTATTTATTTATGGTTATTTTGTTCGGCGTTTTCGGATCACTTAATAGATGAACTGTCGATTGAGCTAAATGTAATATAAATAAATCATTTTTTTAGTTTTGAATGTTCCCTACAGTGGGCCTCCTCCAGGTGTAGCCCACACCGATGGGTCCCCCTGTATTTGTCTCTGTATAACATGCTATAACGTGCTCTCTGTCCCTGTTCAGGCAGATCAGCGTTTTGTCTGGAACGGACATCTGTTGAGAGAATTCCTTGCACAGCCAGAGGTAAGACACAATGTCTCACTGCTGATTATTCCCCATGAGCATCCTCAATAACACAGGAACGATACACACCTACAGTTAGAGTAGTAACCGCAACAACGGATTTCAACCATTTCCCGTCAACTCGTCATCACCCACCTCAACAACTAAAGACAAATACTTCCTATGTTTCCATCCTAACATGGAATACCACTTTTTATTGTCTCATTATATTTGAAGCATCCCCCGACTGTAATACAGTCATATAGAACCTTTAAGCTGTAACACAACAATAAAGACATTGTTGTGATTAGAATTATAAAAATGTATTCAATATATTTAAGTGCTTAGGAAAACATGTTATTTTCAAATTCCTGTTGCAGTTTAGCAGTTTACAATAATTTGAAATGGCTCATTTACCTCGTTTGTTATTCTGCCCTTGTAGCCCAGGCAACAGCAGTTATAGATCTGTATTTCCTCAACAACATGTAACCTCTGGTGAGTTGCTCAGTTATTGGTGGAGAAGGCTTGTCGGCCTTGATATCCTATAGGGAGACATTGGAAATAAAGCAAAATGTTGCCTGCTTAATCCTGACTGTAAGAACATCTCAAAGGTAACATTGTATTTCCTCTAGTTCAGTCAAATAAAGCTTATCATTGTCTGACACTGCTCTTATCTTCCAGGTACACAAGTTTGTGTTTCCTGTTATCCATGGCTGTATCCTTCCCTGCTGCTGTCTGACTGACACTTTCACTGCACATTGGTGTTTTAGTGAAGGAGTGTGAGAACCTGCATGTTGGGCCCATCTCAACATAAGTAAAGCCTTTTAATAAGTTGGGCTCTTTTGGTTATTCTTTGTGAAGTCTGGCTTCTGTACTTTGTTGATAGAAGTGTTTTTGTGCCCAGATGAAGAAAAACAGCAAGATTTCTGGGAACGATTTCTTAATGTGTATAGCGCTCCTTGATTTTGCATGTGAGTTTCTTGACACATTTGTTGAGCAGTCATCGACATGCGGTCGAGCTGCATCAATGGGAAGGTGTTCGAGTGGAGCATCATCTCCAGGAGGAGCTGCTTCAGAGCCGGAGTCCGCTACTACGTCCGAGGTAACACCTTTTCTGTGTCTAGGTGTCTTCCAACATACTGAAAATGTGCAGATTATTTATGGCAGGACAAAAAGTAGTTATCAGAATCATAGACAGGTTTATTACCAGGTAGGTTTACACCTACGAGGAATTTGACTTGGTGTCGTGGTGCATAAAAACAAGAATGAAAAACACAGGAAGAGAACTAGAAACATATTTAAAATAGAGTATTTACATTGAAATAGAGGAATAAAATATGGAATAAAAATCAGCTGTAATACAAATAATGTTGTACATTGTGTGTGCATTAATGTAATGCATAGAATCTATGATGTGGCTGAGGTAAAGTGAGTGGGGGGGCTGGGCCTTGTTGATGAGGCTGGTAGCGGGGGGGAAGAAACTGTTCAGGTGGCGAGAGGATTTGGTCCTGATGGAGCGCAGCCTCCTGCCTGAGGGGAGGGGGGTGAACAGTTTGGGTCCAGGGTGGCAGGGGTCGGCCACTGTCTTCCCTTCCCGCCTCAGGGTCCTGGATGCGTGGAGGGATGGCAGATTGCAGCCGATCACCTTCTCTGCAGAGCGGATGACTCGCTGCATGTACAGAAAAATCTGTAGCAAAGAAAATGCATCATGACATATTATTTCAATGTCAGTATTTATATTACCTGCTGCTATAATGTTATACCCAGCCAACCCAGTCAGTGAGAAGCTTCTCCTGCATAATGTCTGTTTCTGTGCAGGCATCGACTCTGAAGGCCATCCTGCTAACTACGTGGAGACGGAGCAGATCGTTCAGTTCAACAGCTCCAAGGCTTCTTTTGTTCAGGTGAGCCAGAGAGGAGAGGTAGTCTGCTGTAAGGAAGCAGTGAAGGATTCATCTAATAAGGGTTCAGTGAAGAACAACAGTCAAGACACTTTCAAATGTCATGTCAACGTTTTGTTTTCATATCATGAGGGTTGGGTATCGTTTGGATTTGAACTATTCCTCTTCCGATTTCGGTTCTGCTTATTGATTTAGGTTCCTTTCAGTTCTTTATTTCTGTATTTTGTGAAGGTAAAAACTCAAATGCATATTTCACAGAAGAAGAAATTATAATTATGAAACCCTAAAATGTACATTCACGAATCACTTCATCCAAGTTAGTTCTAAGAGGTTCAACTTGACAATGTGCGACTCCCACGGTCTCCTCCAGTGTCCAACCATACACTGCTTGTATATCCAACATATGTTGTGTAGTAAACACCCGTCTGCTGCCAGATTGCTGTTTGCAAAAGTAAGGACATCAGAATTGAATTCAAAAAGTAACCTTCTCGACCCTGCTCTATAGAGGCCAAACTGACTTTCCTCTGCCGAAGTCTGTCTCACTAACTGATAAGCAAAACCATAATTAAATTGCTTTCTTTGAGCACCAGGTACCAGGCAATTGGTATCGGTTCTAGTTTGGGCTCCCAACCCTAAACATGATACCATGCTTTGCAAACCATATGTGTTCAGTTTGTGCTAGTTCAGTACGTTTATACACCTTGATATGAGTTTCATATTTCCACACAGTGCTGCTGCGGTCAGCAGCTCATAGCTGAAGCTGAGATGAAAAGCTGCAAACTTTACTTGGTTAAATGTGTGTTGAGTTCATGAAAGCAGGATGATGATGATATGCTTCTCTCCACAGACCAGAGGCTCCATCCCCTTCTTCTGGTCCCAGAGGCCCAACCTCAAGTACAAGCCCAAACCACAGATCAGCAAAACAGTGAACCACGTAAGCTGACCTCACAGCAACACGAGACACAACCAGACCTCACAGTGTCTTCACCTGTCACTCAGCCTCTCTTCTCTCTGTTCTTCTGTAGTTGGACGGGTTCCAGAGACACTTTGACTCGCAGGTTATTCTCTATGGAAAACAAGTCATTTTGAACTTGGTAAGATGATCTAATAATCACGTTGGTGTGTTGGTTCTATCAGTTATGAAGTCAATGATTCAGCTGGATGTTGGTTTCACACTCTTCAATCCTTCCCTGACTACAAAGAAGCAGTCAAATTAATGAAAGAGGCCCTATTATGCTTTTGGGGATTTCCCCTTCCCTGTAGTGTGTTAAGGCCCTGTCACACTGTCCCGAAATTGACACCCGATGGACACACGAATATGGAATTGTGAATTTCGCACGATGTTGGCCCCGAACCACACACGAAGGCAACATTTACATTACATTTAAGACATACAACTGCAATGAAAGTACCAAAAACAATTGTGTTACAGTACTATGATACTGTACTGATATTTTCAGACTTTGTTCTTTACTTTATCCGTCGTTATATGTAGAAAATATTACGTTTTCTCCGTAATGTTGTTTCCATAACAACAACAACTTCCTGTCAACTGTCCTTCAAAATAAGATATTATATCCTTTTTAGTTTCACAGAACACAAATTGGGTTATTTACATAATATATTTACATGATTTTGTTGTGCAATAAAACAACCCGATGGACACACGATAAAGGAAATGTTCAAATTCGGCTGTGATCGTAGCAACATCGGGCCATTCGTGAGGGCATCTTAAGCCATCGTATGACCGCCGGTGGAGTTTCTCAGGCTCCGGCAGCAACTTCGTGAGCGGTGGCAAAATCTTTGGCATGCCAAAAAATTGCCGAAGGACCTTGCGAAGGTTCATTTTCGTGTTGAATTCGTGTGTCAATTGTGCCCTTCGTAAGGCCATCGTGAGGGCATCGTGTTATCATCGGTGCCATCGGGCATTCGCCCCGATCAGAGTGAGGGCGAATGCCCGATGGCACCGATGATAACACGAAGATGACACGATTTGACAAGATGTCCTCACGAGTGCCTTACGAAGTTGCCGCTCACTAAGTTGCTGCCGGAGCCTGAGAAACTCCACCAGCGGTCATACGATGGCTTAAGATGCCCTCACGAATGGCCCGATGTTGCTACGATCACAGCCGAATTTGAACATTTCCTTTATCGTGTGTCCATCGGGGGTCAATTTCGGGACAGTGTGACAGGGCCTTTATAGGTTAGTGTGCATGTAAATGTTCTGCAAAGGCCAACATCCCTGTGCCCCCCCCCCTGCCTGAAACGCCTACTTTGCTTCTATAACATAGTGACATCACCAACATAACACTCAAAGTTCTATTGGCTAATGTGCCAACACATTATACATAATAGGCTAAGGGGTTGGACATCTCTAAGCAGTTGACTAATCACAACAGAGCCGGCCAGCTAACCAATCAGAGCAGACTGGGCTCTGGTTTCAGACAGAGGGTGAAAAGAGGTGCTGCAGCACAGGCAGTGTGAGAAAAATAAAGAGCTTTTTGAACATTAAAGCATGGAGACAGTAGAGGCACACAATACAAATATGAACCTGAACATGAGCATAACATGTCCTCTATAATACAATGACTATGATATACCCATTAATGCTGGTTTGTCTTTGGTTTTTTTCACAGATCAACCAAAAGGGCTCAGAGAAGCCGCTGGAGCTGGCCTTCGACAAGATGGTGGCCGACCTGGGAAACGGCATGGTCAAGTAAGATGACCGGCAGCCCACATGTGGCCTCCTACTTACAACACGTTGCTTAGTTGAGTTCATTATATTTTGTCGTATATTATAGTCTTGCCTTTTCTGCAGGTACATCGCCTTTGACTTCCATAAGGAGTGCAGTCGGATGAGGTGGCACCGCCTGCAGATCTTGTTGGATATGGTCGCTGAGATGCAGGATGAACTTGGGTCAGTTTGCGTGAGCCACTAACCAGGTACACATGTATGCACTCTGCATCAGAAGTAATGCTGTGTGTGTGGATGCAGATACTTCCTGGTGGACGCAGATGGGAAGGTGCTGCTGCATCAGGACGGCACGTTTCGCAGTAACTGCATGGACTGCCTGGACCGGACCAACGTCATCCAGAGCATGCTGGCCCAGCGCGCCCTGCAGTCACAGCTCCGGGTACAGGCAACCACAGACTACACCCATAATGCTTTAGGAGGTGGACATAGTGACAGGAACAAGAGCACATAGAGGACACTTGAATCTGTGTTACAATGCATCCCAGTGGAGAAAGACATAAGGCGCATTCACACTGCAGTACTTTTCCCACAAAGGTTCATCAGAACATAGTTCATGAGAACTCTTTAGTTCTCATGAACTAAGTACAGATCGCGTTCACACCGGAATAAATCCCTGAGGGAGGATTAGGCAAATGAAGCCGCTGATGTCACTTCTTCTTCTTCTTCTTCTTCTTCTTCTTCTTCTGCTTTGGGTTTACTGGCAGGCCGCAAACCACTTCACGGCGTATACTGCCACCCAAAGTCCCCGGCCGGAAGTCCCCGGAGTTGGGGAAGGCTTCAGTAGAAGCTGCTGGGACTCCCAGCAGCTTCTACTGAAGCCTTCCGAGTAAATCGCCAGAACGCCGACACCTCCTCATCTCCACCACTCCCATGTTTTATTTTGTGTTGCCATAAGTTAGTCTCTCTGCGTTTGTGCGCTGGGCTAATGCTAATGCTAATAATGCTAATGCGAGGATAATAAAATGGCGGCTTCACAAAACGTTTTGGGAGTTTTACGGGGCGTGGTTTGCAATCCGCCCAGCCAATCAGAAATAGGAACCTTTTTCTCCCACGAAAGTCCCTGCTCTCTAGCAGGGACGGAAAAGGGGGTGAAAAGGTTCTCATTAACTCATTTTAGTTCCGGCTCTTTTTGGTGTGAACGCAACATTTCGGAACTATATCGGAACTAAAGTGGGAAAAGTACTGCGGTGTGAACGCGCCTATTGAAACAGTCTAGTCCAACTTCTCCACTCTATCATTTTTCAGTGTAAATATTAATTTGTCAAACAAAAATGGACATTTAACTTGATTTCTGATTAGTTGTTAGTTTTTGATTCTTTGGACACGTCATTGCAAACTATTCAACTATTAGGTGGTTTCTTATCAATTCAATAAGAAAGTCTGGTTTTTAATTGAACTGGATTTTGAGATTAGATTCAACTTTATTGACGTTGCACAGAGTTCAAGTACTGACACAACGACATATAAATAGTATATACAGGTGAACTTGTAGGAAGTGTTGCACTAACAGCTAATGAACCGACTCGACTCAAATGTGTGTGTGTGCCTACAGAAAATGGGAGTCCTCCACGTCGGTCAGCAGATCGAAGAGCAGGTGGCCTTTGGGAAGATGTTCAAGAATGGTAGCCCCTCCCCTCCCACAACAGTGGCTCGTCTACATTAAAGGTCCTAGATGTTAACTTGATCTGTTTCTCTTCCTGTTCTCATGCAGCCTGGGCAGACAATGCTGATGCCTGTGCCAAGCAGTACGCTGGCACTGGAGCCCTGAAGACTGACTTCACCAGGTCAGATATCAAATCATATTTCAAAATCTACCACAAGGACCTGAAATACCACCATTGGATTAGCTAGGATTCTGAAATATTTGTACTCTATAACAAAGCATTTTAGCAGGCAGTCCCCCTTTAATGTTCAACAGACAGTAACTGATTGTTCGCATGGTTTTATTTATTCTATTGATTAGGCTAACTCATTTTAAGCTAGTAGCATCGAGGAGGAGGATGTTTTGTTTTACTCTGATGAGAAAAGTGCACAGAAATGTTGGTCAATAGAGAATTCAGTTTGGTGTTGAACTACATGGTGATCTTTCAGGACAGGGAAGAGGACTCATTGGGGGCTGGTGATGGACGGCTGGAACTCCATGATCCGATATTACAAGAACAACTTCTCTGATGGATATAGACAGGTGGGTCCAAACATGTGTGGATAAGTCTTTGTGTTTACCACTCCGCCATATTAAACTCGCTTATTACACCGCTATTTACCAAATACATCATTGATTTGACTTACATAAACAAATTACGATTGTATTGTTTCTACTAAGCAAATATAGCTCTTTCAACTGCATAGCAACATAACTTCAAATTACCGCATCAATGAAGGTTTCCTGTAACTGTCCACGTCTGTTCACTTTAACCATTTAATCATTTTCCATTAACCAGTCTTTAAACACTGCCAGAGCCCATAAAGTATCCAATAGTATTTTTGGGCCACAGCTGACCAAAATTGACCAGACTTCTTTCTGCGGATTGATATGACATCTGAATTAAGAGATGCACTCAACTGCAAAAAGCTAAGAAGAGTAGGTAACAGTTGTCTGTTTTGTGCAGGACTCCATTGATCTGTTCCTAGGCAACTATGCTGTGGATGAATCTGATTGGACCACTCCGCTGCGTGAGCCCAAAGACTGGAAGTTCTTGACGGTAAGAAAGGCTCACAGAGGTGGAGTGATGGGTTTATGTCTCTTTGTGATGTGTTTGACGGGTCTCTTTTTCCTTTCCTAGTTGCCTATCGTCATGGTGGTAGCTTTCTCCATGTGCATCATCTGCCTGCTGATGGCTGGTAAGACAAACGGCAAATCCATTTTCATACATACACTACAAATATAACAACACCAGGGTTTATTTATCTTTACATTAAGCTAAATACAATGTGTGCACTAATGAACAGAAGATACATTGACAGAGACTCAGGGATTTGAGCCTTTGCTGACTATGTACATACACACAAACCTATAACACACCCCAAAAAGCACAATAGTGGCTCTTCAAATGTCTCCCACTGACTCTGCATGTTGTCCCCTGTTAGGTGAAACGTGGACGGAGACCCTGGCCTACGTGCTGTTCTGGGGGTCTGCCAGCGTGGTGACCAGCGGCCTCATCCTCTTTAACGGACCCGACTTTGTAGATGCTCCAAGGCTGGTCCAGAAGGAGAAGCTGGACTGAATGTGTGTGTGTGGAAAGCAGCTCGGCCCCAGGGAGCTCACCACCTCCCCCCCCGGCTCTTCAGCATCACTTTACCCCCAGCATGAGCGAGGCTGGAGCCTGTACTGACGGGGGGAGAGTGCCGGGACGCAGGGCCATCCTCGTGCACGACTAAGTGGAGGGACAGAGACTGAGTGCACGAGCCGCTGCTGTCCACACTGCAGCTGCTGTCACGTGGACAGGACTGTCTGTCCACCCTTTTACTGGACACTGGACCTCGGGACGTTTGATTGTCCCTCATTTCAGAGAAACGTTTGCATTTAAATAGCTTCACTGGGATCAGATTCATACGGAAAATAATTAGGGCCACGTGAATGTCTTTTTAGATCTGACAAAAAGTGATTGTTTTTTCTTTAGTTATAAGATTAAAGTCATAAATCCGACTTGTTTTCTGAAAATCTCACACATTTTAAGAAAAAGTCAAAATTCTCAGTATTTAAAAATATCTTAGAATTATGACTCATATTTAAAAAGAAAAAAATTCTGAGATAAGTCTGGCATTTTTTTCCGAATTTTTACTTTTTTTCTCAGTACTAAAAGAAAATCACTTTTGGTCAGATTTCTAAACAAAATCCACATGTGGCCCTAATCCTCCTCCATAGGTCACATGACACTGTGCTGTAATGAACTACTGTATGTGCCGTTAATTTGCCTTTTCTTTTCGCCAATTGTGTTTATCTGTGTGCAGCAGCCTCATCCCTGTTGGAAGGCATCGACACCATCACATGAGCCCTTAGGCCCCTAACATTTTGCAGCAGGGTGTCCTCACCTCCAAATGCCTGTTAGACTCTCTGAATGGTGCCAACAAGCGGATTCCTTCAAATTGTCAGGAAACACATATTTAACACGTATCTGTAATTATCATCAGCCAGTGGTAGTTATTTATACACCAAGTTATCATATGAGGCCACTGCAGAATGTAAGTAGGAAGGCAAGATACAGCCCACATCTGTTCCTGTTAGCTGTTAGCATTTCCTCAATCATCATGAGTTCGTTACAGCTGTCTGTCAATTTATAGCGGAAAGTTATTGGTGGACAGAAATTAGTATTTTGTGCACCTTGTTTATTTAATTATCGCCCTTAAATTAGTCATTTGTGAGCAGGAGTAAACAGAACGAGTTATTAAACACTTATTAAGATATTAACATTCAAAGATGCAATGTTGTTAAATACTGAATCTGAGATATCAGCAGTAGGAGGTGAAGTTTGTTAAGTTCCAAAGTACAGTGGCTGACGGGTGCAAACGGCCCAAAACATTTGCATTAGGAGAAACATGCAGTTTAGAAAAACATTTACAAACTTCAAGAAAAATGTGCAACGTTTAGTAAAAGAGCTTCAATAAACAAAACGCTGCAAATACAAAACTATTGCAGATCTGCAGTAAGCTAGCTAGCTAACGTAGCTAACCTAGTCATTTCAGAAAATACTGACAAAACACGTACAGTTATGAAACAGAGAAAATGTGTGTAATCCCTGAACGTCAACAAGGGTCCCAGCTGTGTGCATCATTTCTTTGTCTCCCTGTTTCAGTTGTGTTTTGAGCTTCTTGCAGCATTTGTATTTGCAGTGTTTCATTTATGCAGCACTTTTAGTAAATGTGCATCTGTTGTCAAGTTTGGGAAGATGTTTCTTTTCATTTGCATGTTTGTGTTTTTGTGGCACGTTTGTGTTTTTTATTTGTATTGTTCTTTATGGAAATGTTTGGGCTGTTGTATTGCCTTTGCACCTGTCGGCCACCGTACCACAGTGTACTTTGTTATTTCTTATCATTTTGGTTGTCACATCCATCACACTGTATATTGGATTAGCTCAGCTTCTGCTGCTATCAGTTGGCTGCTCAGTCTGACTGCTAAGACTTGGGAGATGCATGAGTTTAGTTCAGAGGTCTGCTGTCTAACAACGTTTAGTTATCTCTGGCATTCCTAAAATATACTTTAACAATATTGTTTTAAGCTCTGTGAAGTCATGATGGAGTTATGCCGCTGCTGAGAATCACAAATGCATTACTATCTGTGTCTTTGCTTATTTATCATGAGGGAACCACATGACCTGTATGAGTAATTCAGGACAATTTGTGGTATTTACTTGTTCTTAAATTCCTCTCTTAGGTACCAATGTTGATGAGTGGTCGAGTCATGGCAGCCCATTTTATTTGAGAAAATGTAAAGCCTTAATATGAATTAATTTGGAGTGTTATTATGATGTTGACTCGAATAAAAATATTTAGCTAAGACGAACCTAATGAAAAGTTCATATTCTCTTCACCATGGTATCCAATCCGTGGCATACGATCGGAATCTCCAGGCTGCAGCTGTACAGGAATAAACAGGGCAGAGGGTCTGTGGTCCTAGTTTTTCTCCATGCTTGTGAAACACACACTAAATAAGGACTTCCACCAAGGTGATTTTATTTCATTGCAACACAGAAAAAGGAAACATTGTATTTTCTCTGTCTCTGTTATCCACAGCATATATTGCGCACATAAAAGCCATTACTGCCATCTACTGGTGAACAGGTTTTAGCCCCAGAGCCTCTTAATGTGAGAGCAGATGGTTTCCTACGGTCTTGAGAGTGATAAAAAGCATTACAAAATGTTAACCACAAAACTAATAGATTGTGGGGGAACGATGGAAATCTCATAAATGAATACAAAAATGATTTTGGGCGTAACCTAAATCACTAAATTGTCCTTCAAGGTGTGAAAAAAAGTCAGTCAGTAGGTGGAAAATGACACATTCATTTCACTTTATTGAAAGCTTTGTTCTGTTGTCATTTCTGTTCATTTGAGGGCAGCTCTTATTTATGTGAAGGCAAACAAAAGCTTACTTATGTAACCCAGATCTCCACAGCAGGAGTGGCTCCACAATGTCAGGAAATCCAAACAAGCCCTGCTTTCATAGAGGTTAGGAATTTAAAGAGGATTGGAATTTGGTGTGGAATGTGCTGTTTGGTAGTGGAGTGAAACTGAGTTGCAGAACTCAGTTTCTGATCCTTTTGATAACACTATACAACTGAGTGGAAGTGATGCTTTTGTGATGCAATTTAAACAGATGCTCAAAGTATGGCATTAAACATTTATACCAGTTTGTGTTATGATCCTCTGATCTTAACTAGTCAAAAAATGATCTCCCATAAAATACGTTTCTTTGTTTATTGTAAATGAGGTGTATTGACAATATATGTAAACATATGAGAAAAACCTATTGTGAGTTTTAATTAAGTCGGTGGTTAATGTTTAACACAGATTTGGTCGATGATAACATAGAGGTTAATCTACAGGACGTTATGAGATATTTTAAGTAATATCACTGATGTGCAATACCCTGGGTTGGGAGGGTTACTTTGTAAATGTAATCAGTTACTGATTACTGAATACATGGCTCTGAAAGTAATCTGAATACCGTTACAGTTAGGCTACGTGTTTTAAAAAAGTAACTTAATCAGATTACTTTTAGATTACTTTCTTTTTCCATCACAGATGGGTATGTTTTGGTGAACAGAAGACACAAAAAGAAAAAGGAAACTGAACATGTTTTTACTGTTTTAATGGCGTATCAAGAGCACAACTGAAACATAGCATCTGAAACGATGTAACAACATAATACACTTTTTGGGGATGCAGCTTGGGATGTGAGGAGTGAGGGACACGGCTTAGAACGGGCGTGTCGCCTTCTGTCCTGCCAGTGTTGGCAGGACATGAATTAAAATGTCGAACTCGGACTTAATTGTAAGGACATTTCGGCCAGGGGTGTAGACAGACCCGGCGCCAGAACAAATCTAAAGGGAGGGCATATGATTTTCATGGGAGGGCACACAAAACTGTCACGTGCTGCGGGCCTGCGGCACAATATCAAACAGCGTTGCGTAAAGACGCACACTTATCGCAAATACATACACAAATAAAGGGCAACATAGAAACCACTTTTGAAACATTGTGTGCATGGCAGCACAAACACTGGTAAATCACGAGCAAGGCACACTGGTTAAGGATGGCAGCTTCCTCATCGTTGCACTCGGAGAGAAATAGTAGAGACGGAGACGATGAGCTGCTGTTAGCTCTATTATGGCATGGTGCATGTCGTGAGAGGTGTATGTTGCTGTGTGGGGAATGCTTTCCATTATTTTGGCCAACTCTGCATCTTTGTGCAGCGTATACTCAAACAGCGATAGGAAGAGCCCACTGCCTGAGTCGGACATGCTGTGGAGTGAACCGTGGTCACCTCTGAGAGGGAGTTGGTTGACAGCTAAAAAAGCTATAATATTAACGATAGCTGACACGTAATAACGGTTCCGTGCCAGCTGATCTGCACCAAAGTACTAATTTCCTTATTTGTTTCCTCGCGTATCTGTCTCTCTCTCTCCACACACTCTCACATGAAATGTGTTCTTTTGATGCGGCATGCCTTAGCAGTCCTTTATCAGTCTGTAATGCGTATTTCCAGTCGCAAAAACCTTTGACAGTAAAAGCCGCATCAGATGAAGACGTATTTACTTTAAACTGTCTAAAAAAGGCTGCGTCTGCTTTTAACGAATATTCAAGCCATGGTCTGTTGTACCATGCAGCGGAAAAAGTGCGCTTCTTTCCTGAAAACAATCTCCCTGGATAACGATCCAGTTTCACCTGGTTGGGTTTATTTACCCCAAGATCATCTGGGGCTGTTGGTCTTTGAGCGGTTGCTGGCCCAATAGTACCTGTTGATGTGCTGCAAGGTAGCGTCTGTAGTGGAGGCACCGGCACGGAGCAGGAGGATGCTGGCAGGTGTGGTACAGGGTGTGGCAACGCAGGTGGTGATGGTAGGAGCAGGGGCGGATCTAGACAAATATTCATGGGGTGGCAAGAGGGTGGCAGGAGATTTTGAGGGGTGGCATCCCCTGACAGAAGTATATGCTGATTTAAATCGCAATCATATCAATCAATTAGGGGTGTAACGGTACACGTACCCGTACTGAAATTATTCGGTACGGGCCCTTCGGTTCGGTACACATGTGTACCGAACGAATATAGCGTTAAACGTAAACAAATTGAGAACATGAACAACTTTCTGGAAGTAATCTCAGGTATATATCATAGAGCGACCAAGTAATTTCATTGGACGAGAGGCATACTATGAGAGCTGGTCACAGGGATGCGTTCAAATGTAGTCAGTAATTTAAGGAACTGTCAAAATGGCGAACGCAGATAAAGTTGAGCTGAAAATCCTCCAGCATCATTGAAGTCTCCGGTTTGGGAACATTTTGGTTTCGCAGTTACGTACAAGGATGACAGACAAAGACAGGTGGACTGAACCAAAGCTGTTTGTCGGTATTGTTCAACTAACATTGGTTACGCGGCTGGCAATACATCACACTCATTTGAAAAGGCATCACCCGAATGTGAATATCACCGGTACCAAAAGAAAAAAGACTGAAGTGCAAACCCAACTCCCACTAGCATGTAAGCCTCCACCACTCGCAAAGAGTTCAGACCGAGCCAAAGCTATTAAAAACGCCAAATATCCTTATGTTGCCATGTTAGCAAAGCGCTACCTGGCTGTGCTACCTCTGTCCCTAGAGAGGGTGTTCTCCACAGCAGGAGACATTGTTAGTGCCAGCAGATCTGCCATTTCAGCAAGCAATGTGGACAAGTTCATCTTTCTTTAAACAACATGAAAATACAATGACAAGCAAGTCCTAATGTCAAGCTGGCTGCTTAGGTACTAGTACAGTTCAAATACAGACTATTTCAGTTCATCGAAATGCTGCACCTTAATGTTTATTTTACTATATTTTGTATTTATTTGAATACATTAGTCACAGTTTAATAATAATAAAAAAAATGTTTTTAATGTTTTGTGATAATTTTTTCTGCTGTACCGAAAACGTACCGAACCGAACCGTGACCTAAAAACGAGGTACGTACCGAACCGAAATGTTTGTGAACCGTTACACCCCTACAATCAATGTTAACTTGGAAAGCCACAATATTAATATTTTAACTCAATCACATAGGTGATATTATTGTGGCACATCAGTAAAGCCTTACATATAAGGTCGCAGACGTAATTTAATGAATTTTAACTGAACAATAACCGAATGAGTTTGTCTCACTCTTAGACCAGCAGGGGTTCCAAATCTATGCAGACTGCTGCAATAAGTATATTAATTAACTGTCTCATCGATGTTTGTCTGAATGAATATGATACTATTAACAATCATATTATTCCTATCAGCTGTCAATCACTGTTAATAAATAATAATAATAATAGATTTAATTTGTTAGCGTTTTTACAGGTGCTCAAAGACGCTTTACAGATATAGTGAGGAACTGTTATGATTCACATATTCATTTATTATTGAATAAACTATATTTATTTTTTGGAGGAGTTAATGATGAATGTTCATCAAGATGCTTGCTCACCCTCCTTCAAATTTGAAAAACAAGTAATTATATCATTTTTGATATACAGTTACAACCTTGACTTTGCATCAGAAAGAACAAACATTAAAGAAGTGACTAACTGCATCAGTTAGGGTTAAAAAACGTGTATTCAGCTAAAACATTGCTGCAGTTATTATCCAGTGGAAGGTCCTTACCTACTGGCCTAGTTAAATCAAAGTGGTTACTTTCTGTTGGCTGGGCAGTGTAGTTTTACACACCGTCTTATTTTACTTTTTCAGGACTTACAATTGTTTTTTGGGGGCAGACCCCCTCAAAGAAAAAAATATATACACGCATACAAGGTCATCATCTTAACAGTTTGTTATTCTCATCGAGTCATCCGTGAGCAGAGCATCAAGTTGGCATGTCTATTACAGCTGAATGCGGCGATTACTATTTTGTTCAGCAAAACGCCTCACAAACTTATTAAGATCAACAGCTGTAGTGCGTTTTGATTCAATGCTGAGTACAGCCAAACTTGACATTATCTTCTCTGTCATTGTAGACCGCAACTACCTAATTCCTTCAGTGCTTGGGTCCGAAAGGCTTCTCGTTTTGCGCCGTCCCGTTCAAATGAATTCGCCACCAATCATATTTCCACTCTTGCGCCAGGACCGGGGGAGGGGTTACATGACGTGCATCTTGTGCTGCATTCACTTGCACTCGGACATTAGAAACTTTCTCTCATAAATGTCCGATGAGCAACAACTTTTCTTTCAAAACAAAGATGCCAACTGGGGTGGCAGCTGGGGTGGCAAGGCTATTGTTTAGGGTGGCAGTTGCCACCCCGTGCCACCCCGGTAGATCCGCCCCTGGGTAGGAGCACAAGGAGCTGTGCCTCGGAGGACAGCGTTGGTGGCGGCCGCCTTGATGAGTCAAGGCTTGGGCTCGCTAACTCAGCCCCGGGGTTTGCAGAGGTCAAGCTTGTGACATTAAGGCGTGCTGCTGCAACGGCAGGTGCAGGGTCGCCAGCAGTACCATCGACCAAGGGCGCCGGAAGCGGGGGGGCCAGGGGTCCATTGGCCCCCCCACTTTACGGCCCTGCCCCACATTTTCGCAGCAGCGGATGCCGCGGCGTTTCAATAATTCCCCTCTACTCTAAAGTCGCATCTAAAAAGAACGCCATCTGATCTAGCTGTGTATATTTTGTTATTTTTGATTGTTATATTCAATCTCACTAGCTACAGGCATTTTTGAAGCTTGTAAAGGGAAGAACACAGCTTGCCTCTCACTCGCCACTCTGCTCTTCCACAGTGCCGCTTCCCCTCCCTCCGCTGACAGTATGAATGTAAGGCATAGTAATCATAGATAACACCGCAGGGTCCGTTACAGTTTGTTTTCATCTGATTTCAAATAAACAACGTCTTGGCTTTCAGAATATTAAACTAGTTTCGGCAAATTCAGATGATAAATACAGGTTTGAAGCTTTTAACGGCATAATTACAAGCGGAGAACGGAGTAACTTGATGTCACAGCAAGCATAACAACAGCCGGTGTTTCTCCTGAGAGTTTTCCCCGGGAAACAAACGCAAAAATACACAAACACACGCACACGTATACACGCCAGGGTCGGCGTCATGGGGGGTCATTCGCGGGCCATGCCCCCCCAAATGAGTCACTGTGCCCCCCCCAACGCAGGGTGGGCAAGCCTTATTGCCACTTTGCCGTTTTTTTTTTTTTTAATCATATAAGTTAAAACGTTTCCACCAAAAGTTTTTTGTGTGAAATACATCAGAAATAAAGAATACACATTTGTATTCTTTATTTATTCTTTATATGAAACACAGCCTGAGGTGTGCTCACTGCTGCTCTCTGATTGGTGTGTTGCTTGACCAATGACCCCGACTTTTGTTTTGTTATCATTACGTGGCTGTGTGTTTAGATGAAAGCCCAGTGGCGATCTGTCCATCTGTTATACTGATTATACAGTAAAGCCATCGAAAATAATATGATATACAGTACAGTACAAGTACATGGGTCTCTGTGTTTCATTCAAGCTCGGCTCTCTGTGTGTGGCATGAGCGCATTTTGTCAGTGCGCGAGCGGTAACGTGGAATATTGTTGTTAGCATCTGGTTAGCTAGCTATGCTAACGGATATAAAGAGCTGTTTCTACACCAAGGTGGAGGAGAGTCCTCTCCTGTCAGACTGAGAGGATCTTATAACGTCAGCTCAGTGAGGTAAAGGACTCTCAGTGTTTAGATAGTTCACTTTAGTGTAAGTTATCTCAGTGGGTCTCAAACGGTTTGGTGACCATTTATGTAAACAAGTATTTGCGAGGAATAGGCTACCTTTATATGATCATTATAGTTATTAAAGAATAAGAGAATAAATGAAAAACGGGTATGACATACTATAGGACAATAACACAAGAATACCATTTAAAAGGGGAGTGATTAGTAAAATATCCATAAAGAAAAAGTAAATCTGTGTACAGTTCTGTTTCATATGGATGTTGAGAGATGTATAGATCTCTTCATTTTGCTCTCAAAGTGCACCAGATTGATGCTTTTAACTTCAATATTTTAAAAATAATCTTCCCGGGGGAGCATGCCCCCGGACCCTCCTAGAGGAGGTTAGGTCCACCCCCCACCTAAAACATGTTCACATGGATAGGATACTAAATACATTTGCACACTTTTCATATGGTGGCCTATGTCCATATGTTTCTGTTTTGGTGGTCGTGCCACAACCGTGCATGTATGCACAAGTCATAGGTGCGCTATAAAATAGCACTACACCCCTGCAATGTGTGTGAAAGACAATAGACTTTACAGCATGTTTTTTTAAATTGAAGTTGCGTTGGTGTTTGTGTGTTGGTTGTTGACGGCAGTATGTGCCCCCCCTTGGTAAATGATTGCCCCCCCATTTGATTTGTTCTAGAGCCGACCCTGATACACGCACACACTCGCGAGCTTCCCCCAGACCAGTAATCCAAACGAAAATATCTTCCCTCCGTACTACTTTGATCATTTGCTCCGCTAATAATCAATCAGATCGATCCAGAGAAGAGGAAACTTTAAAGGCCTTTTTCTCAAAATGATGACTCGGTGACAGTCATTATATAATGTGACATATTTTGCTTAATATAGTAGCCTACAAAAACAATCCTGTTATCATTAGAAAGCTAGGAATCTCCTCTTTCCAACAGTGTATACAACTAATGTGTCTTCGGATCAATGCGACTGATTTCGATGGAGCAGGTCACTTTGCATTAGGTAAAATACAGCAGGCAGACATAACAGGAAGAATATGTACATTTTAATCCAACCAAATAGGACATTGTCACACCATTCAAATGTATCCATGTACATTACAACCAATAACAAAGCTTAGATGTGTTTATTTGTTACGTTGTTTACGTTATGTGTTACGTTGTTCAGTGTGTGTCAGCCGTTAACCTATAAGATAAACTTGCAAACATGTCAGAAGAACCGGCGCATAAGAAAACAAAATACAGTCAAACTAAGCTGAAATTCAACAACTTGAATGTCACATCCCTGACATCCACAACTCCGGAGCCTGGTCCTTCAACCATAGAACCAGCGCAGCCAGATGAACCAGCAGCAGCTCTGCGGCCGCAGAGGCTGTCAAAACCGCCGCCGCCGCCGGCATCGTTGAACCGAAACAGGCTGGTTCCGACTGCATGGAGGTTTGTTGTCGGGACATTGTGACGGGACAATAAAAGCTTATTTGGGCAAAGAGAAAGGTACTTCAATGCAGAATGGTACAAAAACAGAGAGTGGTTAATTATTTGCAAAACCACTAAACGAGCCTTCTGTGAAATATGCAGGTGTGCTGCTGTCAAACGGCTTGTAACTTTCTCCAAATGTGGAGATGACAGCTTTGTAAATACCGAGTTAATAACTGGAACTTTTCACAGAGCTTACTTCAGTCAAACACCAGTCAACATTCAGCTTGTCAAACAAGAGCGTAGCAGGAAAAAAGAAGATATGGAATGAGCAACTGCGCTGTCATATGTGTGGCTAGTTTAATTTACAGGAAAGGAGTGAGCAGAGGGTTGAGTTGTCCATTTTTGTTCTGTTTTCTCTGACTATCTTTCTCCTGAAGACCCTCTCAGACTTTCATTAGCTCGCGCTACTAAAGAGACATGTTACCATGGAAACCAAACAATGGTGTAGCTGTATTGAAGTCCGAGTGGAAACAGTAACATTTGGTGCGTTATGTTAGAATGAAACAAATCAGATTTAGTCAGAAATCGGGAGAAATGCGGGATAAATATGACCCCGGGAGGAAAACGGGAGTCTCCCGCGAAAAGGAGGGTTGGCAAGTAGGCTATGTCACATACACACGCACTTTTTGCCCCCCCCCCCCCACTTCTGAAATGAATCCGGCGCCGCTGCCATCGACTGCAGTTCTTTCATCGCTATTTCGTTTTAATAAATCCTTAGACCTTTTAAGCCAATTTCTGATGTCCATTTTGTAATTCAAACAGAAATGGGAGTCTACAGAATGCACAATAAACAATAAACAAATCCAGAATAGGCGGCAGAGTGTGACGCTGTGATTGGTCTAAATGTGGACGAATCACAAATCACAACAGACACACGAATTTATTTGACGTAGCCTGCGATTTTTTTTAGTTACTATCTGACATCACATACATCGTAGCATAACAGTTCACCGTTTATTTATAATTTTTTTTTTTTTAAATATTTTTTTTTTAAAGTTTTAAATAAAAAAAACGTGTTTATTTGGGGAGGGCAGGAATAACAAATGGGAGGGCCTGGCCCTCCCACGGCGCCAGGTATGGGTGTAGAGCTATATTTGTTTAAGCACCGGATTGGCAAAACAGGAGACTCTGTGCACCAGTCTGCCTTGATCTATGAATTCACACTCACAGTATCTGCTGCCCACAGCTGTTTTATAGAAGGAAAACTTCCTTCACTTCATGAAATCTCTGCAGCGCCAGGAGGCAGCGGGAGGGTTAACTCAGCCTCTGAGAAGACGAGCGCGCCGTGCCTTTCACGCACCACCTTCGCTGTGTTGACCTTCAGAATCATTAGAAAGGCTAAAGAGCGACCGCAGGCTGATGTGTTTTAACCACACACACCTCTACACACACACGACTTAAACGCAGACTTTTGTTCCTCCATGTTTCGTTGTTATTGTTTCACTGAGCGGACCCGCCCCTTTTTTTTCAAACGCTCCCTTTTTTGGTCCATCTGCGGCGGTAAAAGTGTTTGTGCGCTGTGATGATTCGGCTGTACCTTTTGTAATGAATATTAAATGTTGTGAGGAAATCTTTCCACCAATAATTCAAATAAGTAATCCAAAATGTATTCACTTCAGGTTTATGAAAGTAACTGTAATCAGATTACTCGTTTTTCAAATGTAACGCACAGTGGCGGCTGGTGGAAAATATTTTTGGTGGGGCTGTTGATATAGTGAGTAAAACATTTTTTTTTGGGAGAAATTACCCCTTAAATTAGGACTTCTGGTGATTCCAGTGCAGCGCGGAGCTCGCTTTAAGCGTGCCGAGCCATGCGGGGCCCGTTTTTGGTTGCGTTTCCACTTGGCCTAGTACCGGCTAGCGGGTCCTAATTCACAGTTTTTCTGGCCCCATAAAATCGTGGTTCTAGGGCCAGGAACAACCAGGCTGAGTCGGGCTGAGTATGCTAAACTAGAGAGAGAATCGCTGGCAAGGGGGGCTACAACTACAACAAGATGAACATATTTTACCGTGATTTAATTGTAATATACGTTTCGAAATGATGCCGAATTAACAACATATTGATAGTTGTTAGTACAAACCATGAATTAACGCTTTGCATCCAGCTAGCCATGCCTTTCTGGTGTACCAGCTACGTGAGAAGCCTCGTTGATACGTTTTGTCTTTTTCACGAGCTTGCTGCGATATATACAAATCGGGTTGGTCCGGTCCAAGGTCTTTAAGCAACAGTTTATCTCCCAAACTTCTCCTTTCAAAAGGATTGCAGATTAGCTCTTGAACGGAATTGGGCGGGGATTCCACCTGCACATGAAGCCATCCTCATCAACTACTGCCGTACTGCGTCACCCCACCGGCTACGAGTCACTAGTGTCCAAACTACTCACAGACTGGACCGGGCGCTGACATTGGCGCCCGGTGATCATCAGATTTGACGACGCTGATTGGCTGAAATTATGTTTCGGCATCATAGTTTACAGATAGCAACAGTCAGCTGCTAGTGGCTGCTGCTGCACTGGTTCAGGGCTCCTTTCTTACCGCCCAGACGAGAGAGGGTAATGATGACCATAGACTGTATATAAAGGTAATGACACATGGGCAAGGCCAGGCAGGAAACATGTGACTTATCAGTAACTTTAGACATCGTCGTAACACAATTTTAAACGAGATTTTATTGTAGATTATACATTTTACTGATACCAATTATATAATATTTACCTTGTTTATTAAAAAAAAAAAATAAATAAAATTTTTTTTTTTTAAATATATTTTTAATTTTGTATGTGGGAAGAGGTGGGGCGGCGCCCCTAGTGCCCCTATGGGCCGGCCGCCACTGATATAAAGGTAGTAGGCTTGTTTGAGACGCGTTGCGGCTCGCCTCGAAAGTAGACGAGAATAGCTGATCGCAGCGGGGGGAGGTCTCAAAAAGCTCGCCTTTGAAGTCGGACAGCTCGGAGTCGGCTTCGTCTTCTTCTTTTCTCGGTTTTTTGGCAGATTGCAAACAACTTTAAGGTGCATACCGCCACCTCCGGAGTCGGCTTGACTCGGTTTGCATTTATAAAGAATGCACACATGTGTTTAATCGTTATTGTCAGATATGTACTAAGTAAATACATTTGTTCCTGCTCAAGATTATTCAACTTGATTGTTATTGCACATATTACAGGTACTGAGACAACGAAATGCAGTTTAGCTACTAACCAGGTGCAACAAGCAGTAAAGTGAAAAGTAATGTACACAATTGACAGTATAAAATATAGAATGAATTGAATGATGAATAAACAGTGAGGGGTATGAATACACTGTACATTTCCCCGCTGTGGGACTAATAAAGGAATTCTGATTCTGTTCTCAGACGGCGGTTCAGTCAACACCTGGGGACCTGGGAAGCGGTCCTGTCCCTGCCCAATGGAATCTGCCTGAGATTTTTGCTCGAATTCTAGCCCCCTATCTTAAAGGTTTCCTATTATACTATTTTTAGGCATATATTATAAGTCTCAGATATATAAAAATATATAAAAAACATGTCTATGAAGCGTTTTGCACAAAATACCAAACACCCATTCTAGCCATGCCTAATACCCCTCTTTTTCAGCCCTGTTAGAGAAGTGCTGATTCTGTCCGTAGCTTTAAAAACAAAAAAGTTTTTTAAAAAGAGGGGGGGGGGGCTTATGCAGAAGAATTCTACCCAGATACTCAGCTAAATGCTGCAGTGCTTAAATGCCATTTCATGTTCAAAACCACATCAAGGATTGTTTCTGAAACAGTATGGAGCTCAAATGCTTTTTCTCTTGCGGGTTTACCACAAGGTGCTTTTTTACCAACCTGATCTCACCAGAATGCGTGACTCCACCACGACTCCTTAACACCGCATTGCGTGGTGGACTCACGAACTTTGTTACATTTACGTGTCTGCACCACGCAAACAACCCCAATGTAAAGTGAATTAGGCTCTTTTGTCGTGGTGCACACACGCATTTCTACAACGTCCTGCAGTGAGCTTTTATTCTATAAAACGTTTTTAAAATCTACTTTATAGCTTGTAATAACTCACGGGAAGCTTCTTTTATTTGATTTGTATTCATAATAATTTAAATGTTTCGTCAGAATGTATTATGGTGCATTAGTTACGAATTGTTGTTCTCAAAAAACAGTGCATTGTGTGTAATACAACTGTGATTTTTATTAAATTAGTTAGTTAGTTTAAGGAAGGCCAGAGCTTCAGTTGTGTCCAATAGATTGTTCCCTTTAGTTAACGTTTTTTAAAAGAACATTATATTCCTATTTGATCATGTCCCCTTTATTGTATTACGGAGAGCAATGTGAGCGTCCATTCCCATTGGATAACGGAGGATTTTACACCCGGAAGTAAGTATTCCCCTTACTGTCGATTGATTTTACAGTGATATCTGCACTACTCATCAACTCAAAAACACCAGATTATCCTTGTTGATTACACAACATTGATTGGTTTAAGTTGTGTACAAGGCTTTTGTAATTTTCCCCTTCGATTCGGAGATGAGGATGGCCGAAGACACTACACTACCCAGAATTCTCTAGGTCGCTTCCACGTTGCTGTTTTATGCAACGGGTTTAAGCTTTTGAACAGTGGCGAGCCGTCAGGGCCCTCTAGGCCCTCTGTGAGGGCCTAAGATATTCTAAAAAATAATATTTGAAAACATTGTTTTAAAAAGTTTTTTTTTTAAATATTATTTTAATATTTTTTTGTTACATTTTTCATTAGTTTTACCAAAATAACTTGATTTAATTGTATTTAAAATAATATTTCCAAAGAAATAAATCCTTTGAATCTGCCTGTTCAGTTTCTGTTGGAATGTGAAGGGTTAAATGCCGTCTCTGCGAGTTATGTGAAGACGGGAGGGCTTGTTGGTCCCTCTCTACATTCACAGAGGGCCAGCTATAGTAACTCAACGAGAGAGTAATGTCAAATGACAGTACAATTGACCAATCATATCTTCCCTCTAAATGGGCGGGCTTTATTTTTGCGGACTTTATGACAAATTCCGCCCGCTGTGAGGTCTATGCATGGATGTATAATGGGTCTATGCAGAGCCGTATAATAGAAGAGTTACGACAACGGAAGTCCAAAAACGGTTATCGTCACGTGGTTCATGTAGACGAGGATCGTTCCCCGGAAGTTCATGGCGGGCAATGTGAATGCACTGATAACAGGAGATAGAACTACGATTTTTGGTAATTATTAGCACTCGAGTCACATGACTTGGACTCGAGTCAGACTCGAGTCACACATTTTATGACTTGAGACTCGACTTGACAACATCACAAAAGACTTGCGACTCGACTTGGACTTGAACACCAATGACTCGGGACTTGACTTGGACTTGAGCCTTCTGACTTGAGGTGACTTGCTACTTTAATTCAGAGGTCTCCAATACGCCGATCGCGAGCTGCTAGAAGAGCAGACTCCCGTCGGGGAAAGCTGAGAATCCTTGCAGGCAGGGGCGGGTCTTTATTTAGCTGGGCCACCATGCGGCCAATCATATGCGAGGACACACTAGGATCATACCATTATGTGAAAGAAGGGTGGGGGCACAGCATGTGCAAAGCGACGGGGAGACGGGGAGCCGGATTTAAATGCAAGCGCGTCGGAAAAAGTCAAGAAATGAGCGAAAACCGAAAAAAGAAGCAGCATCTGGCTGCATTTCAATGATATTGGAGAAAGCAAAGCTGAGTGCAGGATTTGTAAAATGAAAATAACCTTCAGAGCAGGGTAAACACTCAGGATTTATTGTCAGAGGTGGGAGAAGTTCAGACAATTAAAAAAAGTTACAGTCAGGGTTCCCGCGGGGTCTTAACAAGTCTTAAAAAGTCTTAAATTTGATAATCAGAATTTAAGGCCGTAAAAAGGTCTTAAATATGATTCAGAAGGTCTTAAAAATTATCGGATTTGAAAGGTACCTCTATGTTGCGATAGCGTCTAAATGTGTTTTGGGGGAAATGTCCGGGCTGCAAAGTAACCAGTACGGTAATAGCCTTTCAGTTCCCCCCAACAATTTGTATTGAATTAAATCAACATGGAACCAGTAATCACTAACTTTGTTTCCCCCGGCCCCTTATTGGAGAACACCCAGCTAGTAACCTAGCAACCAAGCTTCAGCTCATGTAGCCTATCTTCGAATCTACTTACAAATAAATATGGGGAAGTGTAAGTTCAACCGTATTTGGTTGGAAAACATCTAATTTAGTGCTTGGTTGAAACCAGTGGAGGGAACGTGTTTGAAGCCCGCTGCATCTTTTGCAAAAATAAATTAGTGTTTGTTTTGCTAATGTAGCGTTAGCTAGTGCAGCGTTAGCTAGTGCAGCAGCTCCCGCAACAACACCGGGGGACCTCCGGGCGAAGTTTGGGTCTAGGTCAACCCTAAAAGCGGAGGTGCTGTAGACGCTAAATACCGCAGCTAAACACCAATCATACAACAGCAACGATGAAATAGTGTAGCCAAGGCAGCAGAGCTCTGAATATAGCTCTTGTCACTCTCTCAGACACACACACACACACACACACACACACACACACACACACACACACACACACACACACACACACACACACACACACACACACACACACACACACACACACACACACACACACACACACACACACACACACACACACACACACACACACACTAGGGCTGCTCGATTATGGCAATAATCAAGATTATGTTGGTCAATAATTAATATCACGATTATTAAATATGATTATTCATTGACTCTGAAAACATCCATTTATTGAACTTTAAAACAGATAATAATTTGAACAGTATCTTTTTAACTGTTGATTACCCTGAATGTATAATTCAACTGAAAAACCAATACAAAAATTAATTAAATAAATGATACATTACTAAAAAATTAATTAGATCAAATATGTTGTGGTGCACTGTCACAACCTAGCAAAGCAAAATAATCGTTTTTTACGATTATGTTGTTTTCGTAATTGTGGCAGGCCAAAATCGTAATTGCGATTAAAATATGATTAATTGCACAGCCCTAACACACACACACACACACACACACTCAAGCACACACATATACTTAAAGTACCACCTGCAGAGGGATCTAGATTCAGGTGTTCTCGTCCCCATAGAGACGCCTCGCTGCACATTATCCCTTGCATAAAGATAGATTGTGGGTCCCTTACAACATGTTGTACACAGTAGAAATAAACATTCTGGTTACCTCAACATCAGGGATCTTATACATTAAACTCCTTCTGAATCAAACCGTCACGGTAGCCTTACCTTACTGATCCCTCTTAAATTAGAAAAACACACGTTACTTTACCAGCAGAGAGAAAATGGATTATTAAATTATTAATGTGACTAATAAAGAGCAATTTGATTATTAAGTATTATTCTGTTGATCGATGTCATTACATTTGGTGAAAAACACATAATGACTTGTTTATGACTCGTTTTGTCAAAGTTTAGGACTTGACTTGACTTGAACTTGCCCATCCTGACTTGAGACTTGACTTGGACTTGCAAAACAATGACTTGAGACTTGACTCGGACTTGAGCGCAAAGACTTGAGACTTGACTCGGACTTGCAAAACAATGACTTGGTCCCACCTCTGATTATTAGTGAATAAAGGTTTTGATTTGCAATATTTATACAACAAATCGATATGTGTATGTATTTACATCAATATGTTTTAAAAAATAAAAATAGAATTTGCTAATATTAAGTGATAATATTAGGATTAGTGTGAACAACTAGTTTACATGGTAGGCTAACAGTGCCTTGGTTAAAGAGCCTGTTGCTGTTTATTTATAGCTTTGAATTCTTTAAAACCAATATTATCTTCTTAAACCTGTATGGTAGTCAGGAGCATCACTTTCTAATGTTTATTGATATATTTAGAGGGAGGGGATCTAAAGTAATGCTTTAAAATTCAGATTAGATTAATGTCTACCATTTTCTTAAATGCATGGTAGTTTCAGTAATCCCATGGTAATTGAGGACACAAGTTATCTAAATGACTAATGTCATCTTTATGGCTTTCAGAAAGGACAGGAGACCGACAGGTGACTATCAAAGGACTAGCAGCAGCAGCATGATGATGATGATGATGATGTTAAATGTGTTGTTTTAGGAATATCCATTGCAAATACATGGAATTCAATAAACATATCATGCAGTTTGTCTGTGCCTTTTCCTCCTTGTTGTCCTGGTTTGCTGTGCTGCCTCCCAGTCGCCACCATGGTTTGCTGTGCTGCCTGGGGATGCTCAAATCGCTCCGAGAAAGGAGTACGAATGTACAGCTTCCCCACTGACACAGAGCGGAGGAAGCAGGAGCAATTTCACAACCAACAGCAAAAAAATATGTGAGGTAATTATATACAAACACTGCATTTGCACTTTTTCACAAAACGAAAACCACACCATTGGGAAAGCTTAATGTTTTGTTTAATACAAAAAACAGGGAAAGGCTTGAAAAACACTGAGAGTTGAGACTCAGGGTGCAGGGTGAGGGTCTCAGTGCAGGTATTCAGGCTCCATTGAATCCCCCTCTGGTTATTGTGCTGAAAGAGGGAGTAACAGACAGGAGAAAGGGTTATACACACCTATATAACACACCTATATAGCACACCTATTGGATGGGAAATTGCCTTGGGGAGATAAGGTGTGGTCTTTGTTCCCAACTGAAGTTATGGAACTTTATTATTTGTGAGTTTAACAAAGTATGACAAATGGCATCAGTAACAGATGTGATATGAATTTCTATAAAGTTGTCTCACATTCTTGGTCATATTTTATATACAGTATGTAATGAGTATAACATGTCCAGTAAGTATAAAGTGTTTCCTAATACTGTGTATTCAACCACTATGGAATATGTATGTGGGCAGACAAGATTCAGACACAGTTGTTCTGTGTGTGAAGTAACCTCAAGTCACTCCGCAGGCACATTTTGATGCAGACCAGTTTGTCAAGACAAAAAAGGGCAAGACTAGGCTGAGAGCAGAGGCTATACCCACCATCTTCGTGCATCGCCCTGTGGTCAAAAAGAGAAGGGCCCCTGCACCACGATTCACCCCGGGACCTGTATCTACAAAGCCCATAGCTCATGATCACAGCTATAGTGTGAAAGGTGACACAGGTATAATAAGTATGAACTCTTAGTAACAAAAGTAATATGTTATTTTTAAGTGGTATAATATTTAAAATGTTCGGAAATGTACAGTGCCATGTCTTCTACTTACATTAGTCTCAAAGATTGAGGGAAGAAGGGATGAGGAGACTGAGAGAAAGGAAAGTGAGGGTGAAGAAAGAGAGGACATGGCTAGTGAGGAGAGACAGGGAGGGCGGACACCACCCACTCAGCCAGCAGCCAGTCAGCATACGAGGGAACCAGCAGCCATTCAAACAGATCTATTACAACAATTAAAGAGAAAATTAAAGAGCCAAGAAGGAATCACCAAAAAAGCAAAGGCTGCACTAAGAAAAATCAGGAAGGAAAATGCAGCTCTCAAGAAAACAATGAAAATTAGGTACAAGAAATATAAGAAAACGTTTTCAAAAGACCAACTGAAGGCATTAGGCAGACTCACCACAAAGGGGATGAAATGGAGCAATGAGACAATTAAGAAGGCTTTAAAAATTCGCTTTGCGAGCGGACCAACGGGTTACAAAACTCTGCAGGAATTGAAGATTCCCCTTCCAGGAATAAGGACACTGCAAAGAAGGATGCAATGTGTTAAGTTTGAGCCTGGTGTGTTGACAGAGGTCTTTGATTTCCTAAAATTGAAGGCAGATAGATTGCCAGACCTTGAAAGGGAGTGTGTGTTGACCTTGGATGAAATGGCAATCACACCAAGTGTGGAGTTAGACATGATTACAGGCAAACTGTACGGTGATGTGACTTTACCAGGTCACACAGGGGTGGCAACACATGCTTGTGTGTTTATGTTGGCTGGAAACACAACACGGTGGAAGCAAGTAGTGGCATATCATTACACTGGCAATTCTACCAATGGAGCAGAGTACAGGCCAATCATTATTGAGATAATACAGAGGGCAGCATCCATAGGGCTACATGTGCTTGATGTCACCACCGACATGGGTAGCCCTAGCCGAGCCATGTGGAAATCCTTTGGGGTGGACCAAAATAAAACATCGGTGCCACATCCAGCAAAACCAGACAGGCAGCTCTATTTCATGCCCGATGTCCCACATCTGGTAAAAAATTTAAAAAGTGCCCTTGTCCGTGGGCAGGTCTTCATAATTCCTGAGGATGTTGTTAACAGAGAGAACCTCCCCTCTAACGAGGTTTCTGTGGTCCCCATTAAGGACTTATTGACCTTTCAGGAAGGGATGGCCTTAAAAATAGCTCCCCATCTTTCAGCTGCAGCCATCGAGCCAAGTCACTTTGATAAGATGAAGGTTGGTCTTGCTCTAAATGTGTTCAGTAAGGCTACAAGTGCTGGGCTGAAATACATGGTGCAGCAAGAAAACCGCCCTCTGTCATACCTGACGACAGCGTGGTTCCTGGAGCAGGTTGATCGTTGGTTTGATCTGATGTCATCTCGCCATCCAATTACAGCCCTGAGCAGGCTCAAGATGGAGGAGTACCAAAAGGCCATCACCTTCCTCCAGAACATCGTCCATCTGTTTCGTGGGATAAAGATAGGTCAAAAGGGAGGTTGGAAGCCTGTTCAAACAGGGGTGATAATGGCAACAACATCAATTTTGTCCATACAAGAGGAGATGCTTACACAAGGACACAGGTTTGTGTTAACGTCAAGGTTCACACAAGACTGCCTTGAAAATACATTCAGCTGTGTGAGGTCTAAAAATCCTGTCCCAACTCCAGTGGAATTCCATCATGCACTGAGAATCATATCTGTGGGGCAGTTCCTCACCACCATCAGCTCTGGGAGCTACCAGGAAGACCACAGTAGCTTTTTGGCAGACTTCCTGGACACAGGGGAGCCAAAAATCACTCCATCAGTCAGAGTGGAACAGCTGATGGCGGTGAACAGAGCAGCAGCACCTGACCTCACAAAAACTGAGAAATGTATTCTCTTCCATCTTGCAGGCTACATCGTCCACAAAATCATCAAGTTTGCCAGCATCTGTGAAAAATGCAAAATTGCAACAGAGCACCATGATGAGAGCCCTTCTGGTGACAACAGCTTGTTAGTAGACTTGAAAGACTTCAAGGCAGGTGCTCTTTGTCGTCCCTCCCAAGAAGCCTTTGACTTCATTCACCAAATTGAGGAACTATTTAGGACCAAGACTGGTTCCTCCCTCATGCAGCTCCCCAACGCAGTGGGTGTCTTGGAGAAAGAAGCTCAGGCCCTCTCCAGCAGGCTTCCGTCATGCTGTGGAGTACAACAAAAACTCCTAGGTATAAAAGTCACGGCTCGCCACTGCTTTTGAATGACCTGTTATTAAGTAATAACAGAAAAGAAGTAAAGAAACATTTAATTCAGAATAAACAGGGATGTATGGAGCTGCGAGGAGCCACTGGCTGTAGTCTATAAGAGTTCCTTGTCTGCTTTAAAAAAAAGACTTAAACAATGTTTTTTAAATGACTCCCACTGCCTGAATGGTAGATACAGGTCCGCAAATCTAACCATATAGGGTGTTAAATAATAATTCCAATTGTATTCATGAGAGCCACACATTTGGCGATAGCTAACATTTGCTAGCTAGCTTATTAGATGGGTATCTAAGGTAATATAGTTTACTAGGTAGATTGATAGAACACGTTAGCTAGCTTGATTTATAGATAAATAAATAGATAGCCATAATAAACATACAGTACACAAACTGAAATACATGGCAATAAGACGATAGCAAAATGAATACTACTTGAGATGTTCTTGACACATCTATTCTTTAATGGCAGTTCATTCTCTGTGGTAGTTACTTACGTCTCATTAAGCTATTGGCACAGAACAAAATCACATAATGGAATATTCTTATCATTCGCCCATTAGATGACACAACTATCTACAGTATGTACACATTTCAAACATTTGAAGGCTTGAAGACAATATTAAAATTATATATTGACAATTGACTTCATGTGCTCTCTGTTTAAACACATCTCTTATAGATAAGGTACATACATGTAGCAGATGCCAGCCTTTTCAAAGCAGATATAAAAGTAGATCCAATAAAAAACGTAATATAAAGGAAACATATGTCATTTGTACAACCTTCTTACCAAAGAATACATATATAACATAATCTGCTTAAAGGAGACAATACACTCTATTATGACATAACTGCTGTAAAGTTTTACACTTTATAATTGAGTCTAACATATTATTTTATTAAAACTAGTTGTGTGATGTTTGTGCAGTTTCCAAAACTACATTAAGTTGTTTAAAGAGGACATATTATGCTCATATTCAGGTTCATATTTGTATTAAGTGCCTCTAATGTGATGGCCTCTGCAGAACATGTACATGCATAAAACCTAAATAACACACCACATGAAAGGGAAACCCCCTAAAAGCATAATAGGGCCTATTCAATCTTGAATCTTTGGGAATAAAAAGTTTTGTTTAGGTCGTGTAGATGGCTCCTTTTCCTCCTGATTCAAAATACTGTCACTTAAAAATATCCTGAAACAGAGGAAATTGCCAAAACAAGGTCTACTCGTAATGCTGCAGCTTCTGTAATCCTATTGCTGAACTAACATTTTATTTGTGATTTTAAATCTTTTCAAATAAACCTGATTTGCCCCTAAACTAGCTTACTCCATCAATAAGAGGAATTAGTATTGAGGCTGACTATGAACTAACATGAACTATGACTATGAACCAACACTGATGAAAAAACTACTGACTATCTAAAACACTACATATCATAACCCATTGAATAAGCTACATGACTTTATACATTTACACATGCTCTAAATGTTTAGCATAATAAAACTTTATCTACACTTGTACCATGTTGCATAGTTGCACTGCACAGTATGGAAGAGCATGGATTGGAATCAGGCTCACAAGTCTGACTTTAAGTAAAAAAAATCCACCTTAAAATACCCAACACCATAAAATTAAACATCATTGCTGCGTTCAGCTGAAGGACAGAGATTTAGTGTCTAGGAAAGGAAGGGAGGTGGTGCTAGAGGTTAAGTAGATACTGTGCTGACGGCACGCCTCTTGGGCTGGTTTCCACGTTTCCTCTTCCTGCAGAACACATACAGAGCTGTGAGGGGAACACAGCTGACGGACGACATCATTAGCAGGCCGATGAACACTTGACCAAAGACAGGATAGTCCGTCGCCACCGATTTACCCTGAAAAATAACAGTAACGTTTAACACTTGTCTTCAGATGTTAAGCATTACTCAGGAAGTTTAGCAGAACTAAGCTGAGGCAGTTTGATGAGACAACCTTATTTCTGAAAAACTATTCTATGAAAAATTACAAACTTTTTTTTGAAACCCTTTCATGTTTAAAAAATGAAGTACATTTTTTAAAAACTGACAGAATTCCTTTTGGGGACACATTTCCGAACAATTTCAAAATGACTACAATTGACAACAATTTTTAAATCACCTTATTCTCTCTGGAAAATTGCTTAATACTTTAAAAAAATGCAGTCATTTAAAAAAAATGAAATGTTTGAAAAAAGAATATTGGATTTAAATGGTCTGCACTTATTATAGCCTTATCAAGTAATTTCGACCCCTAAAAGCGTTGCTTTGTAGCTTCACATACTACATGTCATTCACCCATTCACACCCATTCATACAGAGCAGTGTGCCTTGCTCTAGGAACTAATATTCACACACCATTGCCACACACCACATCGGACACGTTGCCTGCACAGGCTGGGATCGAGCCCACAACCTTCTGGTTGAAAGATGATCGCACTCCTTCGCAGCCACAATCGCCCTCAAAACACCTCATTACTTGAAAATGTAATTGCTGTGTTTCTATTAGAAATCGAAAGTAAGATTTGAAAAATATGTTTAATTTCAGGTCATATAGCTGTGTATTAAGGGTTACAATATACAAATTCTTATATATGGAGATTAAAGATTTTTATATATTGTCAAAGTTGGCTTGGATGGGATTTGATCACGTGTCTACATATTTGACCTGGGAACAAACAGTTTGACATAAAAATACACAAATAAATTAATAAAAAGTAGGTAACAGCTGTAAAAGTTTGTTTCGCTGTGTTTGATGTTTTTTCCTTCGTATTATGCAGGGTGCAGACAGAGAGAATAAATGGTGAATCAGCGAGAATCATCTAGCGCGCTTCTGATTCTAATGACCAGATTCCAAAATCGTTACACCACTAGTGGATACCTTTCTTTCTTTTTCTAACCAAGAAGTCCCTACCGAACAAGCAACCTTTGATAAATGATGAGAAAGGATGCATGTGCCTCACCAGCTCTTTGTTCCATGCTTGGTAGGTGGGCGTCCCTCCTCTGATGTAGTTGACAATGTAGACGATGAAGAGAGTGATAAGAACAACGGGACTGACTCCTGCCCACATGATCTTCCAGTACCAGTTGGGACGATGACCTATCATGTCTTCTATGTCTTTCTCAAACCTTAAATGACAAGATAACGTTTTAAAATCAAGTTGAGCCTTAACAAAAGCTGACTTGAAGGCATACACAATTGAAAGCACTACCATACACAAACCTTTTAATGCCATATATGTAACTGACAGCTATGACCTCGATGAGGACGATGAAGAGCAGGGAGAAATTGGCTCCATAGTCGTTAAACATGGTGAACCAGTAATTCCCTGACGTGGTGGTGAAGCCCAGGCCGAGCAGCATACAAAACACACACACCAAACCTGAAGGAAAACACAGCGCTGATGCTTAATCATTTCAAATGTAACATTTGCTGCATAGCAACACATACCATAATGCAGAAGACATGTCTTGTACACTATAGGAATTGATGTAACAGGAGAGCTGAGATGAGAGCTAGGTATATTCCGCTATAATTGTTTCACATTGTTCAGGATCCGTCATCATATTTTTTAATAGTGTGCCCGAAATGCCCTGAAAAAGGAGAGTTGAAATACCTGCATGAGTAAGGCAACTCAGACAAGCATATCAACACTTAAGATGAGATTGTTGTTATCACTGCACTCAAGAAGTTTAATGAGCGGGTGTTTTGCCCTGGGTGTTACCTCTCAGGCCACATACAGATTAATCTACACATGATATAATATATATATATATATATATATATACTGTATAGGGAATGGGAATTGTGCTTGCATTCTGGGCAATCGCAGCCAATAATATAATATCCATCATCTTTCAGCGGTTTTGCACCTAACATTATCACTAGAATTAAATTAAAGTAACAAGATCTGAGGACTCACTCCGGCACTGAAAAGCACCAATAATGAAACAGCTTATTGGGACTTTATGAAAGTCTTCCACCTGTCCCATTGGCCTGGATCTTACCGTTGAGCAGCTCGTCGCTCAGGTGAGACACGAGCTTGAAGTCTCGCAGCGGGGTGATGATGGCGGTGACGTTGCCCAACATGCTGCCCATCCCCAACAGCAGCAGCATGAAGAAGTACAGCACTGACCACAGCTGGGGTAACGGCATGTTCTTAATGGCCTCACTGTACACAATGAAGGCCAGCCCTGTCCCCTCCACTGCCTGGAACAAAGGAAAGTGGGAGAACGAGTGTTTATTACTAGGATGGAAGAACAGGTGAAGAGGTCTTGAGGGAGAGTAAGCAGTCATCAGTGGAAACACATCAGATTTTTGGCTGCATATCATACCGGTCTGGTAAAAGGTGCTACTGTATTTACCTTATCTTGTTGTCTCAACTGCAAAGTACAGTACTACATGGCTCTTAGTTTATTATTTCAGATTGCTACAAAATATTATCGTTAGTGGATGGATGAAATGCCTTTTCCATAAAATATATTGTTAAGATTTGTTCCTCACCACGGAAGACCTTTTTTTTTTTTTTACTCGCCAATACAAAGACATTGGATCGCTCATAGCCCTTCTTACACTTGCAACCACTGTCTGCTTCATATCAAAGTCAGAGTGACAAAATATGTTGACCATAAAAATGATATAAGCAGTTAAAAAAAACAGCAAAGCTGGTTGCAATTTACTTGTTGTAAAATGATCAGTTATTCAATCATCCATTTGTGAAATTATTAAGCAGTGACATATTATTTGTGGCAGCGCAGCTAGCTAGAATTAAACTAGCTTTGTTTCTCAGTTTTGCAGATTTAGCGACCACAAGGGCAACACAATCCTTTTGTGTTTTTGCCCCTGGAATCTTTAAATCACTGAAATATGAGTTTATAATACGGGTACTAGGTCATGTGAACCAATCGTATTGGCATCATGTAAATAATTATACATATTGAAATGATGAGGAACATACAGTGTCTAGTTCACTCTCCAGGTTACAGTGTTCCAGTTGGTTGGTGATTTCAGCAAACTGCAGTGGATATGTTGCGTTCAGCTTCTCAATCCAGTCAAAGACCTGGTCGATGCTCATGCTGTCCTCTGCTAGATCAAAAGTATTCAGCAGCAGTAAGCGTGTCCTGCAAGAAGAGAAAAAGAGGTGGATTAAGGTGGTTTATGGTCAGCTTTTTAGCCACTTATTAGCAACCGCCTTTTTAATAACATATATAAGCTTCAGACGTCTACCAGTGGGTTATTTACTGATGTATTTTATGTCGTAAACAAAACGTGAAAGTATCTTCAACTTGTGTTAACAACAGACCTTATTTCAGGCGTCTAACCACAAACAAAATCAAAAAACATTAGCTTTAAGACAAAGCAAACTCTTAAATGCGAACTAATTTAGGATTAATTCCTGCACCACTATATGGGACTTAATCCAAAGTGGCAGAAAAAAAAGACTTGATATAATAATATCTTATCCCAAAACAAGGTCGAGGGTGTGGTTTAAACATTGAGTGGATTTTGCAGCACTAGGGCTATAAACGTCAACATGGATAGTCACTTAAAATAATTACTTCATCTGTTTTAAGGACTACACCTTATAAAAACTGTGATCATTTAAATAAGAATTCAGTCTTCGGAAGAAGAGCATATAGGATAAGGTTGCACTATCATGAATTCATTAGCACAAAACACACACACACACCTCTCCAGGCAGTTCTCGTAGTTGACGGTGGCCTTGAACCCATAGATAGCAAAGGTGACGATGCTGGCAAAGATGGAGGTTCCACAGTTGATCAGGGCAACAATGATGGCTTGGCGCTCAAAATTGTTGTTGTAATGGTTGTAGCTGGCAAAAGCTATGAGCGTCCCAAAACCCAGACCGAGTGAGAAAAAGATCTGAGTGGCCGCATTGATCCATGTAGTCGGGTTGAGAAGCTGTTCCAGCTGAAACAAGACAAACGCATGTGGGCACAGGTTTAGAAACATACAAACGCACACAACAAAATGCAAAAAGCACACATGAGCACACAAAGTTACACATTCAATTGTAAGAATTGACACATTAGACAAACATAGGCATAATAACGGTTGAAGTGTTTTCTAGCAGCGCAGTCCAGGCAGTGTGCCGCTGCCATAAGGCAGCAACAAATCTATGACGGCACATCCGCACTGCTAACCTTAGCCTTCATGAAAGCAACAAAAGGCAGCCAGAATTTTCGACGAAACCAGTCGGATGTTGCTCTGGTGCATTCAGCGATTAACGTGGAATTATGCCAAAAACTTGTGCTGGTTATTTTAGTTTTTGGCTTTTAATAAAACATTCTTGGCCTACAATGTGCAACTCCTGCCCAATTCAGACGATTAATATATTCTTGTAAGCTTGTAAAGGCAGGATGACAACTTCATATAATGAATGACATGCTGATAGTAATACGTTGTTTTAAATAAAAACAAAGCCTTGGCTACAGGTTTCAGACGACTAAATGATTATCGTCAAATACAGATGATAAATACAGCACTTAAATTGTGCTTGAAAATGTTTGTATAATGTTAAAACAATTGCTTTAGCAAATTATTCACTTAAAAAGGTTTATCTTTGATTGATCAAATATGATAAGGGTTTGTTAGTCTCAGAAAAGCATTTGACTTACAGTATGTTATAATTACACAGATAAATGTGAGTGTGTGTGCCATCCGATTTTTTTGTGTCAATTCTATCGATGCAAAATATAATTATATTTTAAAATAATTTGTACAATTGTTGTACACTTGGATATCTGCTAGCAATTATTTCCCCTCAATTCCTTATTTAGAGGTAGTTCAAATTATGACTTTAGGAATAATTGAATGCAGAGGCAATTTTGTAATATTATAGAGAGTAGAAATATTTATAAAGTCTTCAATGTACCATTGGCCCTTTGAGGGCAACCATAAGGCTAATGTGGCCCACGATGAAACCCCTGCTGTAAAGCAACGCACCCACATATGTTTGTATTCCTATTGCAACATTTTGTAACAGGTTTTGTTTGGACCCAAATGTAGCACACAGGTTGTGGTTCGGTTTGACCCACATGAGTTGCTTGGACCGGGACGATGGTGTTTGGAGACCATGCATCTTAGAGCTCTCTGTTCATCGTCCATCTCCCAATTCTTCCCTTCGGGTTGGCAATTGGACTTGGGATGAAACCCAGAAGCAAAACTGGTGATAAGAGTACAAAGTACTTCCTCCAAAATACTGACGTGAACATATTTAGGGAGACCACAAGCCATTAGAAGTGATGCAGGGCCAATCTTGCTCTCTCTGGTTGATTGGAGTTGTGCAGGGGTGTCAAGTGGACCACCTTGGTGAACCAATCTTCCACCGTCAGGATTGTGGTGTATCCATTGGACGATGGCAGGCCCGTAAGAAGTTGGAAAGATGTGGGACCAGGGACAATAGGCACAGGCAGAGGTAGCAGAAGGCCATCGGGAGACTGGTAGGTTGGTTTGTGCTAGTGGCACTAGGACAGGCATTGACAAGCTCCAGCATGTTCTCCTCCAGAGTGGCTCACCCAAACCTCCGCTGCAGAATTCCATGGTACGCTCGATCCTGTTGGCTTCGGCTTGCCGAGAGTTCAGTATTTTGGCGAGTTGGAGGAACTTGGGGATCAGTCCAGACAAAAAAGAGAAGCTTGGTTTCCTCAAGTCAGTGGCCAAGCTACTCCATAGCCAGCTTTACAGCCACTTAATCAACTCAGGCAAGTACAAAGTCCAGGCAGACAAAACAGTAGAGGACAGGCAGAAGGTAGTTTTAGGCAAGGCAGCGGATCAGGAAACCAGGAGGTAGGTAAACGTTGTCAGATGGAAAACACCAAGCAGCTTCAGGCAGACAGTAACCAAGGACTCCGAGAGAGATCCCAAGGTGGGGGACTGAAGGCTATTTCATCTGATTCCTTCCGGAAACAGGCAGGTCAGAAGCAGGCATAGTCTGCAACAGGAATTTAATCCGGAACAAAATGCTCGGGAGTCTTGCCTTGGTGGAAAATAATCTGGCAATGACTGGCTGAGCACGAGAGGCTTAAATAACGGCCTGCTTGGGGATGAGATGCAGCTGGGAGCTCAGGGGAGCTGTTGAGGTTGGAGTGGCAGGTCTGTGGGGTCAGGTGAAGGTGGTTTGAGTGGAAAAGTATTGAGGGGCAGCAGGTCGAGAGAGAAACAGACTGTTACAACTGAACCTTACATTTGGTGTGAACATGTATTTGACACCATTGATGGCCCCGTGAAGAGTGATGCCCCGTATCAGGTAGATGAAGAGGACCACATATGGAAATATGGAGGTGAAGTACACCACCTACAGAAGGAGCCAGAGAGCAAAGTTAGCTGCAGAATTCATTAGGGGAGTGACTGAGGTTGATTGGGCTGGAATGTGGGAAAAGTTCATCACCCATCATCATCACTCTAGTCAACAGATACATCTTTGCATGCTTCACCACTTTTAAATGCCATTTCCAGTTTAGTCTCCATGTAACAAGACAATTCTTTGTTCTTGTGATTGCGAATGATTGCATGAACTATGTTCTTCTTTTAAGTGATTTAGTTGCAGATATAGTTATTGTCATAGTTCTGAGAAGGTTGAGCATCACTTGGCATTATAATTTAAGTCCTCATAGGGATTTGATGCTAAACTAACCGTTGACTGCGTTTATCTAATAAATGTAGTTTATTTTAACGGTAAATCATGTTGATACATGGATTTTCTTAAATGTACTAAATTATAAAAAAGGCATTAGAATTATTATGTCTCTAATGTTGACTTCCACTTATATCATCAGGATAATGCTTTGGCTGCGACTTGATTATTGAAACAAATAATGTTATACAATGAATACATGCACTGTCTTCAAAAAAATGTATACATAAAAATCGTTTTTAAAATGCAATACAGTATATGCCCAGTACTTGTTTTTATTTATATTTGTAGTTGTCAGTTCCACTTGTCACCGACTAGAACCAACCATGGACAATGAAGAATGCCTATCAATCACTGTTTATGTTTGAGCAACTTAGATCTCTCTCACCTTTCCAGTTGACTTTACTCCTCGCACAATGAACAGGTAGGTTAGAATCCAGGCCAGCACAAGGCACATTGCCTGGCCTGTACTAACGCCTCCGTGCTCTTCAATAGAAGGAGAGATGTTCAGTGTTTCCCTGTAGAAGAAGTACTGGGTGGGTGTAGCAATTTCACACTCCTCTATTGGTCCTGTCCGGTTAGAATTCATGGGGCAAACTGACCAAGGAAGGACGGACTGAAATAAGTGTAAACATGGAACAATGTCAGTGTGATACTTTACTGTCCAAAGGAGATCAAACATTATGTTTCTTAATAGTATCATCTACTGAAAAATGACATTAGTTAGTCATTTAGCACCTCACTTGAAATGAATGAAAGAGGTACCAGAAACTCCATGCATTGATGACGTTGTAATAGAGACACAGATACAGGGATGTGACCACACTGGCAAGACCTAAAACAAGAGAATAACAACAAACAATTACAAAGAACATTTTGTTTCTATTTACATATTTTATAACCCTATAAACCCTAATTCTAAGTCAGTGTATCCATGTGAGTCAACAAGGAGTCTAAGATGGCACCATTGTAGCTCATCTGGTAAGGTGGGAATTCCAAATACTAAGGCTGAGGTTGTGGTCGAATTGTAAGCAAATTCAGGTTCTATGTCTTTACCTGAGTGTTTAAAAATCTGATTGCACTTACACTTGGCAACGTAACCATGATGCATTAGCGGATATTCCTTATGAGTTTTAATGATATATGTCAATATATATATGAATTAATCAAATGAATCCACATGAGTGCCAATAAGTAATTAGCACAACATTCTCCTCTTAATGTATCATAGTGTTGAAAGTTAAAATCATAAGCACTTTGCCAAGATGGCATAATATGCAGAATGTTTATTAAGCACTGTAACTTCATGATAGATTGGTTGGTCATAATCAGTTGTTTCTGTAGACTGCCCAACAGAGATGGGGTCGTTACTAAAAAAAAGTAATATATTACATATATTATACAATATAATATATTACTTTTTAAAAAAAAGTAATATATTACACTACTTCGTTACTCTCTACATAAAGTAACTCGTTACTTTACTCGTTACTTTACTCGCAGGGCCGGCCCGCCCCTACCTACAGGCAGATCACGCAGACTGTGGCGCATCTACAGTGAAGCACGCCACAGTTTTGCCTCTGCGAGACTCCACTTGCACCCCCAATTACTATTACATTAAGGAAGACATAACACAAGTCTTTCTTTTTATATGCTATACAATAGGCTACCAGCCTACCCAGCGACGTGCAGTCAGGGGAGGCAGGGGAGGCAGAGCCTCACCTGTCATACTCCAATGTAACGGAAAAACAACTAAAGAAAAACTAAATAGTAATAATAATAAAATGTCTTCACTGATCTGTGTTGTAAGTGTGATTTCTGTATGATTCCAATCGCTTTTTATAGTCAAAATCAGCCGAGCTCCGCTACAACTACGGGTAGCGATAAGAAGTGAGGCAGGGACGAGCTCAGCCTCTCGTAAACCCACAGTAACTTGCTGGAAAGCGGGCCCTAAGCGCATGCCTGCACCATCTCACTGTATGTCACCAATGTAATGTTTGTAGATCCCTTTATTACATTTATCCTCGCCATCCATAGTCTCTAAATAACTTATTTCACGTATATGATATTTAGGCCCGCTGGTCTCATCATACAACGGCAATGAAAAAAGCACCAGGGGAGGCAGCCATAACCTCTGCCGCACTGAAGGGGGCGCAAGTGAGCCCACAGGTTCTTGTTGCTACTGTTAATCTACGCAGAGACGGTAGACGCGAACAACAAACTAGACTTTTGAAACTAGAGGAAGATAAGGAGGACTTTTACAAAAAAGTAATAGAGATTGTTGTCCAGAAGGATAGCATGGACTTCATCTTCAAGTCAAGGTAAGACCACAATTGTAATGCAAATGGAATCTTACTAAGAAAGAACAATCCCATATTTAGATTGTGGGTATCCTTTTGTTGAACGGTCTGTTTAAAATGAATTGAAGCATCAGACTAAAAAAGCTTTTGAAAATAACCGAATATTTCGATTAAGGTCAAAATATAATATTTGTAAATCTGACTCTGAAAGAGTCAGTGCCTCACCAGCCATGAACCTCACCGCACGTCACTGAGCCTACCACAACAAGCTAACAGTCTGTGAAACGTCAAGACACTAATTAATGAAACCAGTTCAAGACGCATTATTCTTATCATTCTTTATGAGCGCAGTAATGGTAAGGTGTCTAATTACTTATTTATTTAGTATTCCATAACTTAGTAACAGAGATGGTCAAACTAAAGTGGTAGAGACATGGCAGAATTCCTACAATGAAGCGGGACATTGAACTGTTCACCCATGAGAGGGCGATCAACAAAAGAGAGCGAGCGGCCCCATTGAGGGAGTTTACAGATGAAAAGACTCAGCCATGTTTATGCAGCACTGCACGTGGAGATGTGGTCTCGCAAATCGCGCAGATTACATAGGCCTACATGTATATAAACCATCGACTGTAAACCTGCGGCGGAAACGCGTTACACTACTCCGGTGCCGACACACGTAGTATTATTACAGCAACGCGTTACTTTGTAACGCGTTACACCCAACTCTGCTGCCCAATGATAATGTCACTTTGAATGTTGTGACAAGGAACTGTGGGACAGCATTATCTCCTTTCCTTATGTAAAGGATGGTCCGCTGTAACATTATGCAAAAGGTGATAACAAGGAGAGCATTGAAGCTCCTTTCCTTATCATCTAAATATGCAAACAGTTATCTTTTTAACTTATCATAGCTGCCACTTAAGTACTTCTGTGTCAGTTCACTCCTTTAGGAACTTTGCCACAGTGCCCTTTGCTGGATGTCATTCATTAAATGTTACCCCTCCCTCCCCCTCCTCTTTTTTTTTACTGCTTTCTCCAATAAAGGCAAAGATTTATACAAATAAAAACTCAATGGAGTCGAAATTCTAAGACGTAGAAACCAAGTCCCATGAGCTAAGCCCAAAAGAGTCAGGAGCTTCCGGAGTTTTGGTTTGTCCAACAGGGTTGAACCCATATTGGAATACATCGGAGCCCTTACAACTACAAAAGCCCCAGAAGCATTGTAATTTCACTGACAGTACAATATGACATTCCAACTGGCTGTTTTCCTTTCCGGTGCTTCCCCATCACTACTTAACATTACATGTTACTTGTTAGATGCTTTTATCCAAAGCGACTTACATACTCAATACTGTGGACAATCCCCACAGGAGCAATTTGGGGTGAAGTGTCTCAGGGACACAACGACATGCTGACTGCAGTGGGGTTTGAACCTGAACCCTGATCCCAACACCAAGGCTCTAACCACTGCACCACACGCCCCCAGTACTTAACCTGGATACAGTGAAGATTCAGTACAGTACAGTCGGTTAGCACTTACCCACTCCTCCTAAATAAGGGCTGATGGCAGTCCAAGCCCCGATGCTACCGAGACTCATCTTCTGACCAATGGCAAGCTCCATGTAGAACAATGGAATACCCTCCAGAATCAGCATGATGAAATAAGGAATCAAGAACCCCCCTGAAGATGGAAATGTAGTAGAAGTAAAAGACAAGACCAACAAAACAAGAAACACAATACACTGAACATACAGTACGAAGTATTTCTGCGATACTATTTTAAACAGGAAATGTGACCAGTGACCAACCAGTGGGTTGTCCGATGTCCAGTCCCAGCATGTCTTATTTTCGTAGGGCATGATATCGAATGGAATGTGAATGCATGTGAACAAAAGTCTCTTCTGATGAATAGCTGACACTTCGTATCGTAGCGTCTGGTTCTGTCTTAACATGTGTGAATGCTGACTTTAATACCAAGTAGTTGACAGTATTCTCTGCTTTGTGCCACAAACACAAATAATAACCTGACATATTGAGTTCAACTTTTCTGTACCTGTTTCCAGTTGGTACACTTATTATAGGGTTTGCCTTGAAAAACAAACAAATACGTTTCTAAAAATAACTATGTATTTTAGTTGAACTATGTGGAAAAGTGTTGAATTGGTTATCCCACCCTTCCAATTAATCAACTCCAAATTCTCCAGATAAATGCTTTTAAAGTTGTTAAGTTAGTATTCAGCGGGTCAGGTCTCCAGTTAGGACAAATGTACAATGAATAGAGGACATTCTTTACTTAGGAAACTATTACATATTTATGGAATAGTAAAAAGGCATAGCATCTGTTGAAGAAGCCCTATTATACTATTTGGAATTTTCCATTTCCTGTAGGGTGTTATATCGTTTTTTGTGCATGTAAATAAATCTCAAATGAAACGCCTCCATTGGACTCCTTTGTTTACTTCCGTTACATAATGATATCAATATGTAACACTCGTGCTTCTATTGGCTAGCGCTCCAACACGTTGTACGTTATAGGCTAAGGGCCGGGACATCTCTAATGGTTGACCAATCACAACAGAGCTTTTCAGCTAACCAATCAGAGCAGTCTGGGCTCTGGTTTCAGACAGAGGGTGAAAAGAGGTGCTGCAGCACAGGCAGTATGAGAAAAATAAAGAGCTTTTTGAACATTAAAGCGTGTAAACATTTCACAGTAGAGACACTAAATACTAATATGAACCTGAAAAAGAACATAATAAGGCCACTTTAATTATTACAATTATGGTTGTTTCACGCTTTAACTTCCATGGGTTAGGTGTAGGTGTGCTTTGCTTGGATTTACTAAATGTTGTCGCCTTCATTTTGTTGGGTTAATGAACTAAGCAGGAAATATGGTCTCATGTTTCCTGCTGTTAACCTGCGCGTTAAGGACAGTAATTACAGTAGATGTGTGCTCAGTGACTAATAAAGACATAACAACTGTCCCATCTGAACACATTATATCTGCTGTGGATGTTGTGTTTGACAAGAATATCTGAAATTCCCTGGTTTTACACATACTACTGTTTAATCATTCCTGTTCCACATAGGACACACTGTACAAAAGCAACTGTCATTAACAGAGACATCTTTATACATATGGTAGAGTACACCAAGAAGAAACAGGGGGTTACGTATTGTAACCCTAGTTATATAAGCACAGGCGGAGCCCTCTCCTGGACTCTATGGGTACTACTCTCTATCATGCTGTGCGTGCTTTCACCTACTGAGTTTTCGTAAACGTAGCCGGCCAATCGGGGCGAGCCTACCTGAATGCGCGCGCAGGCCCACAGTATATAAATGCGGCTACACCCGCCGCTCACTATCCTATACACTCTTCAGCGAGCGGACTAGGAAAGACAGGGCCCCCAGGTAGAGGGCTCCGCCTGTGCTTATATAACTAGGGTTACAATACGTAACCCCCTGTTATATTTCACACAGGCTTATATGTATACACGCCCTGTCATCCAACAACATCGACCCACCACACCGTCCCTGACCGGCTTTTGGCTAACATCCATTGTATCCCCACTTCCTCCCATCCGGTTGTAACCGTAGAGAAGTTGGGGCCGCAATTTGGATAAGGCACACTCACACACGCTTACCTCGTGTAGAGTGTGCATGGAAAAGATCTGTGCGGAGACTCCGTCTGGAGCCTACCGCGCACCATGTTCCCCAGGTCCCTCAGGAGCATGGGAAAACATAAGTGCACCACGTCCCCCACACTCACACACGCTCCGTGTAGAGTGGGCATGGACAATAGTGAGGAAGGCTCTCCCAGCCTGCCTCCAGCCCTGTATGGGGCTGATTGTGCACCATGTCTCCCGAGTCCCTCAGGAGCATGGGAAAACACAAGTGCTTTATGTCCAGGGGGGGGGGGGGGGTCAGACACCTGCTGACCCACAGCCACCCCCCCTCTCACCAGTAGGGTTGGGAACCGAAACTCGGTTCCAGATGAGAACCGATAAGAAAATGCCGGGTACCGGGTACCCATACAAAATACACAATTTCGGTTCTGCTTAACGGTTCCTAAACGCGGTAGACCCTGTATTCCAGCGGGTCCGTCTGCACCGCGGTGCTGCGGTGACCCGGTGGAATACAGGGCGGACCTGGAGAATCACAGAACGGCCGGTCGTCAGCGGGCCGTTGACGGCCGGCTCGGTACGCTGACGGCCGGCACCGCCCTTCATTTTTTTAAACGGCATCATATAAATTGCGCTGACAGGCGACAGAGGTCCACAGTTGCCCCGCAGCGATGCTCCCCCGCCCTCCTGTAGACATTTCACGAGCTCAGTCACTTCATAACACCAAAGATAGGTCGCGGTAAACACTCTGAAGTGAGGCTCCACTACACTAAAAAAGAAAAAGAAAAGGCAAAGTGTAATGCCTGTTAATAGCTTGCCACAGGCATAGCTCAGTTAAAATAAAGCACAGCTATTGTGCAATACATTTGTATTGCATGTATATTTTTTAGTAACAATTTCAGTTAAAGCTTTTAAGAATAAATATATGTTTGTTATCTAAACGTTTGACCTCTTTATTTTACAATTTTGGAATCGAAACGGGGAATCGATAAGAACCGGAATCGATAAGCAGAACCGGAATCGAAATCGGAATCGATACATTTCAAACGATACCCATCCCTACTCACCAGTCATGCATTGCCTCGGCAAGCACATACGACGAGAAGGAGCCAGACATGTCCAGGAGATAACATTTTATGAATGAGCCTGGCGTAGACCAAGACGCCGACGTGCATATATCTTCTACACTCACGCTGCTGAATAAGGCTGTTTGACACAGCCCGTGTAGAATGCGCACGGACCCCAGTGGGGAGGGCTCTCCCCGCCCGTCCATAGGCATGTGTAATGCACCCGCATAGCTATCCTGTTAGGCGCTTCTTGGAGAGAGCTTTTCTAGCCACACCATCCCCAAAGCACACAAACAGCTGTTCAGTGCGTCTAATGGCAGCCATGCGCTCTACATAACATGCTAGCGCACGCACTGGGCAGAGGAGGTGCAATTTAGCCTCCCTAGCCTCAATATGGGGTGGAAGATTAAAGCCACCTAACTGAATAGCCCTTGTCCTGAACGAACTCCTTAGGCTCTTAGGAGTAAAGGAGGGGTTCGGTCTGGGTGTCGCCCCGCTACGGTCACCCCGGATCAAAAGGCAGCTTGGGTGCACCGACAGAGCGGTCAGCTCAGACACTCTTTTGGCCGAAGTCAAGGCAAGCAGCAAAGCTGTTTTCAATGACAGTGCTTTCAGGGAGGAGAGCTCCAGAGGCTCAACTGGTTCTGTGACCAGAGCCTCGAGCACCAACGGCAGGTCCCACTGTGGGGCGGAGGCGTGCACTACTGGGTGCTGCCTCCTGACCCCCTGCAAAAACCGCGACATAAGCGGCTGACTGAAGGCTGACCTGCCTCCAAATCCCTCATGGCAGGACGAAATGGCTGCTGCATACACCTTAATTGTGGAATGAGCCAGCCCCCTGTCCACCAGTATCTGTAAGTAGGTAAGAATAGAGCCCAGCGTGCATGACAGAGGCTCGAGACTCCTTCCTTCACACCATCGCCGGAATCCCGCCCACTTTGGCCTGTAACAGGCTGTGGTGGATTCTGCTCCTGCTGCTTGGATAGTCTGAATAACGTTGTCAGACAGCCCCACCTGTCTCAGCCTGTCCCTCTCAGGAGCCAAGCCTGGAGAGGTTGGCCCAGAGTGGGTAACGCCCCTATTGCCCCTGCTTCCTGAGACAGCGCTCCCCAGACCTGAGGAATAGCCCAGGGCTGGCCCACCATCATCTGTGTTACCCCGCGTACCACGGCGCCAGGCGGCAATCTGGGGCCACTAGGATGACTGACAGCTGCTCCCGCCTCACCCTATCCAGAAGGGGGGGGGGGATAAGGTGCAGCGGTGGAAAGGGGTAAAGCAGCTTCCTTGGCCATGGCTCGTGTGCAAATGCATCCACCCCCAAGGGCGGATTGTCCCACCGGGCCAGGGAGAACCACAGGGGGGGGGGGGGGGGGGGGGACGGTTTGCAAAGTAACGTAACGATCACTTCGGTTAGATAAGTCAAGTAGACCATGCTACACTATACGAAATACTCTCTTACAAAAGCCCTGCATTTAAACATGTTAATGTTACTTTAGTAAAAGTATGCTAGTATAATTAGCAACAAGTGTTGTTAGAGTATTTAAAGTAGACACAAGTTATTCTATTATATTATATCATTTGATTTATTGTTATTACCGATGCACGAGTTGACTTAACTGTTGTAGTTGGAGCTCATTTGAACAATGAGCTAACTAATTATTACTTTCATAATGGTGTAATGTGCCGACTATTTTCTACATTAATAGATGAAGGTCTGGTTTGTTCAAAGTCTCAAACTAGTAGGACCAGAGCCCGAGAGACTCTAGGGCTCTGAGTAGGACATGCGGTCATAATTACCCAGAGTCCAAAGTAACACCTTTACAATGTTAAAGCTGTTAGATAAATGTAGTGACGTAAAAACTAAAGTATTCAAGATAGTGTAGTGGAAAAGAGATAATGTTTTTTTTTTTTTTAAATGTTACCAAAACAAAATCTCTTGTTTTGGACTGACAGTAATGATTCAAGAAATAGTAGATAAATAAATACACACACATCAATGTGTTGTGGATGGAACACAACAAATGGTGCTCTTACCTGTGATGCCTCCTCCACACATTATAACCAGACTGTATCATTCAAACTATAAGTAACAGTTCTAGCTACTTGACTTCAGACAAACAATTCAAAAGACAAAATCAACACAATGTATTGAAAGACCAATCTTTATTTCTCTCCTTTTGTTTGTGTTATTAAACCCTGTCAATCTAAAAAACTGAGCAACTCAACAGTTAACTTTATATTTCTTATTGTCCAAAGCATCTATTACACTATTTGTTCCCCTCTCATATTCACAGGATGGATGATTAGAGACTTTGGGGGAGACCTCAGCTTTATGAACGTCCTGTCTGTTGCTTTGGCCGGAGAGGGCTGAGGGTCTTTCCCTGCGAGGAGTCCTCCTCGCAGGGAAAGACCCTGCAGACCTGATGGAGGACTTACACCAGCTGCACCTACAGAACTTAGCCCATGCTGGTCATAGCTGTTACCACCTGCACAGGCCTAGCCTGTCAATTAACAGATTAACATTTAGTGTAACTTATGTATATTATTTCGTTTTTATTTTTTTTTAAAATGGTGATGGTTCATGCTTGATAACTTTTAGTTCACATTTCAATAAATTGTATTTGCACTCCTTTTGTCCGTTATTCTTACTGAAAATGTTAGATTACACATTCACATCCGACTGAAGATTGGCACCATTTATTTGTGACGTTGCAAACTCGGCGGGACAAGGCACAAGTGATGTGAAGCTCAAAGTGAGGCAAATGCATTTGATCAGCTGACTTTTTTTTTGCCAAACTTTATAGGCCTGACAATAATCACACTGTCTCTGAGGTGCAACGTAAAACACAAAACAACACAAATGAAGTTCCTGTTAGACTACAAAACTAGTCAGTGTGCAGGCCTTTGTGTTACAATATAAGTGTCTCTTAGTGAATGTCCTGTACTGCTCTTAAATCTCATCACATCAGCTTCTCCTTTCCCTCTTGGATGTTCTTCTGGACCCTCAGAGAAAGAGAACATGGTGAAGCAGTCCTGTCTCTCAGGCATGTCCTTTCCTAACAGAAATATCAAAAAACATATTATTGCAGAGCAAGTGTGTTATTTAAGAAAGAGGTGTGTTTGTTTGTTCATAAATATAATGATTTTTTTATTTGAATGTGTTTTTTAAATCCAACAGTGTACTACAAAGATAATCAGGTTATGAATAAACCGTTCTAAATTCATCAACATTGAAATAAATGTATTATTAAAATAATATTTAACTGTTATCAAAACTTAGTGCAACTGTAGAAGCTTGCTCTGTCCGGTTGTCTCACTGAAAGACAAAGGGTCGCAGCTCTCACTATGTGATGTTGCTTGGTAAAATGTAAATGTAACCTTTTGCTAATAAAGTCCACTCAACATCACTGATGTGTAGGTGATCTAGTATTCAGTCATGTTTAATGGCATGTCTATCAGTGTATTAGAGTCATTACTTTATGCATTCTTTGTAAAGCATGAAAAAGGTGTACCTTGGAATCCGTGCTGAAGTTCTCTGCTGCTAGGACTCCAGATCTGTCTCCCCTCCTCTGGTCCAGATCTGTCTCTCCTCCTCTGGTCCAGATCTGTCTCTCCTCCTCTGGTCCAGATCTGTCTCTCCTCCTCTGGTCCAGGTCTGTCTCTCCTCCTCTGGTCCAGATCTGTCTCTCCTCCTCTGGTCCAGGTCTGTCTCTCCTCCTCTGGTCCAGCCTGCCTGGATCACCTTAAGGAGACTTTGAACAAACAGATGTAAAGTTACATGCATGGGTTACAGACTTCTTTACATGCAAACAACTTTTTATCTTCTTTTAAAAACAGGTCATAATCTTATTGTTATACTTAAGAAATGGCTGGATATCACAGTCCTTATACTGTATCAGTTTGATTGAGTATTATTGTGTAGGTCCTATTTATTTTACTGTTACTTTGGATGAGGTTTTCATGAGTCAGTCAAATTAATGTGTTTTCATATGCCATATTCATATGCATCACACACATAGGGGTAAGACACAAACCTATTGAACAAATGCAATGCAATGGATAAGCTTCATTCTGACTGAAGTCACAGATAACGTCATAGATCATATTTAAACAAATCATTTCCTTGTCACTAAAGCATTGACTACGCTATTCATCGTCCTTAAATGCAGGCATGAAGTTACATGTTCCGTTGTACAGCCACGATAAGGCTGTTTCTCAAGTGTGATGATAATACAATTAAAAGAGGCATTGGTAATAATATTAAAAACAACAATGTTTGGGTCGTTCGTCGGATAGGCGGTTAGCTGCAATAAATAACTCCAGCTCAACAAACCATATTACAATATCTAAGGGAGCGTTATTATCTTGAAATGTGACGTTCATATTTTAAAGATACACACATTTCATTGTGAGGTTGATTTAATATACACTAAGCCTCTCTTCAACAATACGTTGACGTTAGCTAGTCTATTTTATGCTATAGTAGAGCATAGCGAATTTAAATGAACCTTAACAATGCATACAGTAACCTAAATAGCAAACTAACTATCTAACGTACAAAGATGACCTTATTTTAGCAACCTCGCACAGAAGCCTTCTGGTATACAGTAGCATCCCACTTAATGTTTTACACTCTTGGATGCTACGCATAGCATCGTTAGCACAGATGGAGCTACGATTGCTCAAATGCTAACCCAACTCTAAACATTCATTAACGTTAGCTTAATAAAAACACCAGTAACATAACATAAAGTACGCAGGGTTGACTTACCGAAGAAACTGCATTCATGGACGGTCTGTTTCAACCGCAGATAAATCCTATATTTGCATGACGAATAGTCCACCAGGAACCAACACAACAAACACGGCCGAGTTCAAGTAGTGTTCTCCTCATGCGCTGAGCCGCTGTAGCATCACGGAGCTAACGGAGCTAGCAGAGAGGAGCTAGGAGCAGCAGTCCCGTTGTCATGAAGGGGGAATCTAACTATATACAGAATATGTTTTTGTAGATCCAGGCTAGAAACATGTTCATTTTTTAAGTTGGACATTTTAACAAAGGGTCTACGGGAATTGCTCCCATCTGCATCCATCGCCTACAGTTTGCAGCATTGGGCTTCACCGCACTGTCCCGGGGTTTGCCGCTTGGCTCTGATAGGCCAGAAGTCGGTTTGATTGCATTAGGGCTCGATTGCTTATCCTGTCTGAGTAGCCCGGATGAGGCTGCATCGCAATTTTTGACGTCGAATTTTACACACCGAATTTTTTTACATCGAATTTTAAACACCGAAATATTTGACGTCGAATTTTTTTCACTTGAATTTTTGGGATCTGAATTTGAACATTCAAATTGTTTTAACTTGAATTTTTACATTTTTATTTCACATAGATAAATTCGGAGCAAAACAAATTCAGATTCATGATTTTCAAAGTAATTATTTTCAATGCTATAAATTCGGTGTCTAATAAAATTCAAATACTTCTGTCTCTTGTTTGCTTCCATATAAATTCGGAGCAAAAACATTCATATACATGATTTTCAAAGTAATTATTTTCAATGCTATAAATTCGGTGTCTAATACAATTCGAATACTTCTGTCTCTTGTTTGCTTCCATACCTGCCCCTCTACTCTGTCAATACACAGCTTTCGTGGGGCTTCCATTCCCCACAAAACTGTGTTCAGGGGACATGCCAGCAGCTGTATTCTCTGGTGGCCTACTCCGCTGCCAAACCTTTCCATAAGAAGGGAGTTTTGGCATGGGGGCTGACACAGAAAAGGGCCGATTTTCTACTGAGGTCCTTGAACGCACCGCGGCACGCTCCCGTGGGGCCGCGGCTCTGTCCTAATGCCGTCTCTTTGAAACGGACATTATGGTGAAAAGTGGAAATGTGGAGAGAGATGACTCTTACTCTGGGATAAAAATCGTTTTCACTGAATGCGTTTCTCACACACACATCACTCTCTCTTGAACCCGCACAGTGTTTTGACAGCACTTCGGTTTATTCCACTCACGTGCACGCGCCCACCTGCTGGCTCCTATACTGGAGTTTACGGAGGGGGCGGGGAGTGTGGGACAGTGTTATTTCCTCTGGGGATGAGCCAGAAGCAGCCACGCTGCGACTACTCCTCACCCACGTAACCAAGGAGATCGATCCAAAGAGCCCTTCCGTAAACACGGGGGCTCCCGGCCCGGGAGATCAACAACACGGTCCTTTTGGAAAGTGCCATGCGGCGTGATCCCTCACCGGGATATCACACGGCAGACAACGGCGGCGGCCACGACCAAGCTACAAATAATCGCTCTGATCTGGTGAGGTGGGGGCATCTCCAGCAATGAGTGAGATGCCCAACACACCCGTGTTTATTTGCAGTCGCCAGTCACGCGGTAGCGTGGCAGAGCTGTTTTCAGCTCCCTGCCCAGCCTGCTGCCCGCTGGGAGCAGCTGCGCTCCGCCGCCATGGTCATCACCTAGGGCGGTGGACCTCCATGGACCGGACCCGGAAGTGCCCGACAACGGCAAACGGAGCCATCCGCCCCGCTGGAATAGCGACGTGAATGGCACCGCCTCGGCCATATCCTGGTCCCCCAAACACTCTAAGCAGAGGTGGTGGAGACCGGCACCCGCGATCTAACCAGGGCAGGTGCATGGCCGAGCTTCCAGTAATGGTGAGTCCATTTTTCCTTCTAATCTTCGTTCGTTTAACTCTTCGGTTGTCAGCTCGTCTGAAGAGAAAAAGGATAGTGGGCGGCGGGTGTAGCCGCCTTTATATACTGTGGGCCTGCGCGCGCATTCAGGTAGGCTCGCCCCGATTGGCCGGCTACGTTTACGAAAACTCAGTAGGTGAAAGCACGCACAGCATGATAGAGAGTAGTACCCATAGAGTCCAGTAGAGGGCGGAGCCTGTGTGAAATATAACCAATTCATTGAAGGGAGTACATTCAGTGTTGGAAGAAGTACTCTTTTATATTTTAATAGTAGAAGTAGAAATACTAAATTGAAACAAATAAATACTTAGAAGTAAAAGTCCTGCATTTAAATCTTACTCAAATTAAAATAGAGAAGTATTTTCATTACCATAAATAAAAGTACATCTTTAGTTTAATGAAATGACTGGATTCAGTTTATTGATGCATGAATGTGTTCATAACAGCTGTTAAATGTGCCGCTGATTTGAATCGAGTTCTATATTAAGGTTGATTTATATTTTTAATTGGTTTATAATCTGAATCTGTAAATAATTAAGCTGTTAGATAAAAGTAATGTAGTAAAAAGTACAAACTGGCTTCCAAAATATAGGAAGTAGATATAGTGAAAATATAGTATAAAGTAGCCTAACAAAAAAAACAACCTCAAAAGGTTCCTAAAACTTGAGTAAATGTATGTAATTACATTCCACCACTGAGTATCTTTTAGCTCATTCTGATCTGTACTAATGTTTGCGTTGTCGTGAATTATATTTGACTGTTTTAGTCTTTTATCACTTCCCTGTGGTGCTCTGGCAGCAGTTAGAGTGTAAAGTCTGTAGATAAGCGGCATAATGTATCAATGTTTACTAATTCCGGTTCGACCCTAGTTTATGACCTGCAATAGGTTTATGGCTAGCTTCAACTTCAGGTAAACTCACTGTATAACAATAAGGCTTTCCGCCCATTCCTTTTGATGTTTCAGAAACAGCTTGCATGACTCAGACCGCAGGCAATAAACCATTGCTTAATATGTTTCCTTTAAGTACGTTTACTCAAGTACTGTTTGAAGTAGTTGTACTTCAGTATTTTGATTTGATTAGTTTTTTTACTTGACTACAATTTTTAAGCATTACATTACATTACATTACATTGCATTTAGCTGACGCTTTTATCCAAAGCGACTTACAATAAGTAAGCAAATAAGCAAATACAGCTTTAGTTACTTAGCAGCTTCATGTTATCAATACTGCATTTAAATAAACTAATGAATATTAATGTGATAGTGTGCTTCACCTTTCAGTACGTTCAGTTTACGCTAAACTTAAGTACTTTTATTTAAGTAACACAATAGGTTTTATTAGTAACAAGGTCAATGATCTGAGACATTTCTTCCACTTCTTCAGTGGGGTAAAGTAACTGAGTAGATTTATACAATTTGGAGATACTTGTACTTTACCTGAGTATTTATCTTGTAATGTTACTTTTTAATGTATAGGTACATTGTGTACTTTTACTCCACCACATTTATTTAATACCTTTAGTTACTTTACAGATGTGGATGAATGATGTGAAATATAATCAAGTGTTAAATCAGACTTTAGTTCCACCTGGAGTAAACCCACAAGCTACCCTGCAGTACACAAAGTCATTCAAACTAGCTGCACCTTTACCAGCTTTGAGAACACTTTCATGATCAATCATTAGAAAACATATCATATATATTATTCTGAAATGGACCAATCTGCACAATGACTACTTTTACTTTTGGACATACAGTGAAGGAATATTGCAGTAGTTGATTACAGTATGTTGATGCTAATACTTCAATACTTTTACGTAGAACAGTATTACACTCTGGAACTTCTCCCACCTCTGCGGATTTTACACAAAATGTAAGAGGGTAAAGCATACAGCATGTACACTGGCACAACCCTGTTAAACTATATTATGTTATTCAGACCCAGTCTCACATGGGAATAAACCTTGCTGAAAATGTCACTATGTCTATAGGTCACTGCTCAAGCCTCTTAGATCACTATTAGAATCCAATCCACTTTATTTATATAGCACATATTACAAACAGAGGGTTTACCGAAGTGCTTCACAGCAAACATAACATTATAATAAAATATAATAATAGATAAAAGGCACACATAAGAATAGATAAAAGGCACATAAAGGCTATGGACAGACAATAAAAGCATAAAAATAGATGAAACATCTCAAACTGACTCGAAAGCGAAGGAAAAGAGGTGGGTCTTCAGGCGGGACTTAAAAGTTTGAAGGGTAGAAGGCAGAGTCCTGGTTAAAAATGAACTAGTGATAACCTAGTGGTATAATAACTTATTATCTAGGTAAAGCGGTCCACAGTCGGGAATGAATGACTTACCTCCACCGTGCATTTGACAGAGGTATGGAAACCTCCACACGTTCCCAAGTCCGACTGCATAGGATACACATGCCAAAATAAACTGTAAGGGGTTATCCCAGTTGGGTCTCGCGTCTTGTCCCATGTTTGCGTCCTGTCAGTAGGTTCGGTGGTCCGGAGTCAATGGAACAACAACAACAACAACAGGTGGATGAGTGCGCGCTGGAGAGCAGGCTACTGTGACCGTGCATGCTGCCGACGCTTAATAACCTCTCTGTGATTGTAATGTGGTTCCTCTCAGGAGGAGGAGGAGGGTCTTAATGCGGGCATTTCTTAGCTTTTGTTTTATTGCATAACTTCTCCTCGCATGAGCTTCTTGTAGTTATAGCTAAATATTGAAAAATATTTTAATGCAAAAGCAAATGCTCACATTTAAGAAGCTAGAAATGTGAAATATTTATGGACGAATAACCTCTTAGCAGAATTGCTGCAACTTAGTTTTCTGTTAACTTACTAATGGTTGTAGTTACTTAATAATAATGTTGGATGATTAAGTCTCTAAATAATCGTATTTTAATAGTATTTCAGGTCAACATTTGAATTTAAAAAGTAGCTAGTAAATAAATCTGTAAAAAAAGTACAAAATGGACCTCCAAAATGTATTAGAGTATAAGTATAGAGTATAAAATGTTAATCCTCGGGTTATAGTTTCTCTTTTAACTTGCAATAACCCTGAAACCTGTACTCACTTTCTAACTCACTGCATTTACATTTTAATTCAAAAACTGCTACTACTTTGAACACTTGTTCATGTATATTCAGGTGTAGGTTAGGGTTATGGTTATTTTATTATTGTGTATTCTAATCTTTCTGCATCATTTAATAGTATGTTTTTTTTAATTTATAATGTGTACACAATTGTGACGGCAGGACATTGAAGATAACTATGTGAATGTTTAACTGATTACAGAATTGTATGGTGTTCAATTATAGTTGGGTCATAGTTCATTTAAATGACATTATAAAACCGTTGCTCAATAGTGGCCGACAGCGCTGTAGTTTCAATAATGACAATTATTAAAACACAAATGTGCCAAAACACATGAAGAAACATCCTCACCAACGCATGTTTTCATGACGTTGATGTTTCTTCATTTGCATGTGTTTTGGCACATTTGTGTTTTAATAATTGTCATTATTGAAACATTTAAAAACAACTCTTGATTGGGTTACTGCAAGTTAAAAGAGAAACTATAACCCGAGGATTAACATTTTATACTCTATACTATAGAGTATAAAATGTTAATCCTCGGGTTATAGTTTCTCTTTGAACTCTTATAGTTTCTAGTATAGAAACTATAACCCGAGGATTAACATTTTATACTCTATAGTATAGAGTATAAAATGTTAATCCTCGGGTTATAGTTTCTCTTTTAACTCTTATAGTTTCAAGTATAGAAACTATAACCCGAGGATTAACATTTTATACTCTATAGTATAGAGTATAAAATGTTAATCCTCGGGTTATAGTTTCTCTTTTAACTTGCAGTAACCCAATCAAGAGTTGTTTTTAAATGTTTCAATAATGACAATTATTAAAACACAAATGTGCCAAAACACATGCAAATGAAGAAACATCAACGTCATGAAAACATGCGTTGGTGAGGATGTTTCTTCATGTGTTTTGGCACGTTTGTGCTTTTATTTAATTTTTTGCTTTTTATTTCCATCGTTGTTGAAACTCCCTTGCATTTCTCCTAATGGAAGTGTTTTGGCTAATATTTTTTCACGTTATGGCCACCGTACCGATAAAAATAGAATTGCATTTGTCAATTAATAATTGAACGTCAATATCACTGCTTTTCTTGGCCAGGCCAGCACATTATATGGTACTGTAACTCCGCTGCCAACACTGAGTGTACCAAAGGTCAAATTATAAAGCCTCATAATTTCCTTCAGAGACACCTTACTGTATAACCTGGATTTGGAATTGTAAACAGCCTATCTCGAGCTCCTTTTTAGATAATACCTACTCTGGTAAAAGTAGCATCTAAGTATATCTTGTGCAAATATATCATATAGTCTAATTCAGCGGTTACCAACCTTTTTCAACTCAGGGCCCAATTAAGAATCAACATTTTTTTCGTTGCCCACCATAAACAATACGGAAGCTAAATAAAGTTCTATTTCGTCCCTACTGACCGCCAGAGGCGGTGCTTTAGCACTGGATATATCCATCGCACGCATGCGCAGTCCGAGTACCTAATAACAACAAAGTCACCTGTGACCCACGTGACGACGGCTACACAGGCCGGCGTCATTAGCAGGTCGGTTCCTTTTCATCTTCTCGCTTCGCGAGAGTACTGTGGTTGCATTTGTGTAACCTACAAGCGTTCGTTGGAACGTTAGATCTAAGGATTTCCCCGCATACAGCCGGCTGCGTGCAGTTTCGTGACTATTCCAGTCGGGGCTACGGGCTACCCGTCCCCCAGGAGCTGTGGCTGGCTACGCGGAAAACTTTGACGGACAGGTTGGTGTCGGCTTGGTCGGTGATGGCAGCGTTTCCGCTCCCTCTCCCAGGAGTTGCCCTTGCTGTGCTATTTTGTACTTCTGCTGACCGTGGCATTGTGCCAGTGGCGGTTTTACGGGGTGGCACGGGGTGGCAGCTGCCCCCCCCAAAAACTGTTTCAAGTCCTGAGAAAGTCAAAGAAGACGGTGTGTAAAACTTCACTGCCAAGCCAAAAAATAGTGACCACTTTGATTTAACTAGGCCAGTAGGTAAGGGCTTTCCACTGGATCATAACTGCAGCGATGTAATGTATATGTTTTAGCTGAATACACGTGTTTTAACCCTAACTGATGCAGTTAGTCACTTCTTTAATGTTTGTTCTTTCTGATGTAAAGTCAAGGTTGTAACTGTTTGCAGTAAAGTTGTGGGGCGCTGAACTGTTCTTTTGATTATTTTGATTTATGATAGTAATTACTTGTCTTTCAAATTTGAAGGAGGGTGAGCAAGCATCTTGAGGAACATTCATCATTAACTCCTCCAAAAAATATAGTTTATTTAATAATAACACTGAATATGTGAATCATAACAGTGATTGACAGCTGATAGGAATAATATGATTGTTAATAGTATCATATGCATACAGACACACATTGATGAGACAGTTAATTAATGTACTTATTGCAGCTGTCTGCATAGATTTTGTACCCCTGCTGGTCTAAGAGTGAAACCAACTCATTCAGTTAAAATTCATTAAATTACGTCTGCCACCTTATATAGTTATGGCTTTACTGATGTGCCACAATAATGTCACCTAATGTTATTGAGTTAAAATATTAATATTGTGGCTTTCCAAGTTAACATTGATTGTTATGACTGCGATTAAATCAGCATATACTTCTGCCAGGGGATGCCACCCCTCAAATTCTCCTGCCACTCTCTTGCCACCCCATGAATATTTGTCTAGATCCGCCCCTGCATTGTGCCAATGTAATAGATTGTTTTTGTAACATTGACAGTATTTTAACTGTTACCTTTGACCTTTGTTAATGTAATTTAATTGTAGGATGTTTGGAAAGGATGAGAAGGTATTCTCTCTGCGCTTGTTTGTGTTTGTTTTGGAGACGTGTGATCTGTTAAACTGTGATCGACTAGATGGCCTTGATCTGGGAGACGGAGATCGATTGCTCTTGTCTCCGCCCACATATCTGGGGGGTTTCGCGGTACTTTCCTCACTCGAGTAAAGTACCGGAGAAGGAAACCTAACTTTGACTCTTGTCAAAATTCTTCCCTTTTATCAGGTATGTAGAAAGTACAAAACCATAACAAATTGGGCCAAACTATAACATAACATGTGTAAGGAGTGTTTTAAAGTAGTTGTGTGAAATATTGAGTGTGTTATTATTACGTTTGATCAGCTTGGGCTAATGTGTGTGATAGCCGAGAATGTGTAACGTCTACATGGTTACATGAACCAACACTGCGTAGCGCGCATTTGCCGCCATCTTGTGTATTGTGTATGGACACAGTTATATGTAATATGTTGTCAATTATATAATCTTATCAATGATATTGTGGTAATTAAGAAGTTTCATGATTGAAATACAGTGTTAATAGCCAAGTTGTATGTGCTATTGAAAGGTGTTGCATTTGTTGACTGACTCGAGTAAAGTACCGGAGAATGAAACCTAACTTTGACTCTTGTCAAAATTCTTCCCTTTTATCAGGGGCGTAACACCAAGCTATCATAAGCATTTTGAGTTTCCAGCTTTAGCTGTGTTTCCTTGTTTGATTCGTTAGCAGTAGCGTGGCTCAGCCTAACCGTGTCCTGGTGCTCAGCCACTTGGCTAACGCCGGAATAAACCGGGATTACCCGTGCTGTCTTGATTGTTATTTTGCTTCCCATTGGTCTCTCCCTCTCTCCAAGGGTGTTCACCAGGGTCGTGGCGGCAGCTTTCGCACCCCTGCAGGCGCAGGGCGTGAAGGTCCTGCCGTATCTAGACGACTGGCTGGTCTGTGCGCCATCCCGGCCTCAAGTGGCCCAGGATCAACCCGGTATCACGGCAAGACGTGAACATGTGATGATTTACCATGCTGGGAGACGTGAAGATGTCACGATTTCGTCCCTTCAAACGTGACAGTTACACGGTATTGTTAACCCATGTTAACCAGTGGAGAAATAACCGGAAATGCCAAGCAAATGCTACCCCGACGGTCGGTTGTTATTGTCAATATGAATATAATAATGATTTATTTTTTAATAGTCACACTCGATTACGCCGATTTTCTTGTTGCCCCAGCTGGTCGACACCTCTTTTAGCAGAAACAAAGGCTACATTAATGTATTCAATCGATGTTAATCCATGCGTGTGGATGTGGAAATAACGGACGTGACGTTGTGCGATTGCATTGCCAGGCAATAGCTTCCGTTCATGTTAATTTACAAACTCTTCAACTATAACCGTAGTTATATTTAAAAACATGTTAGAAGGCCTCACGAAATACTTTAATGCAAATTAAAATGTAAATGTGAAGGAATGTGTGTGTATAACAAAATACATCCGTCATAAACTAAACCGGAAACAGACGTAGGCAAGATCCTCAGCTCGATGATTGGATGGTTTAGCCGCAATGCATGCTGGGATTTGGTGTTTATGTGAAATCTGAAAACGTTTTTAAAAAATAAAATAATACTTTATTCCGAGTGTGCTTGCTTTTCTCTTTGAAAGTCATCACATAACGGCATTGTAATACACGGTTCGGCTGCATTAAATATTACATATCTGCCGTAATTCTCTATTTATAGAGCCCTGCTGAGAAGACTTCTGGACAAACAGGAACAACTGCCGCCAAAACTGAAAACGTGATGTGGATCATAAATATAAAAATAAATATGATATATAATATAATATATATATAAATATATAAGCAATTAAACAGCATCTTACATTTCTTTTCACACAATACGTCTCCTTGCAGTATCAACACTAATTCGGCTGACAGTTATATTTGATCCAATTGGTAAATAGGCTGTATTTACACCATAACGGTGCACAGCTGATAGAAAGGGACACCTGGTGGTTAAAGCACGTTATTGAATTTTATTATTTTATTATGGATTAACATCGATGTAATACATTAATGTAGCCTTTGTTTCTGCTAAAAGAGGTGTCGACCAGCTGGGGCAACAAGAAAATCGGCGTAATCGAGTGTGACTATTACAAAGTAAATCATTATTATATTAATATTGACAATAACAACCGACTGTCGGGGTAGCATTTGCTTGGCATTTCCGGTTATTTCTCCACTGGTTAACATGGGTTAACAATACCGTGTAACCGTCACGTTTGAAGGGACGAAATCGTGACATCTTCACGTCTCCCAGCATGGTAAATCATCACATGTTCACGTCTTGCCGTGATATCGGGTTGCCCAGGATACGACGCGCCTCTTGTCTCACATAAAATCAATTTCAAGGACCGCCTACTTCCATCTACGTAACATTGCAAAAAATCAGGCATATCTTGCCTCAAAACGATGCAGAGAAACTAGTCCATGCATTTGTTACTTCAAGGCTGGATTATTGTAACTCTTTATTATCAGGGTGTACCAAGAAGTCAGTCAAGTCGCTTCAGCTGATTCAAAATGCTGCAGCTCGTGTACTAACCAGAGTTAGGAAAAGGGACCACATTACTCCTGTTCTGGCTGCCTTACACTGGCTCCCTATAGAACACAGGATAGAATTTAAAATTCTTCTTCTCGCCTACAAAGCCCTTAATGGGAAGGCGCCATCTTACCTTAAAGAACTCATTATACCCTACTGTCCTACTAGGGCATTGCGTTCCAAGAATGCAGGGTTGTTGGTTGTTCCTAGAGTCTCTAAAAGTACAATGGGAGCCAGAGCCTTTTCTTATCAAGCTCCACATTTGTGGAAACAGCTTCCAGTTTGTGTTCGGGCGGCAGACACCCTATCCGTTTTTAAGAGTGCGCTTAAGACCTTCCTTTTTGATAAAGCTTATAGTTAGGGCTGATTAGATTCAGCCCCTAGTTTTGCTGATATAGGCTTAGTTTGTCGGGGGACATCTTACTTCTTCCTTCTCTCTGTCTATACCTGTGTACTCTCATGTTCCGATTAACCCAGCTTCCCCAAATTTCTTTCTTTTTGGTGTCTATATACGCTGGGATCCGGAGTCATGGATGATACTGCGGTCCTGTGTCCTGCATCGCGAGCCCTGGATCTTGAGTCGTGGCTGTGGTCCTGGATCATAGGTCCTGGATGGATGTCCTCGTGGATTCATCTTCCTATTATACAATATAACACATTTTTGGACTACCTATGTTGCAAATGTATTATCTTTTCAATTTACACACGGCATCTATTGTACGTCTGTCCGTTCTGGGAGAGGGATCCCTCCTCTGTTGCTCTCCCTGAGGTTTCCCCCATTTTTCCCTTTAAAACTGTGGGTTTTCTCCGGAAGTTTTTCCTTGTACGATGTGAGGGTCTAAGGACAGAGGGTGTCGTATTGTCATACTGATATTTTTTACAAACTGTGAAGTCCACTGAGACAAATGTAACATTTGTGATATTGGGCTATATAAATAAACATTGATTGATCGATTGATTGATTGTCTCACATAGCCCGGTTGGGCCTGAGAGTGAACACCGAGAAGAGTTGTCTGGACCCTGCCCAACAGGTCACTTTTTCCTGGGATGGTCCTAGATTGTGTGGACGACATTTCCCACCTTCTTCCCATGTTCAGGCTGGGCAAGAGGGTGCCTTACATCCAGTTCCTCCGGCTCCTGGGCACGCTGACGGCTGCCTCAGGCCTGCTGTCTTTGCACCCCATGCAGATGTGGCACAGGCACAGGGAAGTCAGGGTGTCACAGCGGTGCCTCCACTCTCTGTCACGCTGGGTGGACAGGGCCTATCTTCTGATGGGTGCGCCCATGGGCGCCATCCCATCCCGCCGGGAGACTGTCACCGTGGATGCATGTCTCTCAGGGTGGGGTGCAGTGTGGCTGGGCAGAACTGCTCAGGGTCAGTGGTCCGCCCAGGAGGATGCGCACCATATCAATGTGCTAGAGCAGGGGTGCCCAACCTTTTTTGAACCGAGAGCTACTTTAAAGTTGCCAGTCTGCCGAGATCTACCAGTCCAAATAGAGAGGCGTAGCCATTACTGACAGCCTACTACCAGGTAAATACACACTTCTACTTGTATAAAACTGACCTTTGTACGATTAATACTTCATAAAATACTGCAGATCCTTTATCTTACCTCTTTCTAATCTACACACATACAAGTATTTAACTGAAGTTACACAACAGTGTTGTTGATACAGAGTTGGAGTTTATTCACACGTCACTACAGTGGGTAATGTTTAAGAAACATTGAACAGTGCTGCCACATATGACACAGGAAAAAAGGAAAATACTCTGAATCCTTTCTTTGCCATTATTTAAAAATAGTGTTGCTACAAAAGTATAAATTAGTCTTACTAATAAGACAACTCAGATCTGAAGCTACACAGGAATCTGCTGCAACAGTGCAATAAAAAAGACAAAATTAATAGAATCAAACTCTTTTTTTGTTGCATTTTAGTAGATTATAAAAAGAAATGCCTTTAAAATAGGATGCAAGCAACACTAGTTTCTTAACCTGAATTGATAATAGACTATAATCAATTTAAGTTTGCATTCTTATACAATTTTGTACAATAATTATAATGAATAAGTTCAAACAAACTCAAACTTACAACTGATTAATAACGGTATCTAACTTGAGTTTTTATCATATCAAAAACCTGTTGAAATGCTACTGTTATTTTTATTACGCATCGGCAGCCTCCAGGAATGCTTCTTTCACAACTTTGCCGTCTTTGAAAGACTTCATGTGTTTCGCAAGAACGTGACTGACACGATAAGATGCTCTGGTAGCAGCCTTGCTCTTGTTGTTGGGCCTGGTGAAAATGGACTGCTGTGCATTTAGCTGTCCTTTCAGGTCCCTCCCCTTTTGGAGCGTAGGGCAGAATTAGTAGCGTCTCGTAGCGTTTGTGCACTGTTTTGAAATGCCGCTCCTAAATTACCCTTCCTCGATAAAGCCACGCTCGCATTGCAGATGAGACAGATGGACTTTGAATTGGAATAAATACAAACAAAAACATCCTCCCACTCGGAGTGAAAATTATATATGTTTTGCTTCTGCCATAATTGCGGTCTTGTGTGTGTGCGGACTGTCACTCCTGTTGACACGGACAACGTTAGCGAACTAGTGCACTGCCCACTGCCCACCAGCCGCGCCCCGACACATGGGGTCACGCCGGCCAATCACAAAGCTTTGATGCGTTCAAGTGCATTATTCTGGCACAGGAAGATTATGTTACAGGACATTAACGATAAAACAGAATATTGTTGTTCTATTTTAAAAAATGTAGACACATCTCACGATCGACTGGGAATCTCCCCGCGATCGACTGGTCGATCGCGATCGACTGGTTGGGCACCCCTGTGCTAGAGCTTCGGGCTGTGCTGCTTGCACTCAAGCACTTTTTACCCCAGCTGGCGGGCAGGCATGTGCTTGTTCGTTCGGACAACATGTCCGCCGTTGCCCATGTCAACCACCAGGGGGGCACCAGGTCTGTTCAGCTGCTCCGGCTTTCACAGAACCCCTGTCTTGGGCTTCTCCCCGCCTGACCAGTCTGCGGGCAGCCTTTTTACCAGGAGACCGAAATCAGGTTTCGGATTTCCTCTCTCGGCACAAACCTCCACCGGGGGAGTGGAGGCTTCATTCATCGGGCTGGTCACGGAGGTGACCAGCCCGATGAGGCAGGACGCTCTGGCGCACGACTGGCCAGACAGTCTCCTGTATGCCTTCCCACCACTGCCTCTGATATTGCAAACGTTTCACAGGGTTCTTACTCAGGGGCACAGTCTCCTTCTGGTCGCCCCCCACTGGCCGGGGAGAGTTTGGTTCCCACTGCTGCGCAGTCTCTGCTGCAGCCCACCATGGCGTCTCCCTGACAGGAAGGACCTTCTGTCACAGCTCAGGGGTCAGATCTGGCATCCCGACCCTCACCGCCTTCAGCTATGGGCCTGGCCTCTGAGGGGCCAAACCCACTGTTTAGCGTTTTCACGGCATCCGTCAGGGAAACTATCCTGAATGCCAGAGCACCATCCACTCGATCACAGTACGAGTGCAAATGGAAGCTCTTCTCCCACTGGTGTTCGGGTAAGGCCGAGAATCCGGAGCATTGCTCTGTGGCCACCATTTTAGAGTTTCTGCAGTCCCTTCTGGATAGTGGTCGTTCTCACTCCACTTTGAAGGTCTATATGGCTGCTATATCTGCCCGACATGTGGGAGTCGACGGCGCCACAGTGGGGCGCCACAGGTTGGTGTCCCTCTTCCTGAGAGGGTCTTTACGGCAGCGTCCCCCTAGCACCCAGAGGGCTCCGGTTTGGTACCTACCCCTAGTGCTGGATAACCTGTCATCTCCTCCCTTCGAGCCCCTGACCCAGCCCGATGGGGCAGGACGCTCTGGCGCACGACTGGCCAGACAGTCTGGGGCTTAAGTGGCTGTCCTTGAAGGCAGGATTTCTGCTTGCCATAACCTCAGGGAAACTGGAGTTGGAGAGCTACATGCCCTCTCCGTGAGCGATACATGCCTGAGGTGGAACTCCGATGGCTCGGGTGTTGCCCTCTGGCCGAACGTGGCCTTCCTGCCGAAGGTGCTTCCACTAGCCCACTCCAATCGGCCTATCCAGCTGGCACGCTTTAACGTCCCACAGGAGAACGGCACACCTGAGTTGCTGTGCCCTGTGCGTGCCCTAGAGGCGTATATTGATGCTACGGCCCGTATACGACAGTCAGAGCAGCTCTTCATTTGCCATGGCGGCACGAGAAAGGGTTGTGCTCTCTCCAAGCAGCGGCTGTCCCACTGGGTTGTGGATACCATCTCACATGCCTATGGGGCCAGTGGCCGGCCCCCGCCTTCAGGGGTGAGATGCCACTCTACAAGGGGCATCTCAACATCTTGTGCTGCCCTGAGAGGGGTGCCCCTGGAGACCATCTGCGCTGCGGCATCGTCTGGCACATTCTCCAGGCTCTACCGGGTCAATGTCGCCACTCCCCATCCTTTGGGCGTGGTCCTGTTGCCGAGCTCCGCTGCTTCCGCTAGGTAAGCAAGTGTTTGGATTCTTCATGACATGGTTGGCATAAGTCATCCAGTGCTAAAGCACCGCCTCTGGCGGTCAGTAGGGACGAAATAGAACGATAGTTACGGCTGCAACTACGGTTCTATGAGTCCCGGATGACCGCCAGAGTTTCCTGTCACTCAGAATTCTTGTGTACTCGCGAGAAGATTCTGGAAACCGACCTGCTAATGACGCTGGCCTATGTAGCCGTCGTCACATGGGTCACAGGTGACTTTGTTATTATTTGTTATTAGTACTGTAGGAGCAGACACAATAGTGGTGGCTCAAAGCCCACCTGTGCTCCGCGCCGTCCGTTAGATGAGCCTGGTCAGATTGATAAAAGTGGGAGTTCAACACACCGGCATAAAAGTTATAACAATAATCTGATTTTAATACAGTAAAAAACACAATACGAAATACAGAGTGCCCTGAAACAGAGCACTCCGGGCTCCCCGCTCCACTGCCGTGCGATACAGATATCGGGACCAGCCAGTCAGAAACAGGGGGTCTTTTGCATGAAGAAACAACAGTATATATGGACATATTTGGGGCGGAGATGTGTGTCGGCTCTTCCGTCATTTTACTCCTAAGCGAATTAGAGTTCTGGGAAAAAGTATCTTTCTTCTGAACAGAGCGTGACAGCATCGGAACTATACAAGGTCAGAATCACTTTGTATCTTATACCTGGGTTAACTCCTTTAATTTCCCAGGGAAGATTTCACACCAACTATTCTTTTATAACAATCAAACATTGTACACAGAAATATTGGTGCTTCGGATTATTCCCAGCAAGGAACCTTGAAAAAGAACATGTGTGTGTGTGTTAGTGAGGGAAAGTGTATGTGTGTGTGTGTGTGTGTGCATGCTGATAAGCAGAGGCATATGTGTGTGTGTTGCTGACATCTGGGTTGAGGAGTTTATGTGTGTGTGCTGCATGAAGACAGGAGGAGGTGTATGTGTGTGTGTCAGGGTCTCTGGGTCATGGAGTGTAGGTAAGAAGGTTTATATATATATAGGATTACTTTAAACAGTCCCAAATAATACATGTTCACTTCAATACAGTTCAAGATAATACCTGTTTACTTTAATACAGTTTAGAACAATATCTGTTTGCTTTAGTACTCGAACTGCGCATGCGTGCGATGGATATATCCAGTGCTAAAGCACCGCCTCTGGCGGTCATCCGGGACTCATAGAACTGTAGTTACAGCTGTAACTATCATTCTGATTGGTCAATTCAGAATATGTGACACGTTGTAAATCCAGTAGAACAGACCGCTGTCAAGGACTGTAATGACCGTTGCTTAGGAGGATCAAGAAAGAGAAAGGAAAATAGGTTAAAATAAAAAAGAATCTTAATAATGAAAATGTTTCCACACAAATCTTAATATTTTGCAAATTATTTGGCTTCAAATATTGAATTTACATTTACATCCTTTAAACTAAAGGTAGGGTAGGTAAGAATGGAGAAACCAGCTCGAGTGCGCTAGAATCTGAAAGTACACAACTGAAAAAATCTGCCCCTTCCTTCAGACTTCCTTACAGAGCCCCTCCTCCAACACACACGAACGCACACATGACCAATGAGGGCACGAGATAAGTTTGTGCACAAGATGGAAGGCTGACAGGCAGGTAGGCCATCCAATTATCTGCTGCGGGCCGAGGCACATGATTGGTCGTGCTTTTTACAGTGCTACGGCTTCCACAGATGAAATATTTGTATATATTTATTGTCAAAGCATTTCATATATTCATTGCTATCGGGATGCTAAGAGCATTCCATGAAATATAACAAAAAGTGTTTCTGAAGTGAATTACCTACCCTACCTTTAATATTTTATTTAACAAACCTCAACAAGTCATGACATCATAGTTCTTATCACAATAATTATATTCAAGTAAATGCACTTATCAATCAATGTTTATTTATATATACTTATCTTCAAACACAACTACTTTGAGCATGAGAATGAACAAATAACTTCAGCACTAATGTAAAAAGAACAGTACAGCTAACAAGTATAAACTACTAAAGTGATTATTTAAATGCGTTTAAATGTGGGTTCTCCCCTCTCCATTTTTGTCATGTTTGAAGTGATGGAAGGTCATTTTTTCTAGCTTGCCCAGGGGGTCAGCTACAACGATTGGGAATTACTGGGTCACTGTCTGATACGTCCAAAGATATATCCAAGTGGGTTGAAGTTCAGAATTGCCTTCACCTCTTCAAACCATGGACATATATATAAAAAAGTCAAGATTTGATAATTTTAGTGTTTGTTGTTTAAAATAAGCTGATGAATAACCCAATATCAGGGTATTATTGATTAAAGAGAGCAGGACATGAACCGATAGAGCCAATTACAATAGATCAGATATCAGTTAGCCATGTTAATGTTATGCTGGAGTGTAACTGGAGAAAAACTCGAATAACGGTATTGGTAGCAACCCGTTTGTATGGTTAGTTATCATGAGATTTGTTTGTGATTTTGATGAAATTAAATAGTAAAGGTTTTAATTTGAAAAATACACATTTTCTCACTTTCTCTTCATTTCCATCTATCTATTGCTGTGCATTTTTATCTGCCTCCATCGCCAAGAAATTGATGTAAATAGTGCCGAAAGCAACTGGAAAAGATCACAATGTCCATGTTGCTGTGGATAATCCACACACCCCACTCTGAACTGTTTTCATTGAATAGTCTCTCTAATAAAGAGACTCCCACAAAGCAAACTGTAAATCACTTGCATGCTGGTCACTTGTGTAATGGTCCATGTGTGGTTTCCTGCTGTGTCCCACTTAACTGTTGTTGAGTCCAGCCCACAGCAGACACAATGTTTTCAGTGCATGTCGGGGTCTAAAAGGCTTAACATTGAGGACTGTATAGGCTGTGTGACATGACAGGATCCCTGGTTTGTTTGTTTCATGAAATGATGAGAAAAACTTCTATGTGTAATTGCTTTAACACTTTTCATACTTCAACTCAACTTTATAGTTCAAGCCCCGTCTCTCATCCATTGAATAAGCACAAAAGGAACAAGCTCTAATAGAATTCCATTAGTCTGGGTTCCAGAAATCTCTCCTGACAGACTCTTCATGCAACAGTCGGCTCCTGCTGTTTGATTCGAGTTTGAACAAAATGTCTTGACACTGTCAGATAATTACTGGGTGGAGCAGGTTCCCAGAACCCTAGGCAGAGATTAAATACTAACATCTTAACATGGTTGCTTACAGTAAAGAAGGGCAAGGGGCCAAACTACATTATTATCAGGCCTTAGGAGTAACAAATATGTACAATGGAATTGCGTAATAAGGATACAGAAAAATAAGTCATCCTATCACTGGTACCATTTTTTTTCAAATAGGGATTTTCAGCAGGATAACAATGTTACAATAACTTTAAAAGAGGATATAGTGTGCTTCATGTTTATTTTTGCTCCATGCTTTAATGTTCAAAAAGCTCTTTATTTTTCTCATACTGCCTGTGCTGCAGCACCTCTTTTCCCCCTCTGTCTGAAACCAGAGCCCAGTCTGCTCTGATTGGTTAGCTGGCCGGCTCTGTTGTGATTAGTCAACCACTTAGAGATGTGTCGGAAACGTAATGCCCCGTAGTATGTCACCTATAATGTGTTGGAGCGCTACCCAATAGAAGCGTGAGTGTAACATAGTGATGTCACTGTGTTCCGAGAGTAACTAGTGTGTTGGAGAGAAATTCCCTCTTAAAGGGCCAGACCCAGAATCAGCACTTTTGTAACAGGGCTGAAATAGAGCGGTATGAGGCATGGCTAGAATGGCTGATGTTTCTGGTATTTTGAGCAAAACACTTCAGAGACATGTTTTTTATAGATATGGCCCTATAATATATTGTTGTTCAAATATAGCATAATAGGTGACCTTTAAATGTTCTGTATACTGTAGAACGGGTTGCAGTTTGTTCACCAACCAAGAGTCATTTTTTAACAGGATCATGATTGTCACAGTCATAACTAACTATACATCCAGATGACTTCAAAGGTAACCTTACCTTAGCAACGTTTTTTTAAACTCAAACCATAATGTTTGCTATACCTTTTGAAAATCATACATGCATGGTATACACAGCAGCCTGTGTGCTTTGTGTGTACTTTGAGAATTAGAAAGTACATTTAATGGTGGCAGATCAGGGCTAACAGTAAACATGACAACTCATGGCAACACTCAAAGGGGGTTACTATAGTTTGGTTGTTAAGATTACATCAGAAAAGGCGGCAGTGGGGACAAGCTTTATTACTGTGTCTTCATAACCTTCGTCCACATCTGATGCTGAACTTCCTGACAAACGTCCCCCTCTGTTCATGTAGTTAAATGAATCTTGACACACAGTATAGCGCTTATGTCTTAGCTCCAAAGGAATCCAGGATACATTGAGTAGCTATTATACAAACACAAATGTTATATTGCTGCCTCTTGGCTTATTTGTTAAACAGTTCAAATCAAATGGCAAATAGTGCATTTATTACAGTAAATCGGCATTTAATAACCTGTAGGCCGGTGTGGAGGCTCCTGCTCTGCACCGTTGGAGGCCATGTGACCGCCAGCTGCAGCTGCACAGAAGAATCTGTTTTGCCTTGTTCCCCACAGACAGAACAACGTTGTGTCCTAGATACGTCCCTCTGTTGCAGATGCTATGTTTATTTGGGATTCGGTCACACATCTGCTTGGGTGGTTAAGAGATTCGGAAAACAAACTGTGAGAAGTGAATGGAGCGTTTCTGCAGGGGGAATGCTTCAGAGCAGCCTGCCTGGCAGAGGGGGATGAGGAGGACATGATTTCCACCGTCAATTTTACAAGGCCCAGCTCTCGAGGAGGGAGCTGGGGCCGGTCAAACACCAAAATATCACCTGCACATTTCCAGTTAATAAGCACCATATGGAAACAGGCTCAGACATTTTGCAGCAAACTGTAAAAAAACATCAGTGCAGATTCAGGTGAAATATGTTCTCAATCTTATTTGTCTTATCTACACTGAACCAGAGGCTGTAGCCCCTCTCTTCCTCTACATGCACCAACAGAGTGCATTTCTTCAGCTGCAAGAGGTTGGAGAGACCTCCAGCAAACCTTCCATCCGGAAACAAGGGACATTCAGCAGTCAGAGCCACAGGAGCCAGCGTGAAACACATGAATTACGTAATCAGGATATGAAAAACCTGTATTCCCTTACAAGCAGGGTTTTGTTTTCATCATTTTGTTATTTAAGTGAAAGAAAATAAAGAAGTTGAGTCTCTGTTGACAAAACCTTTTTTTATAATGTTTCCAATAATGTTACAGTTGGTGATATGACAGGTGGCACCACACATATTACTGTACAATGCATACTTTCCTTTAACATGAATTATAGCCACTGTTTTTGAATTTCAAAATATCATAGATTGGTACTGTGGAGAAGAAGTGACACATTATTAAGAATGACTCTTTAACTGCAGTGCCATGCCACAATGGTCTGGAAATGTAGGGAATATTTTTGTTGTCCATGACTCAAAGTGAAATTAGCCTTGAAATATATTGAACAAATATTAAAAGAAAATGTATTATGTTTGTTATGGTTCCATGTAGGTGTAAATCGCACCTTTACGCTGTCAAAATGCAAATGTTATTGTCATCTGTGCATGAATGCTACATGCTGTAGGTGGTTGACTTATGACCAGAGACCAGGCTGGCCAAGTAGGTGCAACTATTCAATATGAACTTGTTCTACTACACTACAGTATTATGTTAGCTACAGTGTTTACACAGACGTTCCCATAGTTTACAGTGGATCTGGATTTGGATAGATTATCAAGCATCAGAGCGTTGGTTGGCCCTCTCTTTGGCTCTTCTTCTGACTTGCTCCAGTTTAGCCATCATGGGTAGAGGACCTTCATACATGTTGGTCTTGATGGCTCTCAGCTTCTCCTGGTAGCCCTTTGGCAAGCTGTTCTGCCCTGCTCCAATCACGATTACCTGCAGTGGATGAAACCAGATATATTGACGGTCCTTAATTAAACTGATAACAGCCGAATAACCCTGTGTTCTCAGATCATGCATCGTCAATGTTTTTTAACTCAAGTGTCAAATGTGTTGAGTTGGATCAGGAAGGGTGTATTCTGCGCTAGGAGAGAAAGCGTTTGAGCTCCATACTGTTTCAGAAATAATGCTTGATGTGGTTTGGAACATAATATGGTGTTTAATCAAGGCAGCGTTTAGCTGGGTTTCTTCTGGTAGACAGTCTCCTCTTCACAGAGCTCACTGCTCACTGTTTTTGCAATCCCATAAATCAAATTCCTGATTTGTTAAACAAAAATGTATACTCTGTATAGTATGTGTATTCACTCTCTGTCCTAAACGGCTTGTTGGAGCTCCTGCCCCCCCCCCCTCCCTATGAGCCCACTGTGCTCTGATTGGTCAGCTCGCCCACTCTGTTCTGATTAATCCACCACCGTTACAGCGGAACATCAGTGATTATGTGTTACAATGGCGTTTGTTAGCAACCAGGAAATGACACCAGTAATGACAAACAGATGAGAATGCTGCGTGGGGTCTGGGGGTGTTTCTCAATGTCGAGGATGCTTCCTTGGTAGGACATGTCTTCCGAGTCAGGTCCTTCAGAAGCGAGGCAAGAATCCTTCCTAGCCTTGGAAATCGAAGAATGGTCGGAACAGGTGTGCAGGTGTGCGTCATATGAGAGGCCCCGCCTTACATTTTCCGCCAAAGATTTTGGAAATTGGTCTGTGCGCAAAGCATTGTGGGGATTTTAAGACCGCAGAGGATACACATGTGCACCCTCGAAATTTCCTGCAACGAAGGACGCCAGCCTCGGTAGAATTCCAAGGAGCCTGGACATTGGAACAGTCCTTCGGCGGGACTCGATGACGTACAGTAGCATCCTTGAAATAGTGGCTCTGGAGGAGCCTTCCTCGACATTGAGAAACACCCTGGGTGCCGTGTTGGCGGGACGTTGCGGGGCTCGCTGCTCCGCCCTTTGGCGATCGAGGAGCGGACAGTGTGAGCTGTATTACTGGTGTCGTTTACTGGTTGCTGCGTGGGATCTGCGAGACAGCGAGACATCGCGGAACTCAGCCTGAGCACACACTCACAGCCAGGCTGTTCGCCACACAGTTCGCCACCCACTCACAGCCTGAGAAAAGATAAGGCTGAGTGAGTGTGTGTGCCGGCGAAACTCCGCAGAGTAGCGCGGCTGAGAAAATATAAGGCTGAGTGAGCGTGTGTGTGTGAGGAGCTCCACGGATTGGTCCATTTGGTCGTCGTTACATCACTTAGACCAGGAAGAGAAAAATGGAAAAAGAAAAATCTCCAACGAGGCATTCTGGGTCAGCATAGACAGGTCGCTACAGGGTGTACTTTGAGGGGTTTTGACTCTGCAGACCGTTCACATGCATAAAAAGCTACATAACACACAAGGGGACGGGTAATAACCGGAAAAGCATGACATGGGACCTTTAAAGGACAGTAATTAAATTACAATACTTTTATAATCTGATATACCTTGATAATTTTTTTAACAGGTAATTAGTAATTGCAACAGAATACCATTTTAAAGTAACCATACCAACCCTGCCCACTGGTGGTGCAGTGACGAGTCCTAAAAGCCGGAAGTGAGTTAGCATTTTACCATTACCGGTTCCCTCGTCTCAGAGTCAATGGGATTTCTCCAAAGGATTTTGGAAAATAGCTGGAAAAAAAGTCTGTGGTTGACACAAACTAAAGAGATGGATCACGTTTTGCTCTTCTTCCAATTGACCGCAAAACCCAACTTGGTTAGGATCAATTGGGCTGTTTGAAACATTGCCCATTCCCTGGACCTGGCCATGACTATGAGGTCGTTCAGATACAATAAAACCCTCATGCCATGGTCGCGAAGCGGCTGAAGCGCTGTGGCCACACATTTGCTGAACGTTTGTGGGGATAGGGAGTAGCCGAACGGTAGTCTGTTGTACTCGTAGGCTATCCCTTGGAAGGCAAAACGCAAATACTTTCTGTGCTCTGGAGCAATTTCGACATGAAAGTAAGCGTCCTTCAGGTCGATGGTTGTGAACCAATCGCCCGGCTGCACTAGGTCCAATAACTGTTTTATAGTTAACATATGTGTGAAGTTAAAACTTCTTTGCAGCAATGTTGAGCCAATCATCAAATGAGGGAAACTGGATTCACCTGTCAATACACTGATATTTATTGAGAGACAGACAATTACATACGGCCGGGAGATCATCCTAGTTTCACACTGTCCTTGTGCTCCACCAAGGTAATCTCTGAACCAAAAGACACAAAACCTCTAACCAACACGAGGAGAGGCGGGCTCCCAGAAAGCCTGCGTATACCTAATTAGTAGCAGATGTGAGACAATAGTCTACTTGTCTCAAAGAGATCCAGACAAGCCTCAACCTACACAGGAGTCTTTGACTGACTACAAGCAGATGTTTGCAGTATCACAGATTCTATAAAACCATAAGAGACTCTATAAACAGATCAGATGAAAATATTCTCTTACAGATTCACTCTTTTTATCAATCTATTGATAACCAATTAACATTAGTCTAAGAATATTTCAGTCAATACTTAAAATCAATAGGCGTCCTCAGAGTTGGGTGGGCCCAGATACATTCATTACATTAAAAATAGAACAAGATTGAAAACATTTCAATCACCCTGATTGAACACAGTCAATCATAATAAAAATCATCTCTCTTCAGTGCTTGGCATCTTTTGTCAAAAGGCACAATAATAAACACGTGAAATACAACAATATTATAGCAAAATATATGTTTCAAAAATAAGATATTTTATCATTTATCACTCAGTTAATCTCATTCATCAAACACAAATTCTAAATCAGCTTACAAAGATTTACTTCAAGGCAATTACTTATTAAAACACAATTAGAATTTAGGATTTATAATAAATCCAATTGAGGTATAAATCAGACTTCAACTATCAATCATTATGTCATCTCAAAATCTGAAGGGAAAACTAAACAATTCTCAAAATGTTTAACAATCTGAAGAATCAAACATTTTATTGTATAAACGACCTGAAAAGGAAAAAATCAAAACATCTGTTCTTTATTCAGAGCATCAACTGTAATCAATATCAAAACATCTGTTCTTTATTCAGAGCATCAACTGTAATCAATATCAAAACATCTGTTTTACCTGGTAATGATTAAGGATAGTAACATTGTCTGTTATAATATTAGAAATATCTTATTGTTCAATACCTTATAAATCTGATAATATCAATTAATTAATAATCTAATCATCTGGTCATTCAATTCAAATGTTATCTTTGTACGAGAGCTAGAAGAACATGTTTTCCTCCTCTCTTTATGACACAGAATGTCTGGTGTGTAAAGGCATCCTGATACTGTAGATTAGCACTGAGGTGCTGATTGGCTCAAAACTCGTCTTCATCAGAGCGCCATAACTCAATTATCTGTAGATTAGCACTGAGGTGCTGATTGGCTCAAAACTCTTCTTCATCAGAGCGCCATATCTCAATCCCCCCCAATTGCTCTGCTTTTGTGGCTAAATTCAGTGAGCACTTTATGATCTCCCAGTGAAACAGAGGCTCATCTGCCTGCATTCCTTCTGCTATCTGCTTGAGAGCAGTGCCTATTCCAAGTGGCACATCCAGATGCCCCCCCCCCGTGATGGGAGAGGTTATGAAAACATCTGCTCCTCCAAGAAACATGCAACCTTGTATGACGCCTCTGAAACCATCGCTCGTCCTGCAGAGTTGTCTGCCTGAGCTCACTGAGCAGAAAGATGAAGAAGCATCCCATCTCATCAGAAAGTTGAAGATTAGAATCCTCTCATCTCGAACGACCTCCTTGCCCGTGGATAAGTTGCTCTCTGCAGCCGCAGAGTGTGATCCTCTCTCTCTGACCCTTGGCCTTCAGAGCTGTCCTAGTTATTGGGTTAACACTTGATAGGGATGTTTTCCTGAGTGCAGACAACTCAAGGTAATGGATTAGCACATTATCATTCAATTACAAAAATAGGATAGGCCCCCTCAGAATGATTTGGGAGCCTTCCTGACACATTATAAATGTAAGGTTTGTGTTAGTCATTTAACATGCAAGAATCATATACTCATCAGTCCAAAGCAGATACATGTTATTTTAAGTTAAATGTGAGCTAGTCCCTGTGGAATAACCCTTTCTTAATGATTATAAATGTTATATTAATTCACCATTTACCGTTTGATCAAGGATTAGTTTATCAGAAGTACATTTCCTCTTCCATAAAACATAGGTTTGAGAAATGAATGTTCCAATATGAAATCAATTGCTCAATTTCTCAATATAATTTGACTCTTCCCCTCTTTTCTTACATATTGTCACATATGAAATAATAACTTAGGAGTCTATCTAAGCATGGTATTGTCTATATAAGCTATTAATCGAGAAAACTCAGAGTGAGTATGCAACTCGCAAATATCTCTCCTCCTTCCTATCCCTCTTTACGCACTTCCCCATCACTTTCTATTGTCTCTTTCTCATCCCTCTCTCTTCTTCCTATCCCTCTTTACTCACTTTCCCATCTCTTTCTCTCTTATTTCTGTTAGATATGAAGGAAAAAAACATACAAGTCCATGTAAGCATCTGAGTTACCACCGTTACCAAACGGTGTGCCGCGGCACACTGGTGTGCCGTGAGGCAAGTCCGGGTGTGCCGTGGGATTTTGTGACAACCATACATTATTTTTTCAATATACAACTACACAAAAATAATCATTTATTTTTTAATTTACTATATCAGTACTTTGTAGGTTTATATGTACGTAATCTGCGCGATTTGCGCGTCCACATCTCCACGTGCAGTGCTGCATAAACATGGCTGAGTCAGCGATAACTATCGAGGGGTGGAGGTATGCCCATTATTTTTATATCACGCAGTCTATTCTTCTTCTCTGTCTTCCGGTTGTTGCCTGTATTAAATGACAAATACACACTACCGCCATGGATTTGATATGAACGAGGCGGCAGTTAGCAGTTAGCAGCTAGCTAGTAATGATCTAGTGATATCGGTAATATTAACTCCATTTAATACAACATTTACGGTACAAGATTAAATCATACAGCCCATGTAGTATGACAATGAATTACAGCAAACATGTGCAATATATCCATTATTACAGCTCCGTGGGATGGCAGTAAGACGATATGGATCCGTTCCCATTGTGCATCCATGGGTAAAGATAAACGCAACTCACATTGGTTCCTCATACAGCATCTCTGTAAACTACGTGTATTCACTGAATTTCACTCTCTGCCTTTAACGCTCGTTGTAGCTCCAAAAGCTCCAGCCCCACCCTCCCTGTGAGCACAGTGTGCTCTGATTGGTCGGGACACGTAACATGAACGTGCCGGGCTGCGCGGTCCCGTGGATTAGATGCGCGTTCTTAATGCAGAGGGAAATAACTCTCAGAATAACGTTATTAGCAAATGTTTTACAACTTGATGAACGAATGTTTTTAATAAGGGCTATACAAGTGTTCACTGAGTAGTTTATTTAGTTAAAAAAATTATCCAACGAGTTACAGACCACTCTTTCCCCATGTAAGTCAATGGGAAAAGTGTTTCCGGGCCTGGCAACCAAACCGGAAGTGTAGTACCGCCGTTTGGCCAGCACGAATATTTTCATCTGAGTCCGGCGCACTACCTGGGGGTTTGACTACCGCCGCCTGCTGGTAAGGAAAGTTATTGCCACTCACGCATGCGCAGTTTGTACGTGCTCGGCGAGGAAAGTAACGAGTAAAGCAACGAGTTACTTTATGTAGATAGTAACGAAGTAGTGTAATATATTACATTTTTTAAAGTAATACATTTATAATTTATAATTTGTAGTTCAGGACCATGGACAATGCAGCTTCCTTGCATTGACAGTTGTCTGTGCTGAATTTCTGCTGAGTTTCCTTTGCCTCATTTTCTATTTTGTGACCTGTCTGGTGTAAATGAGTGTGTTGCTGGTTTGATGAAGCCTAATTTGATAAAGTTTCAAATTAATTTCGAAAATATTTCGTAATATAGTTGTCTTTGTCACATTTTATTTGGCATTAGTAAATAATTATGCACATTTACAGATACTTTACATAATATGAGTGATAACACGTGTTATAAGGGCTATCTTTTCACAATAGGTGTGCCTTGAGATTTTTTTTTACTTGTCCTTTGGTGTGCCTTGGGCACAACAAAGTTTGGGAACCACTGGCATAAATGATAGTGGGCGTCTGAGGGTGTCATTACTGAGAAATGTCAAAGAAATTCAAAACCTTACATTTTAAAACAGGTTTGCATTCCTCCACTTAAGGTGACGTTATCATTGGAAACAATAAAAACGAACTATTTTGATGTAGAATCTATAAATTGAATCGTTAGAGCAGAACAAAATGGTTGTATTGTAGCCTGAGTTCCGTGCAGCCCTAGTTTCAACAGGTGTAAACATGGTCCATATAATGTGAATACATGCAGAAGTAGACAGTAAGAGGCCCCTGACATCAGGCCTATTTGTTAAAATAGCAGGGGCTCTTCACTCTGCATAGCAGTATGAATAGCCTTAAAAAACAAACAACCCACTCCATGGTAACGAGAGTCATATTTCTGACCCATATGCCCTAAGTGAAGCCGTTAGTCTCATCTAACTGACCCAAGGGTTGGTGCTGGTGTGACAGTTCCAAGTGTTCAGAGCAGACATCAAGCTTCCAGTTCATGGCTCGGTGGGGGGGGAGCAGACCCACGTGAGACAGTATCAAGGCTGTAATGTTCAGTGTGAGGAACGTCATTCTCTCTGGGAGCAGGAAATGGTGCCCATTCTCGGACCAAACCATTAATGTCATGTAGAGCAGCCATAGCATCTCTGTGACTGCACTCAGCCGGACTGTAGCAGGGTAGAACTGGATGACTCTTAGTGAAGCTGTCCAACGCCATTAGACAAAATGGAACCACGTGCTAACAAAAAGGACACAGGGTCATCAATGTCTCTCTTTACCATTGGCCTGATCATAAACAAATTAGTGGGAAAAATGTGGAACACTAATCCATCATGTGGAATGTTGAGTTAATTTAAATAATTACTTATGGGTTGAAATCAAATTAACATTAACATTAGAACCAAAGTCAGTTAACAAATTTGACTTGCACAGATCAGTAATCAATACACCATTTTTCCAGCTCCGTGATGAAAACGATAACAAGCAGGGATGCAAACTTGTCATCTTTTGGGGAAATTTGCCGTTTTGAATCCAAAATAGGTCGTTTGTGTGATTCATGTTGATCTGCAATAAAATATTATTGGGGTATGGACAGGGTTGCTAATTTTGGGTACCTGGCTGGAGTGAGATTTTGATATCATGGGTTTAATTACACACATGCGCACGAAGTGACTGCTATCGTGTCCGTAGCGGGACCTTAGCATATATTTAGGATATATATATATATAATATATATATACAAATACACAATATTGGACACAGACTATAAAGGGCACACAGTTTCATTAAATAATGAAAGTCAAACACATGTTTGTTTCCACTGTTTTATTGTGTGCCTGTCGCGATAAGCAACTTATTGACTTATCGGCTCCCGAGTATTTGCGATATTTGCGTTGGGTACTCTATGGTAGGGCTAACCCATACAGTGGTGGGGCTCAAATCAGTATTTGAAATGTAATTACATACACGCTATATCGCCCCCTTGTCAGTGAAACGCCACACGTGAGGTTTAGATTATTTCCCTGTCTCAATCCAAATTGAACTATATGAAATAAAAGGCACATTTGTGTTGTAGTAAATTAAAAAAATTAAAAAAGCGACCTGGAGGCACTCCTGCCATTTCCTCACAAGTGAAAGAGTTGACCCCTGCTTGGGGTCTGGGGGGATTCTCCCCCAGGAGATTTTTTTTAAATACTAACATAAAATACACATTCTCTCTTTTAGAGGAAAAAATAAATCCATCTATTACTACGCGACATATTTAAATGAAGCTGAACCTGCTGCTCGTCAGGAAGAGGCTGTGTGAATTACTTTACATTACCCCATTGTTCTTTGTGTCAAAATGGAAGGTTTCTGGCTAACGTTAGCTTAGGTACTCAGATCTTGTTCTTGAGTACAAGTAGAAATACCAGAGTGTAGGAATACTAAGTTACAGTAAAAGTACTGCATTCAAAATGTTACTCAAGTAAAAGTATAAAAGTATTGTCATCAAAATATAGTGAAAATAGCGACAGTAAAAGTAGTCACTGTGCAGATTGGTTTATTTCAGAATAATATATATGATATGTTTTATAATGATTGATCATGAAAGTGTTCTCAAAGCTGGTAAAGGTGCAGCTAGTTTGAATGACTTTGTATACTGCAGGGTAGCTGGTGGATTTACTCCAGGTGGAACTAAAGTCTGATTCAACACTTGATTAGATTTCACATCATTCATCCACATCTGTGAAGTAACTAAAGGTATTAAATACATGTAGTGGAGTAAAAGTACACCATGTACCACTGAACTGTAGTGGAGTAGAAAAATAAAGCAGTAAAACATTTTAGATACTCAAATAAAGTACCAGTATCTCAAAATTGTGCCCAAGTATAGTACTTGTTGAGTTTATGAACTTAGTTACTTTACACCAGTGGCTATACAGATAGAAAGACTAAGCCTTGCACAGAGGCATGAAAATACATTTTCAAAATGCTCAAAAGTTCTGCCAATAAAAAAACTGACTGCTGAAATGAGATGTTCCTTTGTGCTCAAGCTCATAAAAAACCCCAACGCACAGCGCTGTGGTCTGCTTCAAATTATCTTCTCCTTCCAGAGGTCACGCCTGTCTCTGACCCCGTGTCTTGCGTTTTATTTTATTTTCTTCTTCTGCAGCACCAAGCAGAGTAGAGAAAATGAGGGGATTTTGACTAGAAATAATTTGAAACAGTTTAATAAAGAATGTTGAACTATATTTAAAACTGTAATTGAACTTCAACTTATATCCATTATCTGATTCCAGTGGCCAGTTGGAAACAGATAATGACAAAGTTTTCATTTTGCATCAATCGTGCAAAAAGGTTTAATCACCATTGTGTCTAAGTCTTGTCTTATCTGCTTTGTTTCGGAATGTGTTCAATACATTAGGTTTTTTTATTTTCATTATTACCACACAATACATAGATTAAGAATAAATGAAACAAATAATACAACATTGATCTATTTGAGCAGACAGATGACCCGCAGTGATGCCTCTGAGGTTCCCGGGTGTAAAACAGAGGCTTTTTGCTATTTATTTTCCTTTTGCGGAAATGTAGATTACAATGTATAATTTTGCTCTACATCATGCATTTTATTTTTCTTTCAAGTAATTTACTTTTTGGTGAGATAACTATAGTTTAGTTCATTTTACCTTGGCTGTGGACTGATTCATTATTAGTTTACAAAGCATGCACAAGACGGCGGGTAGACAAACAAACACGAAACAATTATACAAACAAACATGAACCCGCAATAAATATCAGGTGACAGCTAAACTCATCCAGCTTTATTTTAATCCGAATTAGGGAAACTTCAGCGGGGGTAGGGAAATATCAGTACTTATTTTTATTTTTATTTTTATTTTTTAAACAACATCCAATTCAATAATCCGTAAGTTTATTAAACACAGTGTGAATGTAATATTCTGCCACCACCCTTCCCATTTAATAGCTCAATTTAGTTCTTGAGTTTATGGTGTGATTAACAGAAAATACAAGTCTGTGTTCTTAAACATTCCTTGTGTGCCGTTCACCACAGGGGGGAGGGGAATTCTGTTGATGAGCAATAAACTACCTTATTTTCAATCAAAACCACTATGCAAATGTAGTGGTAAAACTGCTCAACCGACCGAGAGCAGAGATATTAATTAATTTAATTAATTCTAAGAACGGAATCTGCTGAAGAGTAATAACCACATTATTCTCAATCAACAACCACTATGCTAATTTAGTGGTGCTCTGCCCTCCCCGATCCGGAGAGCAGAGACTTTTAATGAATTCAGTACCCTTTATTTTAACAACAGCCAAATTCAACAACCCCTCAGTTTATGAAACACAGCGTGACGTAATATTTAGTAACATCCTAATAAGAGTTATGTTTAGTTCCAAAACTCATAATGGTGCGATTTAAGTAGAATACGACACTGTGCTTTGTTTCTCCTCGTGTGCTGCTCCCCACAGGGGGGAGGGGAATTACCCACACCCTCTTCCTGCAGCAGCAACAGGGTGATTTCGAGGCGAGTTGATTTAACTGGTTAAACCGTTGAAATCTCCAGAAATCGGCGATTCGTTTCAGTACAAATCTCTACATTTCTTTTGAACAGAAGTTTCACATTACTGATGCCCTCTTTAAGATCTCTCCGAATATTTGCAGTGCACACACACAGAGGAAACCAAAAATATTGCCTCTATCTGTTCCACAGGTAATTTTTATACCGTCAATCACAGAGTCTGGCGAGGCAATGTCAAAATATAGATTTGAAATTACACTCACTGTTGTGGAAATAATTATCATAAGACGCCAATTAGTAACATACAGGACAAACCTCGATGTCTGTTTACCTTCTTTAAGGACACAGGCGGCTTAGCCAATAATGTTATTGTTCCCATTCTGTGACCGGTCAATACTGGGATACAGATGGTCTGTGTTGTGGGTACACTGGGACACTTCCTTCTCTGTATTTGTGGACTCCAAGGTAAAATCTTCGAGGTCATAAGTGTCCGAGGAAGGTAGCTCTGTGTTCCCACACTGTTTAGGCTATCTCCTCAAATATGTTGTTTACTCTCTGCGAAACCAGTTAGATGGGCTGGCAAGAGAGAGGCTCTCCAGAATTGACGTGGCAACTCTACCGTGGAGTCAGAACCTCTGACTCTTGGATTTGTGATGTGAATACTCTGGTACCAACTCCAAATAAATCACAGTGGTTTGACATCAAAGCTCCGACTCTTCCCGTGTCTCCTTCCTGAGTCGGTGACTCCACTGCATGCTACACAGAAGTTTCCTCTACAAATTGGCGTTGTCGGCATTGTACCAACAGATCTTCAGAACTGGTAAGTGTAATTTCAAATCCACATTTGGACATTGCCTTACCAGAATCTGTGATTGACGGTATCCTAAAATTACCTGTGAAACTGATCGGCTGCGTTTCCTTTTGGTTAATGAACATTTGGGGATAGTTAAACCCAGGGAATCAGTGTCTGGGGACTCAGTCCTGGCTGGCTTCCTCTGTGTATGCTGATTAGGGACGGAAGTGCCATACAAGCATGCACAGCTCATGTTTAAAGAGACCTTAAAGAAAGGGCATCAGTGAGGTGGAGCTTCTGTGTGAATAGAAAGCAATGCAAAAGATTTGTACTGGACAAATCGCCGGATTTTGAGGGTCTTAGCGGCCGAACATAGCAGTTGAAAATAAGCAGCCAGAGATATTTACTGCTATCACCTCTCTGTAAAAACACGGCTCCAGCTGCAGCCTTGTGTGTGTGTGTGTAAAAACCTCACCGTGTGTGTGTGGGGCTGGAGCAGTGCAGGCTGAGAGGAAGAAAATCACAGTTCTTGTCTAGGTTTTAACTCACGGCACCGCCGTCCTTCAAACGGGACGGTCTAAAAGCACTCGTTGTTTAGGACCGTTTTTCTCATGGTTAGACGGGCCAGCGCGAAGTGCGTGCATCACCCGATGCGCTACGGCTCTCTGGAGCAGGTAGCGGTCAGGAGTGCATACATACAATTATAGGCTAATTGATCAGAGGTGTGTAGTGGCAAGCAAGCATAGGCAAACTGTGTTTCACCTTGAGGTGAACTCGATGGCGAGTAGATATAGGCTGGTCGTACGGACTACAGTCAACTGAGCTGTTGTTTGGAGAGAAAGGGCAGGGAAAAAGTCTGTGGGCTCCGATCGGGGGGGCACAGCGCCACTAGAAACAGATAGCCTAGTGGTTGTCACAAGAGGATAAGCTTAGTTATCGCTCTTGGACGGCTTTCAAGCACCGATAAATCACTTGTATACAAGGGTAGACGTGAGCAGACGTCCACCGGAGATAATTCCTCACCCCCTCTAAGATCTCTCTTAAAACCGGACTAATATTGAGTTGAAGAGCTTTGCTGTCGCCCTGGCGTTTATTAGTGAGCTCATGTTTGTTTGTCCAAATTGCAGTGTTGATCTTCAAATACTAACCACAAACATGGGTAATCATCTGTCCACACCTGAGCCGGTGGTTAAAACTAAAACTCAAACATACGAGAAACAAACATCACACCTACCAAAATTCGCAACAGACAAACAGAACTACACACACATGTTTTCCCCAAATATGCCGTCTGGGATGGTCGGCAGAGCTGTAGGCTGGAATCATGTGATGCCTTTTACGGCATTGATGTGCGAATTTTCACAACAGAACAACCAGAGAGGGAGAATCCCGTTTGACTGGCCATACACAGGCACTTTTGATATGAGTGTGCTGCGACAGGCTTCTCAGATTATTGATGATGATCCTAACCCAGCTTGGGACAAAGGGTACATGAAAAAAAGCGTGAAAGCGTGGATGTCTGTGGGAAAAAGGAGTGAAAGTGAAGGTGGATGTGAATGGGGCTCTAGTGAACTCAGAAGACTGCTTGATAATGTTTCCAAATGTGTTGCAGGTTGTCACTTACTCAGTTTACAAACCGCGTTTGACATCAGAGCAGATATCATGTCCAGAATAAAAGAGAGACATGGCAACGATGTAGCGGCCGTAGCTAAAGCTATAATGTCAGACTGGGTTAGGCGCCAAGGAAAAGAGCCCCTCCCGTCCCAAGTGATTAGCATCTTGACAGACGCAGGGGTCCAACTAACACAGAGCATTATCAAGGAGCACACTGTAACTCTCTGCCCCAAAGTAATCCCCACCACAGAGACAAAAGAAATAAATCATATTGCCAGAAACTCAGATAACGACTTGTTGGAGGCAGTTGCAGCTATCATAAACATCAGACAGATAGAAGTGAAGAGGGAAAGGGAGCAAGAAATACATGACGCACACACAGAGCGAAACGCAGGTTTACAGGAAATGGCAGATCACAGGGGCGGAGGTGAGGCTTCTGGTTATTCAGGTGGCCAGTCTTCAGCAGAGACAGGGACAGTTCCAGAGCAAAGCCCCCCTCCCCCTTCTTCTTCTTCTACTCCTCCTCCCCCTCCTCCTTCTCCTCCCCCTCCTCCTCCGCTCAGTTTAGAGCACACACCGCGCCAATTCACAGCTAAGGAGATAGCGGCACTCAGGGGAAAAATGATCACAAGAAAGGCGTCACAGGCTGCGCAAGAGCAAGAGGTACATAATACAGCGCAGGAAGCACAACAAGCCGCAGCCTCCAGTGAAACACACAATGCCCCGAAAATCCTGATAGGAGAAGTCCCGGTATTTAAACCATGGACTCCCTCAGAGGTTATCGATGTCACAAGACACGCGCCCAACCCCACTAAGAGCCCAGATGAATATCTGTCATGGCTGACTAATGTGTGTATGGTCTATAACTGTTTGGTGCATGATGTTAAACAGCTGATCGTCCTCACATACAAAGCCGAATGGCCGACATGCAAAGATGAGTTTAAATTTCCAGTGTGCACAAACGCAGGAGATTGGCCTGTAACACAGTCCCTCACTCAGTGGCTAGAAACTGACGGAGCTAAGGCTATCAAAGCTTGTGCTAAAACTCACACTGACTTTTCCCAAGTGATGGCTTGCATCCAGAGCCCTACAGAAACAGTGCCAGACTTTATCCAGAGATTCATAACGGTGTGGGACAACAATGCAGGCATTAAAAGAGAGATCAATGATTTGTTTGCAGTACAGAGCTTATTGCATAACCTTATCCCGGAGACAGCTCAAGCTTACATGTTAGCCACCCCCGATTGGCAGATGAAAACCTGGAAAGTTACTATTGCCACCATGCGGGCCCTACACAGAAGCCAGATTTTTCTGATTCCCCGAACGGCACAGGTGCTGCAACAGGGAAGCACACAGGCTTATCAAGGTCAGAGTAACTACCAGCAGACTCAGGGACAAAACAGCACACCACAATATCAGAACCAAGGACAGTCACAAGGTTATCAAAACAAGAACAGGCAGCAGCAAAACAAAAACCAAAAAAAACCAATGCACTGCCACGTATGCGGGAGCACTGAGCACTGGGCAGGGAAATGTCCTAAGAGGTGGGGGGCACAGCAGCACACACACAATTTGCCTGCTCTGCCCCCACCCCTGCAGCCCACACTGCCGCCTCCCCCACCTATGTCCAGCAGCCACTTTCCACCCTATGACAGGCAGGCCCAGCAGGGGCAGTATGCAGCAGCACAGGGTGGCTATAATGAACAATAGGGAGGCCATGGAGGAATAGGGTCAATAACACAAAAAATCCACATTCAAGCAGCAACTATTCGCCTTTCCACTAACCCCCGCGAAGATCCAATGATGCCGGTTGAGGTTAATGGCACAACTGTTGACATTTTGGTTGACAGTGGTGCAACATTATCAGCTGTACGAACAAAAGAGAAGGTGTGTAAAGCAACTAACAGTTTTGTTACCACTGTAGGCGTTTCCGGCGTTCCAATAGCAGAGCCTATTTCAGAGAGAACTAATATTTCCGTTGATGGATCACAGGTGCAACACTCTTTCATTATCTCAGAGGGCAGCCCAATTAACCTGATGGGCAGAGACCTACTGTGTAAGCTACAAGCAACCATACATTGCACACCAGACGGACTGTATTTGACAATACCAGACAGCAGAGTATATCAGGCTGTTCAATTCATACAATCATCTCTAAACAATCTTTATTGTTGGACATTTCCAGATTTCCAAATGCTTTCCATTTTTTCCACAGAGGGAATTCAAAACATTGCTAGCATTTCCCCAGCATGTGCCTCTATGATGTCATCTATGAGGCCTGTGTTACATTGTCACTGCACAGCTGCATTTAACCCATCAAATGAGTATGCACTGTCAGTGAGGAGTTATTGCAATAGCTCAGCTCGGTTGGAATGTGAACAGTTTCTATTTATAGGTCCACAGGGGTGCGCATTGCCTATTAGGCTCACACCCTTACAACAGGGCTTTTATGTTGTAGAAACTGCCCCACACGTCACACTAGCTGTCACTACAGGCAGTAGTCCTGAGGAGGTGGGGGTCATGGCAGCCCACTGCCAGGCCCGGCTAGAAGTTGCAACAGCTTCTCTGCCACGCACACACACACCTAATCTGATCAACCTAGGGGAGGAACATTACATGCTACGTCTCCCTAAGCCCATGTGTCTCCCCCAAAGCACATTTTCTCACTTTCAACCACCCCTCCCCACAGAGTATGGCCCCCCCTTCAGATTTCTCAGAGGTCCCAGCCACCTTATGGGCGAAACACAAGAACCATGTGGGGTTTGTAAAGTCTGCACCCCCTCACAGAGTGACCCTTAAAGCAAATGCCAGATTGCCAGCGATCAGACAGTACAACTTACCCCAAAAAGCCATTTTGGGCATTACAGGGGTAATAGAGTCGCTACTCGCTCAGGGGGTCCTGGTTTACACCTCCAGTCCCTGCAATACACCAATTTTGCCAATCCCAAAGCACAATCGCCCTGATGAGTGGCGTTTTGTCCAAGATTTGCAAGCTATTAATGCCATTGTCATTCCCACAGCACCCATTGTGCCTGACACCAATTCAATCCTTGCTTCTTTGCCTCCAGACAGCACATACTACACAGTCATTGATCTTTGTTCAGCATTTTTCTCTATACCTTTGCATCCAGAAAGCCAGTATCTGTTTGCGTTCACTTTCAAAGGTAAACAGATCACATACACACGCCTCCCGCAGGGGTTTGTTGAATCACCCACTGTGTACGCCGCAGCTGTTAAAAGAGACCTGGACACTTTGGTCCTTACAGGGGGTAGCACCCTCCTTCAGTACGCTGATGACCTGTTGATAGCATCCCCTAACAAAGACGCCTGTCGCATCGACTCCATTTTGCTCATGAAAAGACTTTCTGAATGCGGACACAGAGCATCCCTGGCCAAGTTGCAATACTGCCAGACTGAGGTCACGTATTTGGGTCACATTCTGAGAGATGGACACCGCCTCCTCTCACCTGCGAGAGTCTGCCTTTTGAACAAAGTGCCACCACCGCGCACAAAGAAGGAGATGCTTTCCTTCTTGGGCATGGCAAACTACTGCAGACATTGGATATACGAGTACGCTGCTATGGACTCCGTCCTGCGTGCTGCCACTCTGCAGGCCGCCCCGAACATTGTTCACTGGTCTGAGGACATGCACACAGCTTTTCAGGACTTAAAGCAGGCCCTCACATCGGCTCCGGCCCTGGGTCTCCCTGATTACCATCAACCTTTTCATCTACACGTCCATGAAAGGGGGGGCTTTGCAACGGGCATCTTGGTACAGAAGCATGGCTCTAATTTTCGGCCTGTGGCATATTATTCGTCTCGACTTTCCCCTGTGGTACTTGGTATGCCTTCATGCCTGCGAGCAGTGGCCGCAGTTGCAATGGTTATCAAGCAATCCTCTCCCATTGTACTGGCCAGTGACTGTGTAGTACATGTCCCACATGCAGTTTTGCATATTCTGAACACCTCTGCTACTCAGCATATGACAGCAGCAAGGCGCTCTGGTTATGAGGCGGTCATTCTTTCAAGCCCGCACATCACTCTCAGGCGCTCCCCTCCTCTGAACCCAGCCACACTGGTCCCAATACCAGACTTTGATCTAACACATGACTGCATCACAACCATTGATCTGTCTTCTTCGCCCAGAACTGATATGTTGCAAACTCCAATCCCAAATTCAGATATGATTCTGTACACAGACGGGTCTGCCTGCAGACCGTCTGACACATTACGTTTAGCTGGCTATGCTGTTGTGAACGACTGGGAAGTCTTAGAAAGCCGAGCGTTGCCCAATGGCACGTCGGCTCAGGCGGCAGAGTTGTATGCTCTACTTAGAGCGTGCATTTTGGCTAAAGATAAAGTTGCGACCATTTTCACAGACTCCAGGTATGCTTTCGGGGTATGCCACGATTTTGGAGTCCTGTGGAAAATGCGCGGTTTCTTAACATCGGCTGGTAAGCCTATTCAACATCATGCGTTAGTGGCTCAACTGTTAGACGCTATCTTGCTCCCTGCACAGCTAGCAGTAGTTAAATGTGCTGCTCACACAAATTCTGATGATCCTATTGCACGCGGAAATGCGTTAGCCGACACCGCGGCTAAACAAGCGGCCATTTCCTCTTCCTCCATGGTGCTCCAATGTCCCTCCACACAACCTGCAGAACCCATTTGTTTGCCTTCCTTTAATGATGTCGCGGACATGCAAGCCCGCGCTGATGCTAGGGAGAAAGACTTATGGCTGCGCAGAAGTTGTACACTTGACGCAGAGTCCCGCTTGTGGCTCCACCCAGATGGCAGAATGGTCTGCCCCCGCTCGTTCCTCCATGTTTTGGCACATGTTGCTCATGGCTCTACACATGTAGGAAAAGGAGGGATGAATGGGATTATACAATCACAATGGTTTGCCCCAGGCATCACACTAGCGACACAGGCCCTAGTAGATAGATGCATGACATGCCAGCAGACAAGAAAGAAAAGTGGCCCAGTCCAACACGAACACTTGGTACCCCCGTCGGGGCCCTTTGTAAATATGCAAATCGACTTCTCACACATGCCACCATGCCAAGGTTGCAAGTATCTCTTGGTAATAGTGTGCCAGTTCTCCAAATGGGTAGAGGCTTACCCAACCAGAAAAGAAGACGCTAGAACAGTTGTAAAGTGTCTTCTCAAAGATGTTATCCCTAGATTTGGTGTTCCAGCAGGGATTAACAGTGACAGAGGTCCAGCATTCGTCTCTAAGATAACCCAGAGTCTAGCTACAGTGTTAGGGTTCAGATGGCAGTTGCACGTTCCCTATCACCCACAGAGCTCAGGCCAGGTTGAGAGAATGAACTTGACCATAAAGGAGAAACTCACCAAGACAATGTTGACCACAGGATTGAAATGGGTAGATGCACTACCACTAGTCCTGTGTTCCATCAGAAACACACCGAATGCTACGACAGGGCTTAGCCCCCACGAAGTATTGATGGGAAGGGTAATGTCCACAGGGTCCAGTCCCCCAGTGACACCCCATAAGCTTACTCTGTTATGGACAGATGATTACATGACTAACTATGTAAAATATTTGACTGACATGTTGAGAAAGTTTCACAGACAGGTGGCTGACAGGCTCCCTCAACCTGGAGAGGAGCCAACCCACCCTTTTGAGATTGGTGATAATGTGCTAATCAAGTCTCTTGAAAAAGATGCTCTGTCTCCCAGGTGGAAAGGTCCTTTCCAGGTGTTAATAGTGACCAGAACAGCCCTAAAGGTTCAAGGCAGGACAGAGTGGATCCACGCTTCTCGATGCCGCCTGTCTCCTCCGCCGATCAGAGGGGAGGGTCAGGGTGCTGGCGTGTGATGAATGTCCTCATACTCCTTGGTCTGGGTCTACTATACCTGGCCAAGGAAACCCCGCCAGATGAGGCGGAACCAATCCCGATGACAGGTGGCGAGGGCTCTCGCCCCTCAGAAGGTGAATATAAGGTGCTCTTATCCAAGGGCGCAGGCAGTTTGGCTATTCGGGGCCCAGACCCTGAAGGCCAAACCACATCAACGGGCACACCATTGCCTAGCAACAAAATCAGGTTGTTTCCCACCATCACACAAACATTTAGAAAAAGAGGGAGAAAAAAGAGGAAAGTGGGCCCCGAGATAAGGCTACTCCCTCTCCCTGCTCTTGACATTCCCAAAACAGGATTACAGAATATTTCCTTTGAATGTCCGACTACACACTGTAACTCACATGACTGTGTTGTTGTGTTTCCTGTGTTTTCAAGCAAAGGCTTATGGGCGTGGAACGTCTATCCAGAGACGGGGTACCAGCGGTTCCAGGTCTCGCAGCGGATGGTAAGAATAACACTCAACACCATTGCAAATGTACCCCCAGAAATGTGGTGTTTCACTAAAGAACAGTTAAAGAATGATCCTATGTGTACCACATGGACACCCAATTACAGAGATCCCAGTACAGGGGTCACTAGATGCTCAAATATGGAACCAGGTCCAGCTGTAATTAAGTCACCAGGAAGTGATGTAGATTCTTTAAAGAGTGCCCATATCACTCCACCTAAACAAACTAAAACCCATTCTAATTCTGCAATAAATCTAATGATAGATTATGCACATGAACGCAATGTTAGCAACTGTTGGCTGTGCCAAAATATGCCAGAGTCCATGCACTCTCCCATGTTCAGCCCAATTCCTTTCACAAAACCTGACTACAGTTTAGTTAGCTGGAATGATATAGCATCCCGAATTAGCGATGAGACCGATGATTGTTACATCCCTTCTTACCCCATAGACTCCAAGCAACCTTTAAGGTACAAGGGCTTAATCTCGCTCATTGTTGACACAATAAATAAGGATTACCTACCAGACGGTTTCAAGCGAGTAATGGTCCTAAAAATTATATATGTGAAGAAGTACTTAAACCTAGTTTTTGAATACAGATTCCAATTAGCTCTAGTCCAGACTAATTGTTCAATTAACTATACGGGACCAGCATGTTCACCTCAACCACACACACCATCTTTGTTGGTTGAAGCCTTAGTAACAGTCGTACCCTGGTTTGGGTCCCGAACAGTGGACTCGATTAAAGTTAAAATACATGATTGCTCGCTGCCATTACCCCTAGGTAAGTCCCCTACACGTGACTGTTCAGTTTATATTCCCCCAGTTGTGGTGCATGAGTGGAAGAATGTGTCTATCTGCTTTCAGAACGGAGGAGGGTTTCTACCCTCTCACGATGTGGGCCACAGCGACTGTAACACCGTAATAAAGGTCAAACTAACCAGTACTCCCCTCCCAGAGAGAGTTTACTTGGTCTGTGGAGATAGAGCCTACAGTTGCATGCCTTATGACACTTTTGATGGCACCTGTTATCTAGCCTATCTAATCCCTTTGATCCGTAAAGTAGAGATTGATGAGATTGCAGCAATACTCCCCTCCCTACACAGAAATCGTAGGACCATCACAACAGGTCAGCAGCTGGCTAGCGCTGTCCTGCCCTGGTACGGCATTTATGTTTCCCAGCAGGAAATCATAGCTCTCTCCAAAATAGTGGAAAACCACCTCAATGTATCCAACAGAGCCATGTTGGCTGAACACAAAGAACTGCAGGAAGTTAGAACCGTGGCATTACAGAATCGCATGGCACTGGATCTTCTGCTAGCAGCACAGGGGGGCACGTGCAAGGTGATTGGCTCTGAGTGTTGTTCTTTCATCTCTGATGCTACACCTGAGGTCATGGATATGGCTCATGATACTGCTAGGGGAATAAAAGAATTGCACGAAACTCATGGGTTTGCATTTGGGGATTTATCTGGAATATTTGGGTCATGGGGAGCGGGATTGGGTAAACTTGCCATTACCATTTCACTGTTTATCTTAGCTGTACTAATCCTGATAATGTGCCTAGTCACTGTTGTTAAACTAGTCATGCAAAAGGTTGTCAAAACCGCCCTCCAGGCCCCACAGACACTGGTGGGGTACGACACCATTGATGACACCGTGATGATGTACGACGTCGAGCTTCCCGACCCGTGGGTCTCTACCGTGGCACCCGAACCATGGGTTCCCCCTTACAATGAATGGCCAATTAATTAAAACTGATTAAAGTTGATTTTTTCCTTTTCAGGTTGTTACACTACACAATACATGTCTGACTTTTCCTTTTCAGATTTTGAATGTATTGATATTACTAAAATTAAGTGCCTGACTCTTAAGATAATCCTAAAATTGAGGACACTGCACTTTTGCAGATCACAGATTGATCAAATCACCATTGTGAATTCTATACTCTAACTGTGAATTTTTAGCAGGGTCTCTTACGATCCTGAGTTTTATTATGCTTTTGACTAGTGATTGCCTTCAAGTAAATCTTTAAAGCGGCAAGCTGGTTTTGATTTTATAGTTTGATGAATGAAATTAACTAATGGTAAATGATAAAAGATATTAGTTTAAAACAAATATTTAGCCATTGTGCACCTGTGTTTTATGTGTGTTAATTATTATGCTTTTGACAAAAGATGATCAAACACTGATGAGAGATGATTTTTCCTATTATGATTGGCTGTATCAATCATTGTGATTGAATGTTTCAATCTTATTCCACTTTGTGATATAATTGATGTAAGGTGAGACCACACTCGAACCTGGAGACGCCTATTGAGTTAATTATTGACCAAATTATTATTAGACTAATGTTTTTAGGTTATCATAAATGATAAAAAGAGAGGACTGTTGTGGAAATAATTATCATAAGACGCCAATTAGTAACATACAGGACAAACCTCGATGTCTGTTTACCTTCTTTAAGGACACAGGCGGCTTAGCCAATAATGTTATTGTTCCCATTCTGTGACCGGTCAATACTGGGATACAGATGGTCTGTGTTGTGGGTACACTGGGACACTTCCTTCTCTGTATTTGTGGACTCCAAGGTAAAATCTTCGAGGTCATAAGTGTCCGAGGAAGGTAGCTCTGTGTTCCCACACTGTTTAGGCTATCTCCTCAAATATGTTGTTTACTCTCTGCGAAACCAGTTAGATGGGCTGGCAAGAGAGAGGCTCTCCAGAATTGACGTGGCAACTCTACCGTGGAGTCAGAACCTCTGACTCTTGGATTTGTGATGTGAATACTCTGGTACCAACTCCAAATAAATCACAGTGGTTTGACATCAAAGCTCCGACTCTTCCCGTGTCTCCTTCCTGAGTCGGTGACTCCACTGCATGCTACACAGAAGTTTCCTCTACACTCACCAGCTCGACGATCTATTGGTAATTGTTTGCGACGCCAATTGTGAAGTTAAAACTTCTTTGCAGCAATGTTGAGCCAATCATCAAATGAGGGAAACTGGATTCGCCTGTCAATACACTGATATTTATTGAGAGACAGACAATTACATACGGCCGGGAGATCATCCTAGTTTCACACTGTCCTTGTGCTCCACCAAGGTAATCTCTGAACCAAAAGACACAAAACCTCTAACCAACACGAGGAGAGGCGGGCTCCCAGAAAGCCCGCGTATACCTAATTAGTAGCAGATGTGAGACAATAGTCTACTTGTCTCAAAGAGATCCAGACAAGCCTCAACCTACACAGGAGTCTTTGACTGACTACAAGCAGATGTTTGCAGTATCACAGATTCTATAAAACAATAAGAAACTCTATAAACAGATCAGATGAAAATATTCTCTTACAATATGTAATTGTGCAGGCAATGTGCTGATTCAGGCTACGGAGATCTAGAATGGGTCTGAATTCTCCTGTCTTCTTGGGAACCAGAAAGTACATGGAATAAAGCCCCTTTTCTCTCTCCTGTGAGTGCACAACAGACACCGCCTGTTTTTGCACCAGGGCCTGAATCTCTGCCGAAAGGAAACCTATCTCCTCCTGGGATGATAGATTTGCCTCTCTTATGCCATTGAATGGAGGAGGGACGCTGCAAAACTGGAGTGAGTAACCCTGTTTCAGTGTCCTGTGCGTCGCAGCCATTATATGAGGGTGGGACAAGTCCCCCCCACTTTTTCAAATGATTAGTTTAGACCCCCCCCACTTTTACCATGTGGAAAGGGATTTACTTTAGAGTCAGTTGTATTTACATTCAGTATGAATTGTTATGATTCAATGTGAAAGAGTATACTGCTCAATAAATAATGATCACTTCACCACCTCTCTTGACATCTAGGCGCTTGAGAGTGAGTCAGAGGCAGAACTGCAGGGACAGTGGAGAGAGGTCCATTGCTGAGGTGAGTGATGAAAGGGAAATGACTGTTTAGAGTAAATTGTGATGTGGACTCTCATAGGTGAACTTAACATCTGTATGGAGTCAGATCAGTCTCAATATTAATAAATGCTCACAGAAGGATTCACAAATGTATTTTGCGATTTATATATAAATGACTCTCCACAACAATATCTCTCAATGCACTCACAAATATTTATTGTTGTATATAAATGTACAAAAAAATGGGCATTTAAACTGCTTTTTATTAATTCAAAGACGGCTCTGAATTAATAATCAAATATGTTTCCTTTCTTTACTACTGGAGGAAATTACAAAATGTACCCATCATTTTCCTCATGCTAGTATAGCCACATAAAAGTATCAAACCACCTGTTAAAATGCACCAGAATACAGGAAATATTTTTTTTTTTCGTGGTGGGGGACCCCCACACCCCCCGTTAAAAATGTCCCCCCCACATTCAGGATGCTTCCTACGCCCAAGGTCCTGTCCATCCACTTTGTTAATACACAGCTGATCTTCCATTCCCCATAACAGTGTGTTAGGGGACAAGCAATCAGCTGTGGAGCCACAGCAAGGAAGCTGTGGTACTCCCTGGTGACCCACTTCACCGCCAAACTCTCCATGAAAGGAAGTTCGGCCCATGGGGGGTCGACACAGAAAGGGAAGATTTTCTACTGAGGTCCCTGAACGCACCGCAGCGCGCTCTCGTGGGAGCGCACACTCCGCCATAAATCAGCCCTCACCCAGACGGTAAAATGCATTAATTGGAGTTATTACGCTAGGCGGTGTGTCTCCTAACAATAACGCCGGCCATAATGCCCCTGTACCTGCACAGCGCTTTGATAGCATTTCCTGCGGTTTATCACTCTCACATGCGCATGCCCACTAGCTGCTTCCTTTACTGGAGTAACAGCCCGTCCACACTACAGCTTCAAAAAAAGCTTGGAGCTGGGCGTGTCTGAAGCTCGACCAACAACCAATCACATGAATCTCCCGCCCCTGACACACAAGCAGCGGTTTGATTGGCTAGAGCTTGTACGGGCATATGATTTGATTGGCTGACGCTTCCACCGAAAGCTTCAGAAGCTTCAAAAGTTGAACATTGCTCAACTTTTGCAGCCTGAAACGCCAGGAAAGCTCCGCACTGCTTCCCATAATGCTGTTCGGCGAAAAGTGACGTCACCCCATTCAAAGTGAATGGGCAGACGCGTTGGAAACCGTTTTTGAAGCTGTCGAAGCTGTAGTGTGGACGGGCCGTTACAACTGGGGCAGCGAGTGGGGAATCTGTACGGTTAACATTAAGTGTGGAATTGCGGAGAGAAATTACACTTAGACTGGGATACATGCAATCATTTTTATTGACATTTGAATGTTTCACAATCTTTTTGAAGAGGGAGGAGGCGGGACTCGCCCTCGCGTCCTGGGTGGAGAAAGCCACTCTCTCCGCCGGGACGCTTCCTCCCACCGCCAGTCTACTCCGGGAGGACGGCGCACCCCACCCAGAAGCCCTCTGCTGAGGTGGAGCCTGCCGGGGTTGGGCAGCCCGTCCCCGCGGGCTGCGAATGCCGGTATTGAGCCGGTTCCGCAGGACGAGCCGAGGAGTATAGCCAGAGGAAGAGCCAGCGGCAGCATGCAGCTGAGCTGCACCCTTTCTTCTTCCAGACGACTGAAGCGCTGTGTGACCGAGGTGATCGATCCAAAGAGCCCCTCCGTGGATACGGGGGCCCCAAGGAGATCATCGCGATCCTTCCTGGACAGCGCGGTGAGTCCCAACCACACGTGACGTGACGCCACTGTGGCCAGGGACATCACACGTCCAGCTTCGGCGGCTACACCTTGGATCAGATTGTTCATCTGACCAATGCAGTGGTCCAAATAATCGCTCCCGTCCTGAGGCGGGGGGGCGGGGGTGTCCTGCTGAGGCTTGATCAGCGAGACACCCAACACACCAAGATTATTGGCCGCCACCGCCATCTGCGCTCCGAGCCGGAATATTTTGTCCAAATATTCCAGGATATCTCGGTCCCGAGGCAGCGGGGGCAGAGGTTTCCTCCCCTCCGCCCATCCAGCTGCCTGTGGAAGCAGATGGGCCGCCAGGCTCTCAGCAAGGGGGGGCACGCCGGGACACACTGTGTCCGAGCGGCCCTGCACCCTAAGGATTCCCGCCATAGCTGCCACTGGAGCCTTCGTCTTGAGTGGCTTCCGCCACGTCGCCTCCATACACTGCCAGATATCTGGCAACGGGGGCGAAACGAAGGCCGGACGAACCGGGCCGTAAAACCCCTGACAGAGGTGGCTTACCAGCTTCGGTGGCAGTGGCGGGGGGAGCGGTAGGCCTACACCAGGGGTGCCCACACTTTTTTGGCTGGTGAGCTACTTTTGAAATGACCAGCTCAGCGAGGTCTACCAACCAAAAATAAAATCCCAAATTACAAGGGTTGCTGAATAACACGTTTTATTTATACATGGTATAACTACAATAGGGCTGCAACAAACTACTAATTTGATAATCGATTAATCTATCGATTAATGAAACGATTAATCGACTATTCGGACTATTACTGTATGCCTTGCACAATTTCTCAAATGCTCTTATTTATTTATCAACTTTTAGATTTCGCTTGAGGTTGTGGAAACTTGATTCAAAAATATATATATTATTAAATTAACTTAACAAATTGTGAACAAAATTAACATTGCTTTTTATTTAAATAAAATAAATAATATTTCACATCAAAAGAAACAACAATGTTTTAACAAATCGTATTAAATAATCTGATGACAGAACTGTAAACAGAATAGTTGAAACTTTAAAAAAATAAATAACTCTAATCATTAACCCATGTTTGCATAATGTAGTTAACTCCGTGTGTTGCTGCTAGCATACATAACACCTGACGTGGAAAAGTTACTCGTGGATGGGGCTACAGAGCTACTAGAAAGACAGTCGAACCCGGTGCATTCCTCCGTCTGAATGTGGTGCACTTTTGCTAAATGTTTAGACAAATTGCTCGTGTTACCGCCCTTACATGCTAAACACTCTTGGCAAGGAGCATTGTCTACATCGAGACGGGTAACATTTAACCACACCTTGGAGCGCTTCTCTCCGCCGTGTGTTGCTGCATGTAGCAGCTGCATGTGTGTAAACTGCCCCGCCCCCTCGCACACAGACGGGGGAGAGAGAGATCTCATCTCGATTGGAAAGATCAAAGATATACCGACCATAGACGCATTTTTTTGTCTTTTTCTATGTTAGAAACGAGTTGGCGACACTAAGACTGCGAGATAATGTTTGTGTAGCAATAATACATGACCTTTCGCTTTCTAAACTCGCTACTCGGAGGGAAGTCCCTGCTATGCCTTGTGAACACTCCGATAATGCCTCTCCACGTTACCTTTCTTTGGCAGAGCGACGCTTGCTTTACAAATAAGGCAGATAACCTTTGAATGCGACATCACAACAACATATTCTTCCTCCCATTCTGGGTGGAAGTGGTATGTCTTTAGCTTTTTGCTCGGTCCCGCACTCATTTTGTTGTTTGTCTCTTTAACTCAATTTGAGTTTTCCCGGCACTTGACTGATTTTGTATCGCTTTGCATTCTGGGTTAACAGACTGGAAAGCGATAGGTCGCTTTTTCTGTCAATCAAGTAAACTCCTGAATTAAGTGGCAGGGAGGCCAAGGGAGGAGGGATCAAAACCTGTTTTGTCTATTTTAAAAAAATTTTTATGAATGACTCGCGATCTACCAGCATTGCCCCCGCGGTCGACGTACTGGGCACCTCTGGCCTACACGCTCTGCCGCCATGGTCATCACCGCAGGGAAGTCCTGACGCGCAGACCTGTGCGAAAAAACAAATGGCATCTTCCCAGCGACATCTTGTTCCTCCATTTCCACCACCTCGAGTTCCTGGTCCTCCGCCTCCTCCGGCGAGACATAATACGCCTGAAAGTGCTGCAGACGATGCCGGCGGCTGAGCCGTGGGAGCATACGACAGGCATTGCAGGCCGCGGCGTTGTCAGGCCCCAGATACTCAAAACAGAGGCGGTGGGGATCGACACCTGCGATTAAGCCAGGGCATGTAGGACAAGGCCGGGGCTCAAGGAGTGGTGAGTCCATGAATCAATTCTCTTTCTCTTTCTTTTCTCGTTTACGTCTCAGTTGTTTTATCCTGCTCGCTGAAGAGAAAAGGATGACAGTCAGGAGGCGAGGCCGCCTTTTATACGGTGAGCTTGCGCGCGCATTCAGGTAGGCCCGCCCCGAGGGGCCGGCTACGTTTATAGATATCTCAGTAGGTGAATGCTTGCATAGTATGGTTGAGAGGTAGTACCCATAGAGTCCAGTAGAGGGCGGAGCCTTTGTAAGATATAACAGCCAAAATGAGAACACAAGCCCACTATTTGAGAAACAGTTTAAGTTGTTTTTTTGGGGGGAATTGTTGCTAACACATTTTAATGTTGAATAACTTGTTTGACACTTGCAACTGCCTGTAAAGAATCATTGCTGCAGCATTACAGTGAATTGCTTTGAGCTGACAAGCAGTGAAAGCAGTCTTACCTGCAGGTACTGTGGTGATGGGGGGGCATACACACAGCTGTTCATTATGTAAGTACGACAGTTGATCTCCCGCTGTTTTGTCTTCACTGATAGCTCCACAGGACTGTAGGCACCTAACATCACATTCTCTTGACTGAGACCACATAGAAACACACACAACCTAGATGTCAGTTTCCAAGGAAAACATTCAAGAAATCCTGGAGAGGCCATTGACGAAATGAAAACTTCACCTGTCTAGAGACTCCAGATCAGACAGGCTCATCCTCCACACCACACCCCACACCTCATCCCCTGGTGTGTGGCCACACCTCCGTGCCACCGGTCACTGGCAAGGCCTTTATAGTTCCCAAACATCAGCTTATAGTTCTGAAACAGAGACAAGTTGTGTGTACAGCTCTTATGGGGAGGGACCATGGATGCTCCGGTGATCAAACTGTACCTTGCGCCTGGCCACACAGTGCACTGTGGCAGAGGGGTTCTTTAGCTGCAGCCGCTCCTTCAGCAGGTTGCTGCCGTATGCAAAGTACAGGAAGGTGTGGTCATTCTGCATGTTGTCACCAGCTGCTGCCAGGGGAAGATATGAGAACAAGGAGGGTCAAGGTGAGGAAGGGTGGAGAGTTTGAGCGGAGCCAGCGGAGTGTGAAGGGCGGGGGGGGAGAGGGCATGAGCTGCAGGGACAGATTCAAGCACCGGCCTTCCAGCACTCACACACCATTCTTATGCTAATCCCTGCACTGCCATACAGAGCTATTCACACTCACAATACATGAGAGGTTTCTCAATACTCAAATTTCCCCTCCTCGACTCCTCGACTCCTTGGTCCTCCGGTAGTGACCCGGAAATGAATTTCAGCGCGCCATGTTGAAGGACATCTCATTTCTCTAAATGCACTTCGAGGACCGAGCATCGAGAAGGCTCTCTGGAGGAGCTCTAACCGAGGAGACACTGATGCATCCTCCACGGCTCCTCCACGGATGCATTTCCTGTGGTGGTTGTATTCTCCAGCCACCTCCCTTGTGTGTGTTTTCCCTTCCCCTGTCTGTGTGGGCGTGGTGGCTGTCACTCCTGGCTCCCGGCTCAACCTCCACCTGCTGCAATCAGTTGGGCACCCTCCTCTGCTACACACCTGATTTCCATCAGCCATTACTAATGGCATATCAGCGGAGGCTCCACAACCTGTCAGCGCCAGATCGTTGTTTAAACCCCAGTGGTAAAACTCTCAGCCTTCTCAGCCTTCTTAGAATTAGTTAGCTATTTCCGCTACACTTGAATGTTCTTCTTACCTGTTCTTCTTGTGCTCCAGGATTACTCTCCAGCCGGATTACTCTCCACGCTCCTCCACCTCAACAGCCGCTAGCAACCGGATTACTCTCCACGCTCCTCCACCTCAACAGCCGCCAGCAACCGGATTACTCTCCGCGCTCCTTCTCCTCAAAATAAAACCTTTGTAACATTCTGCCGTGTCCTGCGTTTGGGTCCTCTCAGATAACCGTAACATTTCCGGGAACGGTGGAGGCGTGACGCACGGCCGGACTTATCTCAGCCAATGACAGCTCTGCATGCATCCCTTGGATATTATATTAGTAACTGCTTTCATCGCAACGCGATGTTTACAGTGAGAACAGCTGTGAGGTCCGTGCCGAAAGCAGAGCAGTGTGTAAAATATATATCACTCAGTATAACAGGCCTACATTACTTTCTGTATTTGTATGCTGTAGTTTAGTAGATATCTACAAATAAAGAGTCGATATCCAAGACCATTCAGTGCTTCACATAATAAAATACACAACGGCTGTAGCCTGATTATGCTTTAGGAGCAGTAGGTGTAGAAAAGGCCCCAAAGTTATAGTTATTGATATATATATATTAGGGCTGTCAAGTTAACGCGTTAATAACGCGTTAACGCAAACAAATATTAACGCCACTAATTATTTTAACGCGATTAACGCATATGTATTTTTCTCCTCGGCCGCCCAGTAGTTTCAGAGCGCATCGAGTTTAAAATACCATCTACAAGCTGATGCTCACAGCCCCGCTCCTGCTGCCTGCTTGCGGCAGACCACACTTCCACGCTCACCGGCAGGCACCGACTGGCCATCGGGAGGACCGGGAGGGTGTGTGTATGTGTGTTACGTGTATTGTTGTTGTTAGCATCTGGTGCTAGCTAGCTGCGCTAACGGATATAAGGAGCTGTTCAAATGAAAACAGAGGAGCGACATTTCGCCGACAACTGCGCCAAGCACTTGACTTTATGCAGGTAGCCAGACAGTGGGACATTGTACGAAAAGTCAGCACACTCAGCACGGATAGTGCGCGTAACATGATTGCAGCGTCCAGGCAGCTCCCGTTCGAGCATATGCCTTGAGTTGCACATAGCTCCAACGAACACACACACACACACACACACACACACACACACACACACACACACACACACACACACACACACACACACACACACACACACACACACACACACACTTTGTATTGTATTATTGAATGAGAGAGGTTCCAGGTTGAATTGAGGCGAATATTTGTAATGTTCAGAGGTTGTTGTGTTTAATATTCATGAGAATATTTGTCATTGTTCAAATGATAATAAACATTTGCATAAAGCATATTTGTCCACTCATATGTTGATAAGAGTATTAAAAACTTGAAAAATATTCCTCTAAGGTACATTTAGAACAGATAAAAAATGTGCGATTAATTTGCGATTAACTATGGACAATCATGCGATTAATCGCGATTAAATATTTTAATCGACTGACAGCCCTAATATATATATATTATTTATTTATTATACAGAGTTGATACCTGTTAAATTGTGCCTTCATAGTGGGGAGGGGCTAACCCAGGTGTTTTGGATGACGTCACACATCAGAGGGTAATGTGCGTCAGTAGTTGCAGGAAAGTTATGCCGTCTTAAGCTTCGTATTGTGTGCGTAAATGAACGTGAGTGTTTGTCCACAGTGGTGCCTGTTATGTTGTTCTACACTTCATTATTATTGTGATAACTTCTGTGCCGATGGGGCTTAATGCAGAGTCTCCGTGCTCATGTGATCGGTGCATGCTGCGTGCATGTTTATTATGGCTGCTCATTAAGTCACTCGTCAAGTGAGTCGGCACTCCTGTCTCAAAGTTAGGGGTATATACACCGTGTTGAGTGGCACAGATCTATTATTAATGTAATAGGATGTAGTTTATGTGGATACATGTTTATGTGGCGTTAGAGGTGAGATATTATGTGTTAACAGTTCATTTATTGCTCCGCTACCGGAAGTAGCATGTCTGTAGCGTTTCACAATAAGAGCATCGGCTGCCGCTTCCCGCCAACCGGAAGTGGAACGTTATTCATTAGCGGTAACTTAACTTTGAATCTCTGTGTTGCCTGGTAAAGAGTGTTTGACATTATATGTTAATGTGTTTATGATGAGAAGGGAGACATGTTGTATTATAGCTTGTCTAGATTATTATTTCTATAGGGTTTGGCATTATTATGTATATAATTTATGTATGCATTAGTTATCTTATATTGATTGTATTTTGTTTATTTCCCTTGTAGGAAAGACCACACACACACACACAGACAAATATATGTATGTCTGCCTAAATAAGTAAAGAAGTCAAACCTCATCGTAGCTCCTCGTTTCCTCTATTCTGGACCTTTGGCCTGAAGTGGTGTTCTGGCCGACACACCTTGGTGAACATAGTGATAGACACAAAACTAGTGCCAACACTGAGTTATGTCTAACTCTCCACTACAGTAGGTGTGTGTGGTACAGTGTGTAGGTGTGTGTATTACAGTGCGTAGATGCGTGTATTACAGTGCGTAGATGCGGCGGACAGACGGGTCTCAGTTGGTTTGGTGTCCTATGCTTACTTTTAATACTTGTACAACTTTTGGCCGGTAATTTCAATTCCCCATTTCAGCCACCAGAGAGTCAGTCTCTGATTGTGTTACGTTATTATGAGAGTGCTCTCATACTTGTTTGATTCTGAAATTGTATATATTTATATAAATATATGTGTGTGTATATGTCCGCATCTGTAGCCTGTTATTGTCTCATTATACCCAGTGGCGGAGCTGGGGGGTGGCTGGGAGTGGCCGTGGCCACCCCCAGCTGAATCCTGGCCACCCCAAACACCCTCACCACGGGGGCCCAAACAATTTTAGAACATTAAGAACAAAATGTTTAAGTAACCTTTCATCATTCATCAATAATTAACATAAATATAACGTTATATTGATAATGTACTCACTAAACTTACAATTCATTTAACTTATTTTCTTCCAAAAGTTAATTATCCAAAGCCTCTGTACACCCCCTTCTATTTACATGTAATGGTTTGGTCCCGCCTCCGCCTCCAAACGGCACTTTCTAGCAGAGAGTGAGAGCATGTGAGCAGGGATGCTAGTACTTACGTGTGCCATTGTGACAGACAATAGTCAATCCTGAGAGATAGATGTATCCTACTGTATGGGCTGATTGTGCGTTAATCTGTTGGTAATGCCTTGGGGTTCCAGTGGGAGGGATCACTGCGCTCTTCCTCGCTCGATTCAGACGAGTGAAGGCGGGAGCTGCGTGATTGTATGTCTTCACTTCTCTCACTCACTATTTCCCTTTTTTAAGGTAATTACAGTATACAAAGCACTATAAATCTATCAACCCATGTTATATATAATCCGTATTACATCACCGTGGTTCGTTGTCAGAGGAAATTGTGTATTTTGCGCTTTGTTGTATTGTTTGAAGGTTCTTGCTAATTCTGGCTAACTTTGTGGTCATTGAAGCTAGCTGCTGTATACCTTGTGGTGCCGCTGAATCTGGCTGTTTGTCATGTTGTTGGCAGCTAAGCTAGGCACTGTTGCATTCACATGTCCATACATATGTTGTTTTATCACTGTTAAAGAGCTAAAGATAAAGGAGAATTTAGTCATAATTATTGGTCCTGAAATTTGAGTGTATTCATTGTAAATGTACAAGCTTCATTATAAAGATGGCTCGATTCAGACGAGTGAAGGCGGGAGCTTCGTGATTGTATGTCTTCACTTCTCTCACTCACTATTTCCCTTTTTAAGGGTACAACACCATGTCTGAACGACTCACAAAGCCATGCTTTGAAAAAGAAAAGAAAGGAGAGAAAGAAAAGAGAGAGGAACTAAAGGGCGACAGTATGTCAGCCAGTATTTCAAGAGAAAAGGTGAGTGTGGTCCATGAGTGGTGGAAATTAGTCTGTTAGCTAAGCGTAGTCCATTGTAAATAATAATTGTTATGTTGTTTTTTTTTACTAAGCTGACATTAAGTACTGTTAATATCTATAAAGAAAATGCAGAGGTTTTTAATTTCACTTTGAAGGAGGTGAGCTGCATTGTGTTGAATTGCATGCCACTTAACATATCTGAAGGGAGACTGGAATACAATTATTGAATAACTGATCATTTTACAACAAGTAAATTGCAACCAGCTTTGCTGTTTTTTTTAACTGCTTATATCATTGTTATGGTCAACATATTTTGTCACTCTGACTTTGATATGAAGCAGACAGTGGTTGCAAGTGTAAGAAGTGCTATGAGCGATCCAATGTCTTTGTATTGGCGAGTAAAAAGAAAAAGGTCTTCCGTGGTGAGGAACAAATCTTAACAATATATTTTATGGAAAAGGCATTTCATCCATCCACTAGCGATAATATTTTGTAGCAATCTGAAATAATAAACTAAGAGCCATGTAGTACTGTACTTTGCAGTTGAGACAACAAGATAAGGTAAATACAGTAGCACCTTTTACCAGACCGGTATGATATGCAGCCAAAAATCTGATGTGTTTCCACTGATGACTGCTTACTCTCCCTCAAGACCTCTTCACCTGTTCTTCCATCCTAGTAATAAACACTCGTTCTCCCACTTTCCTTTGTTCCAGGCAGTGGAGGGGACAGGGCTGGCCTTCATTGTGTACAGTGAGGCCATTAAGAACATGCCGTTACCCCAGCTGTGGTCAGTGCTGTACTTCTTCATGCTGCTGCTGTTGGGGATGGGCAGCATGTTGGGCAACGTCACCGCCATCATCACCCCGCTGCGAGACTTCAAGCTCGTGTCTCACCTGAGCGACGAGCTGTTCAACGGTAAGATCCAGGCCAATGGGACAGGTGGAAGACTTTCATAAAGTCCCAATAAGCTGTTTCATTATTGGTGCTTTTCAGTGCCGGAGTGAGTCCTCAGATCTTGTTACTTTAATTTAATTCTAGTGATAATGTTAGGTGCAAAACCGCTGAAAGATGATGGATATTATATTATTGGCTGCGATTGTCCAGAATGCAAGCACAATTTCCATTCCCTATACAGTATATATACAGTATATATATATCAAAACAAAAAGCTAACATCTCATTTCAATTATACATTTCAAACACAGTATTTTCCCACATATTTAAGTTATATTTATTTGGATTGATGAATTTGTGTTGAGAATGTTCCATTCAAAAATGTTATTATTAAAAAGGCATTTACACCGTAAAAGATGACTATTGAAATCTATTGTCAGGAATGTTGGTCTTATATGTATGGCCAGAGGGCAGGACCTATAACACATTTACTACCCAATAGCATGGTGAGGCTGAACAAAAGGACCTGTTGACTATGTAAATGTAGTCTTTTAAAAAAACAAAAACATTTACTGACTTTTTTGGATAGCTTAAAGTAATGTTGTAAAATTACAACCGGGGGCCTTACAGGGTTAAGGGCTATTGTTTATTGTTATTTACTTTAAGATGTTTATTCTTAACCTATCATTTGATTTAAAAACTCTTATTTAAATGATGTGTGTGTGTCTCTGTATTCCTGATGATACACTGAGAGAATGAGCTCATAGGGCTGCTGATCACCATAAGCTAAACCGTCTGTATATTGCATTACATTTGTATAATGTAAGCTTCGTTGATACTTTGCCTGCGGGAATACGAAAAAAATAGTTAGATATACTGAATATTATTTGATCTATTCCACCACTAGCTTAATCCCAAATAATGTAGAGGTGTGTTGTAGGTGCCTTAAATAACCCCTTATTTTATAGTGCGATGTATTTTTATGTTCATATAATAGTGATTTCAATGCCACCCCAAAATGATCACTGGTTCCATCCTGGCCACCCCACTGAAAATATCCTGGCTCTGCCACTGATTATACCGCACTGTGAATGAATTAAAAGTAAATATATAAGTCATCATGAACACATCTGTCCATCAGACTGCTGCTGTGCCTCCTGTCATCATTAATGGACGTCTCTTTAAAATGACCGCTCAGAGAGAGGAGTTCTCCTTTCTCTAACCGCCTGCTGCTTCCACTCCTCTCTCCTCGGTTCCCCTCCTCAGTCCTCCGCTCGCATCTCCTGTGGGCGGCACCAACATGGATGTATAATAAGAACTGTATACAGCGTGGGAGGCGGGGCCTCATTCATTCATATGAGAGTTGCTCAATGGCGCATGATGACAAAATGGCCCAACTTTTGAGAGAGCGAAACGTCACAGATTACCCGGCATGCCTGAGAAGTACCCGTATGTGCACTCATAGAGCATGCGCAACTTTAACCACGCCGCCCAAAAGGCTCGTTCACATTAAGCACGTGAATTTGCGTACACGTAACAGCAGCGCGCGTTCATGACAGCATGGTACTGGATTTATATTAACGAGGCGGCAGTTAGCAGCTAGCGGCTAGCTAGTAAATTATGCTAAATTACACATCAATCGTTATGTACTTTTATATTACGCTGACATCAGGATCTAGTGATATCCAAGCAACAGAGCTTCATTTAGCATGATACTTGTGTGGGTTGTACATGAAACCACTTGGTAATATATACAAATGTATATGTTGAAGCCTGTTATGATCAATTGTGAGTTAAAACTTTATCTAAAAAGTAAAGCCGATGATGGATTACTGTGGTGGAGTTAAAATAACAATAGCCTATTTCTTTTTGAAATGTGATGGAGTAAAAGGATAGTAACTGTGATTATTCATGTTAAGTAGCCCACAAGTAACTAAAACAATTGCAAGTGCAATAAGAAGCTACAGGAACGTTAATCTACGTCGGTAATATTAACTTTATTTAATACAACAGTTACGGTACAAGATTTACATCATACAGCCCATGTAGTATACTATTTTACAAATGATGAATTACAGCAAACATGTGCAATATATCCATTATTACAGCTCCGTGGGCTGGCTGTAAGGCGATATGGTCCGTTGTTATTGTGCATCCATGGGTAAAGAGAAACTCATGTAGTACTGAACACGTAACATGAACGTGCCGGGCTGCGCGGTCCCGTGGGTTAGATGCGCGTTCATAATGCAGAGGGAAATAGCTCTCAGAATAACGTTATTAGCACATTTTTACAACTTGAGGAACGAATGTTTTTAATAAGGGCTATACAAGTGTTCATACTGGGTTGTTTATTTAGTTTAAAAAAAATTATCCAACGAGTTACAGACCACTCTTTCCCAATGTAAGTCAATGGGGAAAAGTGTTTCCGGGCCCAGCAACCTAAAGGAAGTGTAGTACCGCCGTTTGACCAGCACGAATATTCTCATCAGACTCCGGCGCACTTCCTGGGGGCTTGGGCACCAAGTCTCGAGGAGGGGAGTCGAGGATAGGAGTCGAGGAGGGGAAATTTGAGTATTGAGAAACCTCTATGGCAGGGGTGCCCAACCAGTCGACCGCGATCGACCGGTCGATCGCGGGGAGATTCCCAGTCGATCGCGAGATGTGTCTAAAAATAGAACAACAATATTCTGTTTTATCGTTAATGTCCTATAACATAATCTTCCCGTGCCAGAATAATGCACTTGAACGCACCAAAGCTTTGTGATTGGCCGGCGTGACCCCATGTGTGGGGGCGTGGCTGGTGGGCAGTGGGCATTATTTCGCTGACTTTGTCCGTGTCAAAACTAAAAGGAGTGACAGTCCGCACACACACAAGACCGTAATTATGGCAGAAGCAAAAAAGCCCAAAATATATAATTTTCACTCCGAGTGGGAGGATGATTATTTTTGTATCTATTCCAATTCAAAGTCCATCTGTCTCATCTGCAATGCGAGCGTGGCTTTGTCGAAGAAGGGTAATTTAGGAGCGACATTTCAAAACAGTGCACAAACGCTACGAGACGGAATTCCCTCCTAATTCTGCCCTACGCTCCAAAAGGGGAGGGGCCTGAAAGGACAGCTAAATGCACAGTAGTCCATTTTCACCAGGCCCAACAACAAGAGAAAGGCAGCTACCAGAGCATCTTATCGTGTCAGTCACGTTCTTGCGAAACACATGAAGTCTTTCAAAGATGGCGAAGTTGTGAAAGAAGCATTCCTGGAGGCTGCCGACGCGCTTTTTGGGGACAGTAAAAATAACAGTAGCATTTCAATAGGTTTTTGATATAATAAAAACTCAAGTTAGATACTGTTATTAATCAGCTGTAAGTTTTAGTTTGTCTGAACGTATTCATTATAATTATTGTACAAAATGGTATAAGAATGCAAACTTAAATTGATTATATCAATTCAGGTTAAGAAACTAGTGTTGCTTGCATCCTATTTTAAAAGGCATTTATTTTTATACTCTACTAAAATTCAACAAAAAAAGGGTTTGATTCTATTAATTTTGTCTTTTTTATTGCACTGTTGCAGCAGATTCCTGTGTAGCTTCAGATCTGAGTTGTCTTATTAGTAAGCCTCATTTATACTTTTGTAGCAACACTATTTTTATATAATGACAAAGAAAGAGTTCAGAGTCTTTTCTTTTTTCCCTGTGTCATATGTGGCAGCACTGTTCAATGTTTCTTGAAAACATTACCCACTGTAGTGACGTGTGAATAAACTCCAACTCTGTATCAACAACACTGTTGTGTAACTTCAGTTAAATACTTGTATGTGTGTAGATTAGAAAGAGGTAAGATAAAGGATCTGCATTATTTTATGGAGTATTAATCGTACGAAGGTCAGTTTTATACAAGTAGAAGTGTGTATTCACCTGGTAGTAGGCTGTCAGTAATGGCTACGTCTCTCTATTTGGACTGGTAGATCTCGGCAGACTGGCAACTTTAAAAGTAGCTCTCGGTTAAAAAAAGGTTGGGCACCCCTGCTCTATGGTGTGCTTGTGTTGAGCCATCAGCTCTGAGCAACACTCACACACACAGACAAATAAACACGCATTCTGTAACATAAATTTGAACTTTATTTATTTGTATAAGGTTTTCTGTGCAAATTTGCAATACAAGATAATAATTGTATTGATACAATTAAAGCAAAAATAAGACAATTAACAAGAATTTAAGGGACAATACAATGAAATACGAAAGTACTCATAACATAGTAGAAGAGTGTAGAAAAAAAGATTACTATACAAAGCTCAATAAAAATGTGTGGAAGACTTAAAGAGTCCCTATTATGCTTCTTTGGATTTTCTCTTCTCTGCAGTGTGTTATATAGGTTTATGTGCATGTCAATGGTCTGCAAAGGCTAAAATCCCTGTGTTCTCTCCAGAGAGTTTCTCTCCCACAAACTCCACCATTGTTTCCACCAACTATGACGATACGCTACTGCTTTTATTTTCCTACTGTAAAACAATATAGCACTCCAACTTCCAAATAAAGTAAGGATGATGGCGCCAGCAGTGTGCACGGCGAGACGTCTCCCAGGCCTGTTCAGCCTTTTATTAGTTCTAGTAGTTTAATTGTTTTGTGTTTTTTGTCAAAATGTCTCTGCTATACTAGTTTACGCCTGCCAGTCACTTATAGAAATCAAAGCGATTCAGGAGGGGGTATTAGAGCAATGTTTAGGAGAGCCAACCTCGAATCCTCCTCCTCCACTTCTTTCAAGCATACCGGCGGCATACCGGCATACCTGCGCCGCCAGGTATATGCCATCCCCCAGAGGAAGTGCCCAAGATGAAGGGGAAAGCGGGGCGGAGAAGCCGTAAGGATCAGGGCTTACCTGCTATCTCTACGTGGAAAGGCCCCTGGCCTCAATAGCAGTGGATGCTACGCTGCCCCGATGACTAGGCAGAGATGGCTCCTCCGCATCTTTCCGGATGGCAGCTCAGTGAGCCTACCGGAGCAGGCTAATTTCCCCAGGCGGATACGCAGGGGTGGCGTGGATCACAGACACCTTCCTCCACTGGATCAAAAACCGAGAAGAGAGGAGCTTACTCTCCGCCTGGCACTCATCAATGCTAGATCGCTAGCTAACAAGACTTTCCTGCTTAATGACTTTTTTAAATCCCAGGATTTGGACTTTATGTTTCTGACGGAGACGTGGATTCGTGCTGGTGAGTTAACAGCTTTTTCTGAACTTCTTCCTCCTGACTGTTCATTCATCAGCACCCCGCGGACCACCGGTAGAGGTGGAGGGCTGGCGTCGGTCTGTAAATCCAGCTTTAACTGCCGTCAATCTCCGTCGAACAGCTTCTCCAGCTTTGAACTGCAACTTTTCGAACTACACTTAACACTTCCAGTGCTCTGTGCTTTGATCTATCGCCCTCTGAAGTTCAATAAGGATTTTATTCAGGAATTCTCAGACTTTGTAGCGGGGGTTATCTTGAACTTTGATCGATTTTTAATCATTGGTGATTTTAATAATCATGTGTGCTGTGATTCCCGACCGCTCGTCAAAGATTTTATGAATCTCATTGACTCTTTTAATCTTAGACAGTCGGTTAATGGCCCGACACATGAGAAGGGACACACACTGGACCTTGTGTTTTCTCATGGTTTAGATGTTTGTATCAGGGACATTTGTGACACTGGTATTTCAGACCATTTGCCTGCGTTATTTACTATGATGCTGCCTTGCTCTCAAGTTGACTAGTGCATTCCGGAGCGCCGTCTGTACTGGGAGGCTGTAAAAAAAAGCGTAAGCACATTACGCCCGGGGAGGGGTAATACGCCCTCCCCGGGCGTAATGTGCTTACGCTTTTTTTTACAGCCTCCCAGTACATATCCAGACTGCTGAGTCTATTGAACTTTTTTAATCTCAGCTGAAAACTCACCTCTTTGCACTGGCGTTTAATACTAGTTGAACATTACATTTTTACATTTGTATGTGTTTTTATATGTTTCTAGTTATTGTGCTTTTTATCATGTTTTTAATTATTGTTTTATTATTGTACTCCCATTGTGTTTTTATATCCTAGTTGTTAGGGAAATAATTGTCCTAGACTCCTAGATATGACGTACGGGACCAACCCTGATGTCTGTTTACCTCCTTTAAGGACACAGGCTGCTTCAGCCAATAATGTTATTGTTCCCATTCTGTGACCGGTCAATACTGGGTCACAGATGGTCTGTATTGTGGGCACACTGGGACACTTCCTTCTCTGTTGTCTGAGGACTCCAGGGCATGACATATCCAAGGCCATAAGTGGCGGAAGCTGGTAACTTAGTGTGCCCAAACTATCTAAAGCTATCTTATCAAAACATGTTGATGACTCTCTGTGGAACCAGTTAAATGGGCTGGCAAGAGAGAGGCTCTCCAGAATTGACGTGGCAACTCTACCGTGAAGTCAGAACCTCTGGCTCTTGGACTTGTGATGTGAATCCTCCGGCCGTAACTCCAAATAAACCATCAGTGTTTGACATCAAAGCTACTGCTCCTACCGTGTCTCCTTCCTGAGTCGGTGACTCCCACTGCATAGCTACACAGAAGTTTCCTCTACAGTAGTTATTGCCTGTACCGCACTTTGACCAACTGAAGGTTGTTTTTAAATGTGCTATATAAATAAATAAAGATTGAGATTGAAATAAAGCTCTCGTAACATTCACTACTACTGTAGCTTGACCACTTGTTGTTTCCCGGTTGCGTGCCAATTTACATGACTAAATGTGACGCTGTATTGTATATGTATTGATTGATTTATTGATGGTCTGTTGATGTTTGATTGTGTTTTCTTGTCTAGTGACAAAGTCTGCTCATATAATAGATTAATAATAAACTGTTCATGCAGTTTGGTCACAGGCTGTTGGTTATAGCAGATGTTGGGGAAATATTTTCCAAGGCCCATAGCTTTGACCCAGTTTATCAGTTCAAACTGTCCTGACTGAGAACACGCACCTGTAACCTTGGCTGCTGTGCTCTCAGTGTTTTGTCTCCCTGTTCCTGCCTGTTGCCGTCAGCTGATAGAGGTGTTATGATTCTATGTTCCTGCCTGTTGCCGTCAGCTGATAGAGGTGTTATGATTCTATGTTCCTGCCTGTTGCCGTCAGCTGATAGAGGTGTTATGATTCTATGTTCCTGCCTGTTGCCGTCAGCTGATAGAGGTGTTATGATTCTATGTTCCTGCCTGTTGCCGTCAGCTGATAGAGGTGTTATGATTCTATGTTCCTGCCTGTTGCCGTCAGCTGATAGAGGTGTTATGATTCTATGTTCCTGCCTGTTGCCGTCAGCTGATAGAGGTGTTATGATTCTACCTTGTTATGCACAATGTTGATTAATCTCTCTGAACTAGCTAAATACATGGGTCTGGGGTAGAGTTCTTCAGAATTGACGTGGCAACTCTACCGTGAAGTCAGACCCTCTGACTCTTTGACTTGTTTTGTGTCTTATGACTTCAACATAACCCACATTTGATCAATTTCACTGCCAAAGCAATATTTTGGCGCAAAGTAGCACAACATTCACCTGTCCCTCATCCAATATATATTTCCTCGTATTATTGACACATTGTTAACATACTGTACATACAGTTTGACTTACACACAAATCACACCAGTTTTTCACTTGTCCTCTTTGGAAAAACACTCAGTAATGCAAGTTACTTTACTCTGAGATGCATTTTGTTTATATCTTTATTCACCCTTGTAATATGTCTGTATATATTGTATCTTGTGTATTTTTAACATGTGTTTAGACTGATTAATACATGTTTGGAGATCATTCAGTAGTTAGACTTAGTTTTAGGGTTTTTTAAGGGTATTCAGTAAGGGTTTGGTATTTTTTAGCTTGTACATGTTTTTCTGTATAATACATGTACTCTCTCCAATTCTAGATATGTTAGGATATTTTTAGATAAGTGTCTGGGATTCTATTCTCAACTTTTGGATAGCTTATCGGGGTGTCCAATTTCACATATCTGCATTATCTCTTGTACATGTCTTTTTTATTCAGTTTGTGAATCAAATAAATTAGATATTTAAAAAGTGGAAATAAGAGAGCAATTAGGGCCATGTGGCCAATCAAATTCATCCCCCTTTAACTCCTTGTGTTGTGGTTACTTGAATATTGTTGTGTTCTCCATTGACTTTCTGAAAAATATTATTCAGTTTATCCAGCCAAGTAGGTGGTTAAAGGAAATCGTATTTTAACACTTATCACAAATCATTTTGTTTTTTACTTCGTTTAAACTTCTTAGAGTTGGCTGCTTTGTCAGATCCTCACTTCGCTTTTACCTGCCAATAGTGTTATATTTTGAGCACCAGATGGCAGCAAACATATGCAATGAGGTGCAGTTTTCCCACAAGGCAACACTCTGAATCATGTTCTTTACTCTGGAACAATGAACATTGTGCAGTTAGGAGCAGAAGGGTTCACCTGTACTGTGTTCTCCATATTTTTCCCACGGTACTGTCAGTGCAGTAATCCATGGACATCTTTACATCGTTTATTTTGATTTATCCTTCTATGTATAGTAGTGAAAGTAAGCAAATACCTTTACTTGAGTTCTTCATTTATGTGCAATCTGGAGGTACTTGTACTTGTACTAGACTAAATGTCTCTTTATTTATTTTCAATTACAAATACATTTGGCATTAATATATCTTTTAAAGTGGACTGTTTTATACTTCAAGCCTATTTTGCTGATAACATTTATATAGTCACTTCAGTATATTTTTGAATGAAGGATGTTTACTTGCATGGAGCAGTTCACATTGTAGTATACATTTACTCTAACCTCTTCCCGCTCTGATAAACTGTCACGTGGTAATCCAAGAGAAAGAAGAAGCACCCAACAAAACAGCAGGCAACACATTTGGTAAGAGAGATCTTTACTTTAAACAAATAGGAGACTACCGTCTGCAGAAGTGTTGCATAGGTTTGTTGTATACGAAGAGATAGGAAAAGGTGGATGTTGAAGCTTTGTGATGACACTGGAGACATTGCCAATAAATATGAATGAAAACTTAAATGGTTTCAGAGCGGAGATCCGTAGATTAAAATACTCATTATTATGCTTAAGGTCAGCTACTTCACACACTTTAAATATTCATTTTTGATCTGCTACTCTGTTAAAAAACATACTAGTATAATCCAGTGGACAGCTAGACTATTTCACCCCACACTGGTGCACTGAGCCTCATGGCCTCACACAGACATATGTACAAAGTGCACTGTGGTGCTTATCAGTTACAAACAGCAGACACTCATCAGGTATTCCCACACATATCAGTCATTACTTGTGCCCTATTGGTCAGATGCAGGTGTTTGAGGAACTGAGGATGGAAAGGTAAGAGGTTACAGAAAGCTGATGTATTATTCATTATGGATGTCTTATCTTTGAGGTGATGGAGTTTTGGTTTGACCCACCTTGTCAGAGGTAGAGCAGCTCATTGAAGGAGCAAGAAAATGGCAGGGAGGGGGTCAACTCAAGTTCATCACACTTGAAAAACAGAGATGAAGCTTTAGTCGAAATATATAACTAAACATGAGCAAAAATGATTTACTTTAATAACTTATCCACGGAGAAGAGTCAACAGGTTAGCTAAGTACGCTAACCTTAAGCTGCATTAACATGATGCGCAGCAAAATGGCTCTGCGCTGACGTTGTGTTTCTATAAAGAGTGTTGCAGCCCGACTAGGCTGACACTCAAAGTTCAAATCAATTCAACTTTGACCTTGTTTACCCCTGATCTCTCGATGTGCAACCAATCAGATGCTAGCTGTATGTAGCGGCGCAAGCGAGCAAGAAAAACAAAACGCTGTTGATCACCAATCATGTGAATGCACTGTAAGAGCTAAAGTTACAGCAAAAGCTAAGGTTGTTTCAATAAGCACTAACAGGCTCAGCTAGCTTATTTTATTGTGATTCTAACCATGTTTTCATCAGCTCTCCCAAATCCAATAAACAGTAAATGGGAGTGTCATGTCAAATGTAATGTTTCTGTTCTCTAAGCAGCAATTCTGTTGTATTTGGATGGAGGGCAGATATCTTAAAATAAAAACCACCTTAATGGAGAGATATCACCGGAGGGATGTGAGAGAGTATGTTTGTTTTAAGAGTTTATATGGGGGAACTGACCCATTTAAAGCCAAATGCAGCATAGTAAATGTTCCATTGAGATCTGGATTCAGCAGGCGCAGATTCACTTTCTACAGTAACATAGTGGTTGGCTGGAGGGATTTATTAGATGTTATGACAGAGAAAGTTATATAAGAAATGTATGTACAACAGTTTGAGGACACCTTCCCCTAAGGAATATGACTTCAGATAAAACACTATTTATATTGAATAAAGTAGTTTGTCATATTAAGTTTAAATAAGTTCCAGCACAGAGAGGATCAGTGCTCTGCAGCTTCAAACTAAACTAGCCCTGCCCCCTCTGGATTCTATAAAATAGGGTTGTAGCTAAATAGTTTACCCATCCATTCTTACAAGCATACACCTGTACATGAAAACACACACACACACATTGTATTGTACAGTGAATTGTGCAAAACAGTTAATACATTGCCTAAACAACTAAAAAGTGAGATGGGCAGTAGCTGTTTACAGGGGTTTGTTCAGAAGTTAAAACAATCCCATTTTGTCTGAACACTGTAATCTCAAGAGAGGCTCACTGCTGAACCAGCACACTCCTGAACGCTCAGAACTGGAGATGTGGCCGGTTTCCTCGGGTTGTCTTTGGTAGCACTCTCTTTTCTCCGTCCGTGTGTCTTGCTCTCCGTTTGTCCGTCTGTCTGTTTGACTCTCCTCATGTCTGTGTCGGCCAGCGATCGGCCTCCGTCGCCCGATCTGTCGCCTGGGATTAGAGAGCTGCTACGCGTCACTGCGCCTTCCACAGAGGGTTGTGATACACCCAGCCTTCACCCTACACACACACACACACACACACACACACACACACGTTGATAATATTACAATATACATTTCTTGTTATAATTTTGTTTTGTATTATTATAATGCTTATTATTGATTGTATCATTCATATTATTATTATATATTTCATTTATTATTATTAATTATATATTTAATATTATTGTAAAATATTGTTATTTTTATATGTAAATAATATACATAATACTACAAATAAATACAAAATCCCCCAAAAAACGAAACAAATATTTGATCTATATTATCTTAAGAGATAAGAAAAAGCTATAAAGAAACAAAAATAACAATACAAACTCGACAGTCTCTGAATATCAGAAACAAAATAAAAAAAGTATTCTGAGTGTAAGTATCAATATGACTGACCACCTGTGGCAGTTCATAGTTACAGGGCAGGTGACTGAGGAAGATGCACATGGTGTTGAAACATTACATCAAGTTTATGCCTTTAATCCCTGTGATCAAGCAGGCGGGAGCAAAGACTTGAAATCTCCTCTGATACATGATCATCCTCCTCTGAGAGCCCCACACAGGCCTGCATTCCTTGTGAGTATGTCTAAGTGCTTTAGAAGTCTTCCTCCATCACAATCAGAGAAATAGGAATTACAATGCGCACATTGGGAGATTGACTTCGTTCTTAGCCTTTAAATCAATAAAGATGGCTGTACTTAATAAAGTGGTACAGGAATGAGTCTTAAACCTGGAAATTACTTAGCATGTCACCACTTCTGGTTCTATCTTTTAGAAAACAATGTTTTTTTGTACATGTTTGTGGTTAGAATCCTGAAATAAAGTGTTTTAGTTAGCACAAGCTTAAAAGATTTTCACGTGTTGTTCCACACAAAAAAAAAAAGCATCAGTGCACCACTCTGATTGGGCAGAGTTCCTAAACAGGCAATTCAGAACATCAACTTGTGAAGACAAAGACCCTAAAACTGGTCCCTTCAATTGACATATGGATATCTGTTCCCCCTCACCTCTTTAATGAAGTATTTGGGTTTCCAGGGGCTGTGGGACGCAGCTCTCTGTTTGGCCTCGCGGCGCTGCCTGTCCTCCAGGCAGCGTTTGTGGTCTGTGGCTGCGTCCAAATGTCCTCCCTTCAGCGACGCTGTTACATGCTGCCAAAGACGCCTAGTGACAAAGAAACAGAACAAGACAAATCTTCATGATTATGCCTTGGAAACAGGGAGAATTTAGCTTGCAAAAGTATAACATTAATGTAAACAGTATTTCCCAAATATTTGTCTTGGGTCAATAAAGAATCGATTAACAGCAATATATTAAAAATAAATAACAAGTTTTAAAAAAGCAAAGTCAGTTCAAGTGAAGTCCTACATTAGAGTGCAAAAATAATAAGAGAACACTGATAACATATTTTTTATTTCTCATTTTAATTTAGGCTGTTTAGCCGCTCCACTATAATGATGACGATGATGATGATGCTGTAATAAAAAGAAACTCACCGGGACTCGTACTGGCCCTGCTTCTCTATAGGCTGGATCTTCTTCTTGATGATTGGATGCTTGGAGGTGTCTATCACCTTGTTCTCCCCGTTGCTGTAGGTGAACTCCAGCACCCCGTTCCACTCCCCCTGCGCCTTACACACTATGTTTCCAGTTTGGTTGTGCTTCACCTCTGCTGTCACTCTGTGGGAAATCAACAGGAGCATTCACAGTGTGAGAAGGGTTCATTTAAACATTCATTTAGTTACAATTACTAGTTTCATGAAGCCTATTCAGGCAGTAGCCTAATACACCAACAATGAAACACATGAGCACATACTACAGAAATAAAATCTGAGCTGACAAATGGAAATGCTCCGTTTTAGTTTAACACAGTTCAGCTCACACACACTATTTTATGAACATATAGGTTCACCTACTGAATTAAAAACAGAACAAAAAGAAAGTGAAAACCATAAAGCAGATTCAGGCAGTAGGCGTAGAGATTCACACTCACAGGTGTTGGTGGGATTGGCGCACCAGAGCATGTTTTGTTACTGTAACGGCTAAGCAAAGGATTAAAATAGAAACTTCACTTAAACTAAAATTGCCGCTGGGGTACCAGTAAGTCAATCTTAATGCTGGAAAAATGAATTAGGCTAAAAATACTTCTGTATTTCTACTTAAAGGTCTCCTATTGTGCTATTTTTAGGCATATATTATGGGTCTCAGATTAGATGTAAAAATATATAAAAACATGTCTATGATGTGTTTTGCTCAAAATACCAAACAGATCATGCATTTTAGAAATCCCTCATATCCCTCTACTCCAGCCCTGTTAGAAAAACGCTGATTTTGGGTCCTTAGCTTGGGAGCTCAGAATTCTACTGGCAGATACAATTAAATTCTGCCGTGATTAAACACCATCAAGCTCCAAACCACATCAAGCATTATTTCTGAAACAGTATGGAGCTCAAATGCTTTTTCTCTTGCGGGTTTACAACAAGGTGAGTTTCTTTTTTTATTTCCTGATTTTTTACACATACTCTCGCCAGTACAGGTTAGCTCTGAGTGTTAGCGATGCTTGCTAATGTAAACAAAGACCATATATCGTCCAAAACTATGGAACCCCCTTAGGGGAAAATATACGTTTTGCGAGATCTCGCCAAGGTCTCGAAAGGCTTTTGTGAGATTTCGCAAAACCCCTTTGCGAGATTTCGCAAAACCCCTTTGCGAGATTTCGCAAAACTTTTAATTTAGCTCAATGTATTTCCGGGTCAGTTCGGCAACACAGAAACCACAACAATGGAGCGGTTCATCGATTTTTACTTTGAGCTTGGCCTAAAATATAAAGATATAACATCAGTGCTGGCTGGCAATAGGCACGTGTTTCACATAAGTGAAAGACACCTCAAGAGTTATTGACAGATTCGAATTTCGCGGATCAATAACTAGGGTTGCAAAATTCCGGGAATTTTCAAAGATGGAAACTTTCCATGGGAATTAACGGGTATAAATGGGAATTTATGGGAATCAACTGGGAATTTTCTAAATTGAAGGTTGACTCTTCATAGGGAACTTAAATATAGTTGGGGAAAGTATATTTTAGCATAATCTTGACTAAAACAAACAGATGCCATTCAAGTACACTTGAATATCCATGCCATAGCACACTGCTTACTGCATGGCTATTGATACCACACAAAGGTTTGCAACAGGCTCACAAATGTGAGAGTGGAACAACTGGTTGGCATTCGGGCAAACCTAAGGCTCTTTGAGCCTGACACAGAGCCATCCTCAACAAGGCTGGACAGTGACACTGAAGAGGATGACTCAGAGTGTGATGTTGATGAGGCCCAGGAAGAGCCCATTGACTGAAAGGGTTTAGCAAAAATGCAGAGGATCGCTTGAAGGAAGATTTAAGCTTAATGGGACTTTTTGGAGGGAGAAGGGCTCTTTTAACATTTTGAATGGGACTTTGTGGGGATTTTTGGATGGGGGGTGCATTTTTGTTCATTTTTTAATGAGTGGGGTTGGGGGGGATGAGTAATATTTAACTCAACATTCCTGTTTTCGTTCATCAATTAAACAAATAATTGTTCAATAAAATAATTAAAACTGGTTCTGTTCTACTTAAAGAAAAAAAAAAAAAATCTGTTGAAATGTCATGTTTTTTGTTTAATTTTGCATCGAATATTTACAAAATTCCCCAGCTTAACTTCCCATGGAAACTTTCAGGAAATTTACCAGAAATGTTCCGCCCCTTTGCAACCCTATCAATAACTCATGAACATGACGTTGTAAAAATACAAACAACATGACTTTATAATCATAGCAAGGTAGACAATGAGCTACAGGGTCGTTTTTATCAGAACAGTTCGATACGCCCCGTCATCCGAGCTAAACATCAAGAATTGGTCACAATCTGCAGCTGGAGGAGAGAAGAGTGCTTAAGGACCAAACTGCAATGCCAAAAAATATATACTCATAGAAAAATTCAATAACTTCATTTTTTTAAGATGTAGTGCTACCAAAATCTCTTAACACATCAATGGTTATGTTGTTGTTACAGTATAACACTTAGTTTGAATAAATATGTTTTCAGGCTTTTTTATTTCAAACTATTTTAAATTACTTTGACATTTTACAATGTACTGCAACCAAATCTCCTTTCACACATCAATAGTACATTGCTGCTCATACTACATCAGGGTTTTCCAAACTGCGGCCCGGGGGCCATTTTGAATCGGCCCTCAGCTAATTTAAAAAGTATAATTAAATATGGCCCACAAATTAAACTTGTGCATGTCTTATATTGTACTTCTTAAACATATATGTTAATAAGGCCACATTTTCTAACAAATCTAAGTTGATAAGAAAAAAGCTCAATAACTTATTTACATAACATATATTTCATATTTCCTCTTATTATAAGCAATCTGAAGCTTCTGTTTTAAGGAATGAGCTGCCAACAAAATAAATGAAACCCTATGGAGAGCTGTGATGTAACCTGTTTTTTTCTTTGTTTGATTTGTTAGAAAATGTGGGCTTATTAACACGTATACATATATATTTAAGAAGTACAATTTGGCCCCCGGGCCGCAGTTTGGACAACCCTGATGTAGTATGAGCAGCAATGTACTATTGATGTGTGAAAGTGGTTTGGTTGCAGTACATTGTAAAATATCAAAGTAATTTAAAATAGTTTGAAATAAAAAATCCTGAACAATATTTTAAAGCATATTTATTCAAAATAAGTGTTATACTGTAACAAAAACATAACCATTGATGTGTTAAGAGATTTTGGTAGCACTACATCTTAAAAAAATTAAGTTATTGAATTTTTCTATGAGTATATATTTTCGGCGTTGCAGGTTGTAGACGGTCCCTAAGCACTCTCTCCTCCAGCTGCAGATTGTGACCAATTATTGATGTTTAGCTCGGATGACGGCGCGTATCAAACTGTTCTGTTAAAAACAATCCTGTAGCTCATTGTCTACCTTGCTATGATTGTAACGTCATGTTGTTGATCCGCGAAATTCAAATCTGTCAATAAGCTCAGAGTATGCTTTGCGACGTGCATGTCACCTCGCTCTGAGTGTTCTCTTGGGGTGTCTTTCACTTGTGTGAAACCCGTGCCTATTGCCAAGCACTGATGTTATATCTTTATATTTTAGGCCAAGCTCAAAGTAAAAATCGATGAACCGCTCCATTGTTGTGGTTTCTGTGTTGCCGAATTGACCCAGAAATACATTGAGCTAAATTAAAAGTTGTTTTTTTTCTTCTCTATGTCCCCTAGAGGGCTCCGTACAAAATACATAAGGCATTGTTTCTGATAGCTACTGTATGCTGATAGATATGATTTGAATTACGTCATATCAGACGCAAATCTGGATCAGCTCCGTTGTACCCCGGTTTTTAGAGATTTGAGTACGGAGGAAAAGAGAGAGGGTTTTGTTTTCTGACACTTTGTGAGTTCCCTGACACACCGGGGAAACATAGTAATGTATAAAATACATCAAAAAGTGCATTTTGCATGATAGGTCCCCTTTAAGTAACATTTTGAATTCAGGATTTTTACTTGTTATGGAGTTTTTTCGGTCCATAAAAAGGATCTGAGTGCGTCTTCCATTTTCAAACATTGTCAATTTGCTGCTATTCTATATTTTGAGCCTATACTTGTAGATTTATTGGCTCCAAACTGTTGTATTTTTGCTGAGGTGGGAGGAGAAAGTGTTACATTTGTGGGGGTTTTTTCGGCACAAATCTGCATTTCTCTGTCCTGTTACAAAAATAGAGCCAATAGACACATGGGATATTAGCTTTCTTTGCCTACCTGTGTACTTTTCCTCCGTAGAAGGGCTTTGTGTGGAAAGTGACAGTGGCAGAGTATCCACTTTTGGCACAGTTGATGTTGACCTTTCCCCCGAGTTCCACCCATGGCACAGTCAGGATGGAGCGGGCGTAGGCACAGGGCAGAGTGAACACGTACTGCTCATCATGCTCCAGCAAATACAGCACACCTGGGAGAAACAGGACACATTTCACAGCTCAGCAGACAGAAGGATCTTCACTGAAATGAGGCATCACTAAGGACTGCTCCGTTAGAACTCAAAGATCTGGATGTATTCATCCTGCACAGACCCGGCGCCCATCCAGGACTTTGTCCCTCCCTGGAGAAAGCAGTGTTATTATTGTCAATGTGAAGAAAATAAACGTAATGTGTGTGAATGTGAGAGAGTCGTAGCATAACGGAGCGTCAGAATAAACGCAGGTGTGTGTGTGTGTGTGTGAGTCTCGTGGTCAACCCTGAGCGACAGACAGAAGAGGATATAGCAGGACATGGCATAGCATACATTTTCTTTTGCTATCAAAACCATCATATTAAAGCTTGTTTATCCAACAAAAAAAAAACGTACAGCGGTCCATGTAGCTCCAATGTGTATGTTGTTCATACTATATCCATCCTATCATCCATTCATTCATTTGTTCCACTCATGGTTCATAATTCACACAACACACTTAGAGCAGTTTATAGCCCATGATGTCAAGGAGCAACTATCTGCTCCTGTCTCAAAAAGACATGGTCTGTATTCACAGCTGCCAGAAGCTTAACACACTTCTACAGTAACATAAAAAATAAAACAATCAGGGTCAGCACAATAATCTAATAGCAACAATTATTGACCTGGGCCGCTCCTTTGTCCAATAAAAGCGGCTGCCCAGTGCTCACTCAGTGGTGATATCCTCATAGATATGCAGTTTCTCTCCAAACAGTTTTTTCACAAAATCAGACGTGTTTTTGCCCTCATTTTACAGGCATTGAGTATATCTTTTTTATTATTCTGTCGAGCATGTCTTTCAAGATCTTCACATTTATCTTCCAACCGCTTCTGAATATGCAGACTGGTGATAAGCACTTTTGTCAAATCGAAATTCTCTAATTTCTTGAGGATTTCAGTGAGCACCACAACACTTTCAGGTGTTTCCTCAGGTGCATTGTTTACTCCTTGTTCTGGTGGCCTCTGCTTCTTTTTTTACTTGTAGTCTTCCCTTATTTGGACAAAGTGACATTTTCAGACTGAATGCAGAAATAAAGCCTTCTTGGTTAGTTTGTTTAAATTAGTACCAGTTTTAGGTCTTCTTCCAGGTCTGATGCTCTGTTTCTAGCAGAAGTGGGGGTTTGTGCTATATTCTTGGCATTTGTTAGCATAGCATATGTCAGTTTATTAATTTGATCCCTGTGGTGCCTGCATTAGAGAAGACACTGAACATGTTTCAATCTCCACACACATAAACACAGCTGTAGCATCTCAGCAGCCTCTGAATGGATAGCCATGTCATTTCCTTCAGACATTCATGGAGCCCAGAGGAACTCCTACTGACAGTGGTTAGCCCCATTGTACATTGGATTTATTCTCCTGTCTGTAGTCTGAGCCATGCATTGTAAAAAGGTCTGAAGTATTCTGTCAGTCTGCCTCCTGGGCACACGTCCAACCCCCCCGCGCTGCTTATATAACAGACAGCTGTCCTGTGCCCAGTCTGCTGCCCTGGACCCAGGTCGTACACAACACATCTGTTTTCACAATAACACGCACAAACATACTGTACACACACTGTTCCTCATCTAAAAAACCTCATACTGAACAATGGCATTACCTATAATGGTTTAACTGACAATTTTGCACATTACTTCCTATCCCTCCCCACCCGCATCAAGCACCGAACCTGGGGGGACAAAGTCTTCTTCGTGTCTGCTCCCTCCCTCTGGAACTCACTCCCACAACCCATCAGAGACTCCACTGACCTCACCACCTTCAAAGCACTCACCAAAACTCACCTGTTCAATCTGGCTTTTAATGTGTGATTGTTGTTATATTGCTTGATTTGTTATTTTCTGTTCACTGTCTCTGTAAAGCGACTTTGAGCACCTGTAAAAGCGCTTACAGGATAAATCTATTATTATTATTACTACCACTTTTTAATCCAGATATACTGTCCATATTTTCTCATGTATTTCTTAAAAAATGTTCCTATTCTAATTGCATTTCTTTTTTAGGTATTTATGTTTCCTTTAGATGTGAAATCTCCTCTGCCAATGCCAAACAGCAGCCAATCTCGGGTCTCGTACGGTTGCTAGGAGCCTCAACATGTGGAGGAACATTATGTTCAGAGCACTGGAACCTCAACACGTGGAGGAACATTATGTTCAGAGCACTGGAACCTCAACATGTGGAGGAACATTATGTTCAGAGCACTGGAACCTCAACATGTGGAGGAACATTATGTTCAGAGCACTGGAACCTCAACATGTGGAGGAACATTATGTTCAGAGCACTGGAGCCTCAACATGTGGAGGAACATTATGTTCAGAGCACTGGAGCCTCAACATGTGGAGGAACATTATGTTCAAAGCACTGGAACCTCAACATGTGGAGGAACATTATGTTCAGAGCACTGGAACCTCAACATGTGGAGGAACATTATGTTCAGAGCACTGGAGCCTCAACACGTGGAGGAACATTATGTTCAGAGCACTGGAGCCTCAACATGTGGAGGAACATTATGTTCAAAGCACTGGAACCTCAACATGTGGAGGAACATTATGTTCAGAGCACTGGAACCTCAACATGTGGAGGAACATTATGTTCAGAGCACTGGAGCCTCAACACGTGGAGGAACATTATGTTCAGAGCACTGGAGCCTCAACATGTGGAGGAACATTATGTTCAGAGCACTGGAACCTCAACACGTGGAGGAACATTATGTTCAGAGCACTGGAGCCTCAACACGTGGAGGAACATTATGTTCAGAGCACTGGAACCTCAACACGTGGAGGAACATTATGTTCAGAGCACTGGAGCCTCAACATGTGGAGGAACATTATGTTCAGAGCACTGGAACCTCAACACGTGGAGGAACATTATGTTCAGAGCACTGGAGCCTCAACACGTGGAGGAACATTATGTTCAGAGCACTGGAACCTCAACACGTGGAGGAACATTATGTTCAGAGCACTGGAACCTCAACACGTGGAGGAACATTATGTTCAGAGCACTGGAACCTCAACATGTGGAGGAACATTATGTTCAGAGCACTGGAACCTCAACATGTGGAGGAACATTATGTTCAGAGCACTGGAGCCTCAACATGTGGAGGAACATTATGTTCAGAGCACTGGAACCTCAACATGTGGAGGAACATTATGTTCAGAGCACTGGAACCTCAACATGTGGAGGAACATTATGTTCAGAGCACTGGAACCTCAACACGTGGAGGAACGTTATGTTCAGAGCACTGGAGCCTCAACATGTGGAGGAATGTTATGTTCAGAGCACTGGAACCTCAACATGTGGAGGAATGTTATGTTCAGAGCACTGGAACCTCAACACGTGGAGGAACATTATGTTCAGAGCACTGGAACCTCAACATGTGGAGGAACATTATGTTCAGAGCACTGGAACCTCAACACGTGGAGGAACATTATGTTCAGAGCACTGGAACCTCAACATGTGGAGGAACATTATGTTCAGAGCACTGGAACCTCAACACGTGGAGGAACGTTATGTTCAGAGCACTGGAACCTCAACATGTGGAGGAACATTATGTTCAGAGCACTGGAACCTCAACACGTGGAGGAACATTATGTTCAGAGCACTGGAACCTCAACATGTGGAGGAACATTATGTTCAGAGCACTGGAACCTCAACACGTGGAGGAACATTATGTTCAGAGCACTGGAACCTCAACATGAGGAGGAACATTATGTTCAGCGATGAGTCCAGATTCTGCCTACAGCACATGGATGGTAGGGTCACGTTGTGGAGAAGACGCAGAGAAGGCTTTGCTGATTGCTGCACCGATAGAGTAGGAGAGGAGAAGATGGGATGACCTGCAGTCCTGACCTCAACCCCATGAAACCCCATTTTGGGATCAACTTGGCCCTGCTGTCCATGTCAGAGGGATCAACACAACCATGTTGGCTGACTTGGGACAGATGCTGGTTGAAGAATGGGAAGCCATCCCACAGCAGGGTGTGAGCAGGCTGGTGACAGCATGAGGAGGAGAGGCTGTTGTGGCTGTGTTTGGCTCTTCCACACGCTACTGAGGCTGCTTGTTAAATGAATCAATTGTTAATAAATAAATTGTTACCAATATGTCTTTATTTATCAGACTTCAATCATCCAATCCACCAAACAATACCAAACTAGAGTCAGCAGCAAAAAGCTGTTTGGCATTGGCAGAGGAGATTTGTCATATTTTTCATGGGCGCACCCCACATACTCAGCTCTGCTGTTCATCCCACAAATGCATGTTCATCACACATGTGGCACCATTTGAAGGGTAAGAAAACAGGCTTTCCAATGGCATAAGATGTATTGGCAAGAAGCATTGTTACAACATAGAAATCATCTACCAAACACAAATTGCCTTACCTTCTGTGTTAGGTATTTCTCTTTCAATTCTTGCTCGTTCTTTTATTTATAGTTCTGTGTTTAAGAATTCACCATGTGTGTGTTTCATAGATTTGTTCCCCATATGGGTTCACTCTATTGTGTGCAGGCGTGTGTGTGTGTGTGTGTGTGTGTGTGTGTGTGTGGTGTGTGTGTGTGTGTGTGTGTGTGTGTGTGTGTGTGTGTGTGTGTGTGTGTGTGTGTGTGTGTGTGTGTGTGTGTGTGTGTGTGTGTGTGTGTGTGTGTGTGTGTGCATGTGTGAAACAATGACCCACATGCTGCATTCAGTCAGTCGTGCTGTTCACTGCTGCACAGGAAGCTGACAGATGATAGCAGGAAGCTGTAATATCATGAATAAGTGTACATTAGAAACTGGGTTACTTTGTTATCGTGCCACGGTACATTTCATTGCAAAATATTATCCTTGTGCCTCTGGGGCCTGCATTTAACAGAGGCCTTGTTGAGGGCCAACTCCTTCCATCAGCAGTAAGACAGAGTTTGGGCCTCACTGTTGCTCAGGGGGTGAATCGAGGGCATGCCTTAGGGGCATGATAATGTTTCCTCAGTGTAATCATTGGAATGCTTCATGTAGTGCAGTGCTTCTCAAAGTGTGGTCCACGGACCACTGGTGGTCCATGAGCGCCCCCTAGTGGTCCGTGAGTATATTGGTAACATTTCATATTTGAAATAAATAAATATATTTAAGTTTTCCGCACCCTCACGGGAATATCTCCGCAATGGAGCAAGGTTAAGTTTCACTTTCGATAGCATGAAATAGCCCAGCGCAACACCTTCATCACACATGTTGCCACTTGTTTGTACCATTTTCATGCGATTTGTAATCTGTTCTAGAAAAACGTTGTGTTTTTTTATATTTGTGGAGTTAGGTGGTCCGCGAGTGTTTTTTTATTGGTTAAGTGGTCCTTGGTATGAAAAAGTTTGAGAAACACTGATGTAGTGCTGCTATCTGGGCTGTACCACATACCACATGCCCAGCTCAGTAGCATTTAAGGAATTAACACGAGAGGCTAAGGTGTCTGTTTATGCCAGAGGGAGATGTATGCACTAACCCTCGGGGAATGCATTTATTCCTTACTGAGAGTTTATCTCTGATCTTGTAGTATAGAACCCCAAATGGCCATTAAGTCAATGTCTCAAGTTCCTTGGCCACTTAGTCTGCACGTATATCTTAAATCTGACTTGTGTTACATAACCTTCCTTGAGTGAAGACCCAAGGTGCTCACAGGAGGCAGGTCAAACTTGAACAACTTTAACTAAAAGTAAATGGTAGTCCAAAGACAAATGACACGTCAACCGGTCCACTACTGACTTAATGATTTAAAAGCAGGCCATATGATATAACACTGCATTTCACAATTCAGTTACACAACTACATGTTAACATGGTAAAAACTTGTTATGATCAGTGTTCGAAATGGGGGGGAGCCAGGGGGAGCTTGGCTCCCCCGAAGAGGGAGGGAGCTCCCCTGAAGGCCGACTTTGAAATAAATAGGGGGAGCCCAAAATAATCGTGTATATTTGTGTCACACAGATTAGAAATGTTGAGTTTCTGTAAATAAATTCTTGAAATAAATAATAGTCATTGTTCATTACAGTTTCTGAATATTTGTTTTATATTTGTGAATATTTCTGGGTGTTGCCATCTGTACGTGGCGGCGCTGCATTCTTTACGCTACTTACGTTGCTATGGTTACGGCAGACGATGCTGGCGCGGTATTTGATATTTTCATACTGATATTTTTTTTAACTCTGGCTTTGTAATAAAAAATATGGCGAAACGAAAACAGCCAAGCCCCGCAGCTTTTGGATTCACAAGCAAAGAAGCGAAGGAGTCTAAAAATGACAACTAGTTTTAGTTGGCCGGCTGTAAGCGGTTAGGGTCGAGTTTGACAGCTCCACACCGAGGGAGAGGCCTGCCTATGCGGAGCGTGAAGAGGCTTCAACAACGGCCACAGCCGTCGGCGCCACCTGCGCTAGCGAACCTGACGATGCCCATGACCTGCCTTTTAACTGGACACAAAAAATATGGAGTGAGTGGAATGAAAGTTATCTTTGGCTTTTAAAAAAAAAAAAAAAATGTGGATGTGAGATTTGCAAAGAGGCAACAAGTATTTTGATCTCCCTGCCGCTCGCAAAAAAATCCACCTTTGTGCACCTTTCACAAGAATGGATTCACATAATGTTCCTCCACATGTTGAGGCTCCAGTGCTCTCCCTGACCTTTTAGTCAGAGCGGAGCAGGACTCCTGACTTTTCCCTGTGTTTTTTATATATCTATTGTAATGTATTGTCTTTTATTGTGATTGTAGTAATGTGTTTTTATGTGATTGTAGTATTTATTAGCACTAAGAGCCAGGCACACGAAAAAGCGATCGAGATTTCGGAGATGAGAAAAAAGATGTCCTACCAAACAAGGTAGGACTATTGGCAATCAATATTGATCTAATGCAGGAAACATATACATCTTTCAGGTCTGCCTATATGATTGCCAAAAAAATAAATAAATAGGGCTCCCCCGAAAGCAAATGGGTAATTCGAACACTGGTTATGATCCACACTTGCAGACTTCCACCATCGCACGTCATAATGTAGTTAAACTCATTTAGATATGTGCACTAAAAGCTGCGTTGAGGCACTATCACCTGTCCTAAATAATGGCAGAAACATAACCTTAGCATTGTTAAATGCCCACCACCAGCTCAGGGAGACTAACATTCACACACCCACACAGAACTCTGGGATAACGAGACGTTTTTAACCGAGGATACACAGATATGCTAATTGCAGGGGCTGGGGACTGAACCACCAAATCTACCTCCTTAGTCAAAGTCGCCCCACATTTTAATGTAACATTGTTCCTTAATTCTAAGATAATAAAGTAATGTAAACTTCCATAAGAGTCAAGCCAACTTGACTCCAAGCCAACTTTGCCCTGCATAAACATGGAACATGTATCTCTGAATTCCAAATGATCAAACTTTTGCAAATTAAAACAATATGGTTAAGAGAAGTAATTCAACAGTGATGTCTGCAAAATGAAGCTAAACAATCAAATAAAAGTGAATTATTACTGCTCGAAACTACATGTCAGATCACGATCACACACACACACACACACACACACGCACGCACGCACGCACGCACACACACACACACACACACACACACACACACACACACACACACACACACACACACACACACACACACACACACACACACACACACACACACACACACACACACACACACACACACACACACACACACACACACACACACACACACACACACACACACACACACACACACACACACACACACACACACACACACACACACACACACACACACACACACACACAACAGTGCTTCCAATGGAATTGATAACATAAGAAATATTTGGCACCCTGACTTTGGGTGTCCAATTCATTTGCAGTATGTCCCCCTTCAATACTCTCATCCCGTTCTACTGTTCTGTTGTTGTTTCAATCAGCCTGCTCTTGGTTGTGTAAGATCTGATCCAGATAACTACATATGGAATAAACACATGCATATGGCATTCTGTTTTGGAACAACATTTGTCCAATTAGAGGCTGCAGATGGAATGTGAGTGCTGCTGTAGGGATTCACTGAGCTGAAGGACGAGGCTCTGAGTCTACAAACAGCTGTGGATGTCTGATTATGGCCAGCCATTTGTCCATCTGACACCATCCCATCGCTCTGACATGTTTCTAAAACAACATTACCTTATTTGACAATGATTAAAAAGAATTGTGCAGGAATGAGTCCGAAAACCTGGAAATTAGTTAGCATTTTACCACTTAGTTAGCAAAGAATCGTAGAAATGAAGTTACTTCTTGCAATTGCATTTATGCTTTAAGTTTATACGTGGAGATTATCCTGCTGATCAAAACATGTAGGTATCATAAACACGTGTTAGCCACAGCGCTTCTTTTCAATATTCTAAAGAAAGTCCAATGGAGGAAGAAAAAAACTTTTGTCGAGGGAGCCTTTGCGATGCTGACTTCCAGGTTTGCCTACAGAAATATGTCATCACTGCATCTCTTTATGTGTCTACTGGTGTTTGGCATTCACATTCATTTATTTCACCCAACATTAAAGAAGTTGCTGAGAGTTTCTGTAGATGAAAACCTCAAACAATGTCATCTGACATCAAAAGCTGAAGACCTACAGTACATTTCACCAAAACACAATTAGCTAACCTTGCATAATGTGATCTGTATAAGACTCCATAGTTAGCCTGTACTAACACTTTAGCGTTATGCACTGCGCAGTGCATGACAATACCAAACAAATGAATAAACAACCTTTCAAACTCAGGCGCGGTCATTGTGTTCGTGTGCAACTCATTGCAATACTATGACAATCAAGCAGACATTCCATTTTCAATCAAGCTCTAGTTCTCTTACCTTCCCCGACCATAGAGACCCCGACAGACATGCCCATGAACTTGCTCTTGGTCCAGACATGCGTGTTGACACACATCTTCTTCTCCTTGCACTCGCAGTAGAAGCCTGACACAGGAGGGTGGTGGGACAGCTGCTCTGCCACAAAACTAACATGATAGCAGTCTGAGTGTTTCCTGCTGCTGCCACCCACCCCCCTTTGTGGGGACCCGGGAATGCTCGAAGAGTCTGTGGGTGCTGAGTTGGGACCGGGACAGTTGGTCGTCCTGAGGGGTCGCACGCGGACCCGAGGCACATACCAGGAGCAGTGGAAGTTCTCGCCCAGGATGGGGTTGTAGGGCTTCTTGGCCACGGCCCCCTTGCGGCCCTCGTGGAAGGCGGTCAGGTAGTACTCCACGAAGCGGACCATGCGCTCCTCTGCTGTGCAGCCGCAGGTGATGGACAGGAACATGTCAGGGTGAGCCATGAAGTTGGCGTACATTTCTAGCAGAGAACGCTTCTCCAGGATGAAGGTAGGGAGCACCACCTGAAGAGGGATAGACAGAGATGACAACTGAAAGAAGGAATGTCTGTAAAAACTACTGTTGGATCGCTGTGCACACAGAACTATGTGCACGCTTTCTGCTGGATTCTTAGACCAATGTGCATTAGCTAAACCATGATGAAACACAATGCCACCTTGATAAGATATTTAGTTGTAGGCATAACGTTGGAGGTATAACTTATTATTAAGACATACTACATAGGAGTTACCTATGTTTAATATGAAGAAGAAACACAATTGAACAAAGTGGGTGTCCAGTAGAAGTCAAAGAAACCTGGTCCATAATATGATTAGTCTGACCTTAAAAACATCCATCAATCCATTTTTTAAATATATACCAGGGGTCTCAAACTCAAGTTGGCTTGGCCACAGCTAAAAATGTAATCTCAGGGACACTTCATTTTGCAAGTACTACAAGGCAGTGCAATATTTCAGATTATTTTACATTTTATTTCGATTACTAGCAATGTTTGCCAGACTTAACAAAAAACAAACAACCAGCGACGTGCAGTCAGGGGAGGCAGAGGAGGCAGAGCCTCACCTGTCATACTCCAATGTAACGGAAAAACAACTAAAGAAAAACTAAATAGTAATAATAATAAAATGTCTCCACTGATCTGTGTTGTAAGTGTGATTTATGTATGATTCCAATCGCTTTTTATAGTCAAAATCAGCAAATTTGCCGAGCTCCGCTACAACTACGGGTAGCGATGAGAAGTGAGGCAGGGACGAGCTCTGCCTCACGTAAGCCCAACTGGCTGGAGCGCGGGCACTAATTTAGCGCAGGCACTTATTTTGTGAGCGCGCTCAAGCCAGTTACTGTGGGGTGAGGTGAGGCACAGATGAGATCTGCCTCTCCTCAAAATGCGTCACCCCACAGAAACTGGCTGGAAAGCGGGCCCTAAGCGCATGCCTGCACCATCTCACTGTATGTCACCAATGTAATGTTTGTAGATCCCTTTATTACATTTATCCTCGCCATCCATAGTCTCTAAATAACTTATTTCACGTATATATGATATTTAGGCTCGCTGGTCTCATCATACAACGACAATGAAAAAAGCACCAGGGGAGGCAGCCATAACCTCTGCCGCACTGAAGGGGGCGCAAGTGAGCCCACAGGTTCTTGTTGCTACTGTTATTCTACGCAGGGACGGTAGACCAGACGCGAACAACAAACTAGACTTTTGAAACTACAGGAAGATAAGGAGGACTTTTACAAAAAAGTAATAGAGATTGTTGTCCAGAAGGATAGCATGGACTTCAAGTCAAGTCAAGGTAAGACCACAATTGTAATGAACATGGGATCTTAATAAGAAAGAACAATCCAATATTTAAATTGTGGGTATAGGCCTATCCTTTTGTTGAACGGTCTGTTTAAAATGAATTGAAGCATCAGACTAAAAAAGCTTTTGAAAATAACCGAATATTTCGATAAAGGTCAAAATATAATATTTGCCTCACCAGCCATGAACCTCACTGCACGTCACTGCAAACAACATATATGCATGACTGTTTAACAGTTCTGCGTGTCTGGGTAAAATGTCTTGACACCTGTCCAAACAATAGTTTTGTCTAACTTGCAGTTAACTAACAAATGCAATCCCTGAATACTTTGTACTTCAGTTTTTTTCATTGCATGTTAAGGGGTGGTTTGAATTGGAACGAATCAACTAAACAATATATTTTGCGGACAGGAATGTGTATTATTATTGAAAACATGTTGCTGACCTGCAGTGTTGGCAGTAACGCGTTACTGCAACGCCGTTATTTTTGGCAGTAACTACTCTAACGCATTACTTTTTAAATTCAATAACTAAGTTACCGTTACTACATAGTGCGTTACTCCGTTTTTTATATAGTCAACAGCCAGGCGAACAGAGATGAGAACTGTACTTAAGTACAGTACTTGAGTAAATGTACTTAGATACTTCCTGTGTCACATGCGGAGACGGGCTGTGAGCGTGTTTGTGTTGTTTACTAACAAGACTATCATGGCGGCGGCGGAGCTCAAGTCTAGTTTCTCCACCTGGAGATATTCTCACTATTTCACTTTTGTCGAGCACAAAGAAAAGAACGTTTTAGTTAAATGTAAGTTGTGTCTTGGCGGGTCAAAGATCCTATCTACTGCCCAAACCAGTCATTCAAATCTCTTAAAACATCTGCAAAAACAACATGCTGGGACGAAGCTAGTAGCTAAGACCACAGAGACTCAGCCGACGCCACTCCACCTCCACCTAAGCAACAGCGGCTGGATTTTAACCAAGGGACTGCTAGCCAGGGAAAAGTCGATAAAGCCATTGCACGGTATGTTGTAGAACACATGCAGGCTATTGCTACAGTGGAGTCACCCGCTTTCAGGGAGCTAGTTAGCATGATAGCATGTCCGGGCGGCACACGGCATATGGGACGCAACACTTTTTCCAACTACCTGGAGAAAGAATATACAAAAATGGAAAGCCAGCTAATATCGATGCAATCCAAATTGTATTATTCTCCAATGCAATAACAGTACTGAAATGAAGGCTATAAGGGCATTAATGGGAGGCCTTTTTTAAGTAACTAAAAAGTTACGTTTTACAGTAACGCATTACTTTTTGTGTAAGTAATCAGTAAAGTACCTGAGTTACTTTTGAAATGAAGTAACTAGTAATGGTAACTAGTTACTGGTTTTCAGTAACTAGCACAACACTGCTGACCTGATGGAGTTAGCGTGCATTGAATGATGATATTGATGTTGCCATGACTCCAGAGCCATATTCACCTTCTTGGGGTCCCCAAGCCCTCAGAGCTCTCATGTGCATTGTTCAGTCTGCTGTGAGTTTTTGACTGCAGTGTTTATTGTTGAAAATGCTGATTCACAGAGATATGTTGCAACATCAGCATGGGCCTTTTTACAGAAAGTCACAGGGTCACAGGGAGCATTTTCTTAGAGCTCAATCAGACCTTTCTGACAAGAAATAGGTTTTCAATGAGTAGCCTGTTTTTTCCAGGCTAAAGTCCTTAAAGCAGGTTTGGAAATGTCCAATCAGCTTCACTATGACAAGAATTGCAGACACTGTATGTTTCATGTTAAAAAGCTTGAAGTGTAAGTCCTTTAGACGGGACAATATATCCGTCAGAACTACAACAGCTTTCATTTTTGTTCATTTGCAGAAAATCTACAAACATTTGGCTTTTTTATTCCAGGAATGCTCCAGCAAAATGCAGCTGTTATTGCATTTTACAATTTATAAGAGGCCCTATTTTGCTCATTTTCAGCTTCATATTTGTATTTGTTGCCTCTACTGTGACATATCTACAGGTTTATTGTTTTCATACTGCCTCAGTCTGAAACAAAAAGCCCAGTCTGCTCTGACTGGTTAGCTTAATGCTTAATGTTAGCAGAGACACCACATACTTTGCAAGTAAAGATGGTATTTAGGAGTGGATGGTATTTAATGACGTTGTTCATAAAGGCTTCGTCCAGGCCAGTAACTAACTAACTAACTAACTAACTAACTAACTAACTAACTAACTAACTAACTAACTAACTAACTAACTAACTAACTAAACCAGGGGTCTTCAACGTTTTTCAGGCCAGGGACCCCCAAACTGATGGAGAGCTGGAGCAGGGAACCCCCTACTATATGTATGGCATACAATTGTGTTTTATATTAAACGGGGCCTAGTGCCGTGTATAAACATAGCTACTCTGTTATTGTACATTCAATACTAAGCTATTCAAATAATACACAGGTTAATATATTCATGTTTTTATTTTAAACATGTGCAAGGTACAGGGTGGCCGTGCCACTGCCATTTATAAACATACATCTTGCATACAACACTGAGCTATTAAATTAATTCACAGATTTTAACTTTAAACTTACATGTAGAAGGGACTGAATCCTCAAACCATCTGTGGATGGCATATGCATATTTTTGGGTCTTCTCTCGTTTGCGCTTACCCTTATTAGCTGCTACATCAGCAGCAGGTTCCGCCTCGCCACTTGCATGTTCACTGGTGGTTTCTGAGGTGGATGGTATCTCTTTTGTGCTTGTGGATTTTTTTGGTCGAGTTACAAAACGATCCATTTTTATATATATATATATATATATATAAAGGTATGGTCTTCTCAATAATATCGCAGCGTGCGTCCTTGTGTCTGGGTCCTTAGTAAACTGGGGACTGAATAGGCTCTCGGCCAATCACGGGGAACCTGACAGAGCCAGCGTGTGTCATGCGGCCTCGTGATTGTCACAGCAGCGATAGGGGCGGGTCCTCCCCTTTGTGTACAGGAGGCCTGGTGGGACAGGTCCGGGGTAGTCTCCTGCTGTGAGTGAACCGGCGCCTAGCTTGAGATAGCTACTGTGTGTAGCTGAATGCGTGCATTGCTGACTGAAAGATAACGTCTTCTTCCTCCATTTCTCCGTTCGCTACAATATGTTGGAATCATGTTAATGTGCATTTAAAGACATTTCAATTTGTGTGAAAAAAATGTTTTGACATTTTTTCTTTTTAAGAAATATAAAAAATTGTCTAATCAACCAAAGATTTCGCGACCCCCCTGCAGTACCTCCGCGGACCCCCTGTTGAAGACCTCTAAACTAAACTAAACTAAACTGAGCTATGGTTTCATGTCATGTAAAGGGGTTGAATATAATTGACTCTCTATTGGATTCCTCATTACATAAAGCCAGGCCTGTCACACAACCTGACGGTCCAAGTGATGACAGCTCAGGCTCAGATTGGGTGTTTTGTCAGAGCCGTGCCAGAGGGCAGCCCAAATGTCGATCCCATGGCACAGCACCAGTCAATATGGACATGGCAAGAGCGAATGGTTGGAGAATAATTGGAAAGATGTGCAGACCGTTTCCTATGTCTACATAAGCGGATAAATGATGTTGTTCTAACACAGAGTTGGATCACAAGGATCCTCCCCTACATGAGTTATGGTGTAGTCCCAGCCTCTCAGGTATTTGAGGTCAGAATCCCTTTCTGTTGCACATTGTCAGCTCATCACCCCGTGATCCAGAGCACTGGGCCTTGAGTAAAGCCTCTATCACATGAGAGGAGTCTGACTGCTATCCATAACCACAACCAGGAGGGTGGAGGAAGCAAAGAGGAGGGAGTGTTATTTACCATCCCGGCCCAAATAAGGAGACACTAGTTCATACTGTACATTAGGAACATGTGATAGGCTGACTTCCTGTGTGTTCGCTAGGAACAAAACATTTAAGTTTCACACTGTAAAGTAATGTAACATGATAACTTTCCGTTCATTTTGGATTACCTCACTATCCAATGCGACCCAATTAAATACAAAAGAAAACAAATATCAATAAGAACACTTTAAATGTAGAGTATTATGTAAGACAACAGAACATGTAACCTACTGTAGGAGAGAAGAAACCGACTACTATGTTTTTTGTTTGTGTGTTTTGGACTGGGAGATTAGTCGTAAAGTATTATAATGTGTAATCCTGAGTTTCATAACATATCGTTTTTTATTTTTAAATGTATTGTAAGATTGTAATCCTGCTAATAACCCCTTTTTTATGTAACTGTAAGGGAATACAGTTTTTTGTATCCTGATTATGAATCCTGTTCCATGTACTCTGTTACTCCCCAAGCCGGGCTATAAATACTCTACATCCTCCCCTTGCTATATCGAGAAATCCTGGACACACACACGGATAATAACAGACAAATACCCTAATCTCCAAATCCCCAAATCCTTATTGAGATTAAACTGATAGTAAACAATAACATAGGGATAGTGACTGATTACTAAAACATATCTAGAGCTGCCTCCAAAGACAGTGGAGGAAATAAGTATTTGATCCCCTGCAGATTTTACAAATGAATTAACAGTCTATAATTGTAATGGTAGGTTTATATTAAGTGAGAGTAAGAATATCAAAAATAAAATCCAGAAATTGACATTATATAAAAGATAAAAATGTATTTGCATTTAACTGTGGGAAATAAGTATTTGATCCCCTTGCAACAAACAAAGATTCTGGCTCCCACAGACCGGTGAAATAAGTCCTCTTCCTTTAAAAAAGTACTCCTAATATCAACTTTGTTACCTGAATAAAAGACACCTGTCCACCGAATCAATCAATCAGATTCCAACCTCTCCACCATGGGCAAGACTAAAGAGCTGTCTAAGGACCTCAGGGACAAGACCTTCACGAGGCTGGGATCGGCTACAAGACCATCAGAAAGCAGCTTGGGGAGAAGGAGACAACTGGTGGTGCCATTATTCAGAAGAATAATGTGTGTGTTTCTAAATGGAAGAAACACACAATGAGCATCAATCGCTCTCAGTCTGGGGCTCCACACAAGATCTCGCCCCGTGGGGTATTGATGATCAGGAGAAAGGTGAGGGATCAGCCAAGAACTACACGGAGGAACTTGTTAATGATCTCAAGGCAGCTGGGACCACAGTCACCAAGAAAACTATTGGTAATACACTGCACCATAATAGATCAAATCCTGCAGCACCACAAGGCCCCCTGCTCAAGAAGAACATGAAAGGCCCGTCTGAAGTTTGACAATGAACATCCGAATGATTCAGAGAAGGCTTGGGAGAAGATGATGTGGTCAGATGAGACCAAAATCGAGATCTTTGGCATCAACTCGACCCGCTGTGTTTGGAAGAAGAGAGTTGCTGACTATAACCTCCAGAACACCATCCCCACCGTCAAGCATGGAGGTGGAAACATTATGCTTTGGGGGTGTTTCTCTGCTAAGGGGACAGGACCACTTCCCTGCATCGAGGAGAGGATGGACGGGGCCATGCAACGTAACATTTTGGCCGATAGCCTCCTTCCCTCAGACACTGAAAATGGGTCATGGACAGGTCTTCCAGCAGGGCAATGACCCTGAACCTAAGGCAAAGGCAACACAGGAGTGGCTAAAGAAGAAGCAAGTAGGTGATGGAGGGGCCTAGCCAGTCTCCAGACCTTAATCCCATAACAAATCTGTGGAGGGAGCTGAAGCTTCAAGATGCCAAGCATCAGCCTCAAAACCTTCAGGATTTGGAGAGGATCTTCAGAGAGGAGTGGACCAGAATCCTTCCTGAGATGTTCACAAACCTGGAGACCAACTACAAGAAGCGTCTGACCTCTGTGTGTCCAACAAGGGTTTCTCCACCAACTAACACATGTTTTGCAAGGGGATCAAATACTTATTTAAATGCAAATCAGTTTTTATCTTTTATATAATGTACATTCTGGATTTTATTTTTGATATTCTTACTTTCACTGTTTATATAAACCTACCATTAAAATGACATGCTGTTAATTACTTAAAGTGGGTAAACTTACAAAATCAGCAGGGGATCAAATACTTATTTCCCCCACTGTAAATGATGCTTCTTTACATGTTGACAATGGACAGAGCAAAAGAAAAACAGGTTTCACAAATGCTGACTACTATCATTTGTGAGTTACAGTATATTAGGGGCATAATCCATTCTGTAATACTTTAAATTGTACTTATTTCTTTCACTTTTAACAAGCTAATGCTTTTTGTGGTTGTTCTTCGATGGCCGAGCAGCACTATTCTGGTTTGACTGTCTTGCTCACAGACACTAAATCAGAGTGGAGCTCTGTCAGAAAGCCTGTGCAGTGACTCCTAATGAAAGGTAATGAAGGCAGGGTCTTACCCGTGTGAGGTCCATGCCCAGTTTGAGCTGGGACAAGAGGTGAAGCATGATGTTGCGCTGGTCATCCAGAACTCCCAGGTCCTCCTCCTCATGGTCCTCTGTGTCGGTGGTCTCGTCGCTGAGGTCCAGGGTCTCTGGGCTGCTGCTCTGGCCCTGCTGGTGGAGGCACAAATTATTGGTATGAATGGTACATCGTAAAATGTGTTAGTACTTATGCAGTCTTTGCGACCCCTCAAAGCGCTTTTACATCTACAATTTAGGGCAAAAGATCAACCTTTTAGCACTCTATTACCGTCAGCTTATTGATAAAGCTCTTTAACAAGTTGAATTGGTTTAAAATTCAGGGTAATCGATTGATGACCACGCTTTTTGCACTGTAATTCATGGAAAATGCTCCCTGTGGGTCATGCTCTGTGCATTGTCGTGTTGAAACAGGAAAAGCTCGCACCTAAACTTTTTTTTGCTGTAGAATTTATATTTCCCTTCTATAAAGTTAGCATCGCAAGGGCTAATATGATACTTACATATTTTACTGAGCAGATTAATCTCCACATATTAACACCACTTCATGCATTTTAAAGCATTAATGCAATCGCTGGAAGTAAAAAGCTAACGTTAGGTAATAAACAAACTACATCACAATTGCATGGATGCCCATCACCACTGCTAAGCTAAATGCGGCTAATGTTTGGTGTGTCAAGGTGAAGCAACTTTAGTTTTTATGACAAATAGAAGTTTCGGACATTCACCAGTGAAGTATTGACTGACATATTTTATGTCGTACAACAAAAAAGGAAAATCTATTCAGTTTGTGTTAACCATAACCATATTTCAGGCTTCTAACCACACAAAAACATGGGACTAATTCCTGCATCACTCTATAACCATGGGGTATGCTTTAAACAAAAGAACAAGAGTTAGTTTCTAAGGTTATAAGACTGAGCACTACGGAAGATGGAGGTACCATTGTGAGCCAAACAAAAAGCTCTATCACACACTCATACACACGCGCACACACACACACACACACACACACACACACACACACACACACACACACACACACACACACACACACACACACACACACACACACACACACACACACACACACACACACCACACACACACACACACACACACACAGTAGAGGTTTCAAACTCACGTTGTTGGGCTGGCATGCAAACCCTGCTGACTTGTTGGGAGTTTTGCTGGATTTCATGTCCACCATCCAGAGAGATAAGGGGAAAGACCCGCTGACTTCCAAATACTACCAAAGCAAGAAGTGACAGAGAGAGCCAAGGAGGAAGGGGGGACAGAACCAGAGTAAGGAAAGGCTGAGAGACATTACAGAAGAAGAGAAGAAAGAAAGTGAGCTGAGATAAGAAGAAGAAGAGGAGGAAGGAAGAAAAGGGGGCATGGGCAGAGAGGAAGCAGAGCGTAGATCTGCTGCTGCTGCTGCTGCTGCTGCACTTCTGATAGGCAGATTAACATGAGGCTGGCAATCCTCTCCATCCCCATGAGCCTCTCTCTTTACACAAGCCCCGCCCCCTGCACAAACACACTGCGTTACATCAGAACCCGTCCTCACTCTGTCTGTTCCCTCCCCTGCCTGCTACTGTCCCATCCCCCTTCCTCCTCGTATACCTCCATCCACCCCTGGCTACACTCCACAGCCGGTGTAATCACCAGCATGGAGGCTGCTGAGCGCAGAGCAGCTGCTCACTGTGTGCACCAATGTAAACTCTTCCAGGTTGAAAATTGTGTGCGTTGTGCAGTTCTTCGAAATAATAGGGGAATAATACAACTCAAACATTGGCATTAAGTGCTCCACTGAAGTAACTTTGGAAAATATTCAAACTGTTGTTGTTTTAAAAATAATCTATTCCATAAAAAACAAGGTATTCCATGGTAAATAGTAAACAAACTGCACTTATAAAGCGCTTTTCTAGTCTTATCGACCCCAAGTCAGCATTCACCCATTCATACACATTCATACAGAAGCAGGGGCTGCAAAATATAAGGTGGAAGGAAATAGTTTTTGGCTCACAATCTGATTCATTATGGATAACCATACTTAAAAAACAAGCAGGTCCTTCCATATAAATATTGAAGCGTAATGATAAACCATCTGCTATCCTGGAATGTGTTGCTATATCTGTAAAGGACAGAACAAAAGATGTATTTTCTCAGCTGCCTTCGGTCTTTTGTTGCCAGTAGACACATTTATCTTTTTTTCACATCTGTGATTTTCAGTGTTCTACAGTATTGCAATACTACATGGTATAAGAGTTTGTCCACCACTTCAAAGTCAAATCTGCTCAAAGATTTTTGGTCAACCTTTTGAGAAACTGTATAAATCAGGGGTCCCCAAACTTTTTCCTGTGAGGGCCACATAACTTTTCCCTTCTCTGATGGGGGCCGGGTCAGTTTGTAACAGAAAAAGTGTGACGATCGCATGGGTGTCTAAACGTAAACATGTATTGTTTTCTAGAAAGCCACACATAACCAAATATTAATAACCCTTTCCGGGATCTTCACAGAAAAAAAGTCAGGAAATAAATAATAACACTATTAATGAAATAAATAACACTATTTATGAAATAAATAACACTATTTATGAAATAAATAATAACCAAATAACCCTCTCTGGGTTCTTCACAGAAAAAAGTCCATTGAAAATTACTGTAACTTTCTGTTGTGCCGTGCACAATCTTAACAGGTAAAAGTTTAGCTTAGTTGTCAGAGCAGAATCTCTCAAAATAAACGTGGATTTACGTAAAAAAAACTATTTTTTCGGGGTTCGGGTGTTTTGTTTGATTTTAAACAAACAAAGTCTTGGCTTTCAGAATATGAAACTTTTATTTCCTATTTATTTCTCACTCGCAATCTGCTCTTCCGCAGCGCCGCCCCCCCCCCCCCCCCCCCCCTCACTCCGCTGAAATTATGAATGTAAGAGTATAGTAATCATAGATAACACTGCAGGGTCCGTTACAGTTTGTTTTCATCTGATTTCAATTAAACAAAGTCTTGGCTTTCAGAATATTAAACTTGTTTCGGCAAATTCAGATGATAAATACAACTTTGAAGCTTCGGCATAATTACAAGCGGAGAACGGAGTAACTTGACGTCACAGCAGGCATAACAACAGCCGGTGTTTCTCGTGAGTGTTTTCCCCGGGAAACAAACACAATACACACAAACGCAAAATTACACAAGCACACACACTCACACGCACACGTATATACACACACTCGCGAGCTTCCCCTCCAAACGAAAATATCTTCCCTCGGTAGTATTTTGATCATTTGCTCCGCTAATAATCAATCAGATCGATGGATTCCAGAGAAGAGACAACTTTGAAGGCCTTTTTCTCAAAATGATGACTCGGTGACAGTCATTATATAATGTGACATATTTCGCTTAATATTTGAAGTACAAAAACAATCCTGATATCATTAGAAAGCTAGGAATATCCTCTTTTCAACAGTGTATACAACTCAAAAGGTGTCTTCGGGTCAATGCGACTGATTTCGATAGAGCAGGTCACAACATTTTGACAGGGGCTAGTCTAGGATTCGGGTGGCAAAAAAAATAAAAAAATAAATCATAATGCGTCTCTGGTATTGTTCAGGGGGCCGGGCCAAATGTGGAGGTGGGCCGTACCCGGCCCGCGGGCCTTAGTTTGGGGACCACTGGTATAAATGATCCTAACATGACAATATATTAGCATTATCTCTGAACCCAACCATGTCCTGAACAGTGAATATGAATTGTTCGATTCGGAGATTCAGGTACCCGCAATTCAATACATTTATACTGTAGAAGTATTAAGTGCAGCAGTCTGTTCTCAAATTAAATCCCAGTTTAAATGTATGTTAAAGGGTCTTGAAAATATTGATTGTAATGTTATACAAATAGAGCTGCAGTGATGCAAAACTAAAATTTGGACTTGATCTACAATAAAGTATTACCGTACTGTATCATATTGTATCGTACCTGCTCAGGGAGACTAACATTTGCACACACTCACACAAATTTGGCCATCTGGATAAAATGTGGGGTTCAGTATCTTTGCCAAGCAAGTCATCCTGGTATTGATGAATTCACAGGTGCAATCACACTTCTATGTTTAGCAGTTTTAAAAGACAGTATGTCATTTGAATAAGTCAGGTATATGTTGATTCAACATCTCTGTTATATGTAATTTTTTCAGTTTATTACATGGGTTTTCTTCTGTCATTATGCCTCTTCATAACGCTACAGAGGTTCTGCATTCTCAATCAACCACCACTTAGAGTTTTAACTTCTGAAATCTGAAACATAAATACATTTATAAAGGAAGTAAAACTAGATTTCATAAAAGCTCATTCTTTAACTGTTATTGCTTTAGAACTGTTATTTGAAAGTAATAAATATAGTTGTTAGTGTTTGAGTGAAAATGTGGAAGTGTATGTTTATAATGCCACTCGTTCTAGTATTGTACGTGCACAGTGTGTGTATCAGTGAAAGGTCATGTGCCTGTGTGCACGTGGGTATTTATGAACATCTACCCCCTCCTCTTAATCCTCCTTATATCCCATGACTGGTCTTTATTCCCCCAGGCTGATCAGCTGCAAAACAAACACTTAACTATTTGCACCAGTTATTTTTTATTATTTTTGTTACTTTATTGCCTCGTGGAAAAATGCCATTGACAATACATTTCCGATAAACAGAAGATGAGGCATTTAGGCACAGGCAGAAGGTTATATGATTCCACATGTCATGTCATCTATAAAGACACATTAACGGATGTAGACATGTGAGCGGTGAGGTGAGTGGGATGATATGACATCAAAGAAAATGATGAGACTTTAGTTAACTCCATTCTAATCTCTTGTTAATCCCCCCCCCCCTTCCGTTCAGTTGGATTCAGATTGCTCTATTATTTCCATGTTCACTACCATGGCAAACAGCAGTTTATAAGATCAACTTAATTTTTCCATAGATCCCCACCTTGCCGTGATAGAAAAAAAAATCACATAAACCTCTTGTCATAATTATAAATAAACTAAAATATGTGTTATTTCTTCAGATTTGTAATTTCCAAACTGCCCACTGTTTCAGTCACCTAGGGTGTCCCACAGGGATCTGCACTGGGTGCTCTGCTTTGTATAATTTACTATCTTCCATTTAGACAGAACCTCCATCACCATAGCAAAGCAACATCATCCATAATCTCTTCAATTTCACTTTTTGTAAAGAGATTTTGAAAATGCAAAGAAACTTATAGCCCAACACAAAGGTAACATCAGTACAGTGCTTGTATAGAAGCACTTCCAACAGCTGGTTTCAGCATTTTCCACCATGTTGTGATTAAGCGTCTCGTGTTGTCATCAGCAAAATGTATCAAAATTACGAGTTCTTATCCTGCAGATAAATGGCGTCCATTTGTAAAAAATGTAAGGGAACAATGACCGCCTCTATACATATCATCCCTCTTATCACACAGCCACATACTAAATAAACCAACAACTTCCCTAATTGTATTGAATTCAAAATGATTGTATTGCTACTGTTAAGAAAACAATTGTCGGTGATCACTTCAATGTGCCTCACGGACCAGGTTTGCGGTGGGTCTCTCATGAATGAGAGCAGCCTTGTATGTTGTTTTTTGTTCTGAAGGGGTTCTATACGAGGAGTATTATGTGTTATTGATAAGTTGTTTTTTTGGCAGGCAGCTAAGCGGCACTTTTTTTTGTTTTTCATTACTCACTGTCTTCCTCCCTCCATGGGAGCTTTCATCTCAATCTGAGGCATATAAACGTCACCTGTTCAGATGGCTAGTAAGAATAGTGTCCTGGAATATAAACCGGCTACAAAATCCAATAAAGAGGAAGAAATGTTTATGATACCTAAAATCACAACAAGCACATATAGCCTTTTTACAAGAGACTCACTTGAAAAGGGACTGGGTGGGTCAAATATAACATAGTTCATATAGTAGTAAAAAGCGTGGAGTGGCTATATTGGTGCATAAGAACTTGAATTTCATTATTATTAATCAGCAAAAGGACGAGGATGGAAGAATGATTTGTTTGGAAGCCACAATTAACGGAATGAAAGTGAATTTGTGTAACATTTATGCTCCAAATGTGGAAGATCCAGGTTTCTTTCATAAAATAAATAAAGTAATGGGGAGCATAGCTGATGGGCATACTGTTATTGCTGGAGATTTTAATCAAGTGTTAGACGGGGTTCTGGATAAAACCACCTTTTCCAATAATGTACCAAAAGACAGAATAGCAATCAAGCTTTTGGGGAAGGACCTTGGACTGACAGATATTTGGAGGCTTGTCAACCCGAACGAGAGAGAGTATACATTATATTCTAACAACCATAAATCTCACTCAAGGATAGATTACTTTCTGATCAGCAAAGATTTGGTGGAGAGCGTTTCAGACTGCTTGATAGGACCTATAGCATTGACTGATGATGCTGCAGTTCAACTATGCTTTGTAATGGAACCAGATGGGGTTAAGAAAAGCAGATGAAGGATGAATGTGTCCTTGCTTCAGGACACAGAATTTAATAGTTTAATGGCAGAGGATCTTGAGAGTTTCTTCCATGGTGAACATCGGGTCAACAGATAAAGTAGGGACAGTTCGGGAGGCCTCTAAGGCATATATCAGGGGGAGAATTATAGCCTATTCCAGTAGAAAAAAAAGAGAGCAAACACAAAGGGTAAAGAATTTGGAATCTCAACTTAATGTGGACCTATCATGCTATATTTGAATAATATATTGTAGGGCCATACCTATATACAACATGTCTGTGAAGTGTTTTTGTCAAAATACCAAACAGATCATGCATTTTAGCCATGCCTCATTTCGCTCTATTTGCTCTATTCCAGCCCTGTCTTCACAAGGGCTGATTCTGTGGCAAATGAGCTGCAGCTGACCACGCCCCCTGCAAAGGAGAGGGGCGAGGCACGAGCGTCATGTTACCACGCTGTTACCACACTGTTACCACGCTGTTACCACGCTGCTACCACGCTGCTACCACGCTGTTACCATGCTGTTACCATGCTGTTACCATGCTGTTACCATGCTGTTACCATGCTGTTACCATGCTGTTACCATGCCACGGCAACCCCCCATTCCCCTGATAGGTGGAGAGTTGCCCATATAGGCGGAGCTCCCTGTTTCTGACGTCAGAACAATTTCAAATCTGTATCAGATCTGTTGCAGCCCCGTTTTTAGAGATTTGGGTATGGAGAAAAGAGAGAGGGTTGTGTTTTCTGACACTTTGTGAGTTCCCTGACACACCGGGGACACATATTCATGTATAAAAGACGTACAAAAGTGCATTTTGCATGATGGGTCCCCTTTAAAGGGTTAGAGAAAACACTATCTGAGAAGCACACTGACTTACTTTTGAGACAGATCTGTGATTTGAAATTTCAAATAAATGAAATATATAACAAGAAAGCTGAATATGCCCTATTCAGACTTAAAAGTAATTTCTATCAGACCCGGCTAAGGTCGTTGAACTGTTATCCCAGAAAAACGCAGCAAAACAGGCAGAGGGAGGAAATCTGATTTTACAACATTCCCATTGGGCAAGGGCACACAAGATTTTGGGCATCTCACAATACAAACAAATGTACTCCTCCATATGGAACAACCCCTCAATCTGTATAGGGAAAAAGGTATTTTTATGGCATACATGGTTGGCGAAAGGGATACATGTTGTCAATGCAGCCTGTCCTCCTTCAAAAGACGACCATATAGGCCGATTGTTCATGCCCTTATTACGACCCAGAGACACGTTTTAAAGTGTATGTTGTTTCTTACACGACCGCTAGAGGTGCTCTAGCAGTCGTGTAAGAAACAACATGCTCCCGGCCCGTTCATTGCAAACGCTCCGGAGGGACGTTTATTCACAAATAACCCTCTCTGAAAAATCCTAAATTGTGGAATAGTTTGGCCATTAAAATGCTTTTTGATTCGATTTCTGGCGAGAAGTGCATATAGTACTCTTAGAATCCACCTCCGGTCGATGTGTAGGATCTATAGTTTGATAGATATTAGGAAGAAGATTTGAGGTCTCGCCAGGATAACGTGTATGCAGCTTCCATGTAAAGTTAGCATGGGTGAAAACAGTTTTTCCGGTCTCGAAGTTTTCATAATAAAACCGGATATATTCCCCTCACTGTCAAATGATTACACAGTGATATCTGCATTACTCATCCACTAAAAAACATCAGTTTATCCTTGTTAATTACACAATATTGATTGGTTTAAATTGTGTACAATGCTTTTGTGCTTTTAACCTTCGATTCAGAGAAACAAATAGTTTTTTCGGAGTTAAGACACTACAGTTTCCGAAGACACTATACTACCCAGAATCCCCAGCTATCGTTTGGGACTACAACATCCGCCTTGCTTTACAAACCCCGTGATTAGTCACCAAGCCCTGTGATTGGATGTTGGCGTGGCACGCTGAGCGTCGCAGCTCTATGAAATGGAATGGAACCACGGCAGACTTTCCAAAACTGGAATTGGACGGGTCCAGCCCCCGGCTCCCCAGAACTACACATGCTGGCTATTGTGTGTTTCGCAACATGTTCTATGGCACGTCTCTTTATAACACGTTTTCGTATTTCCCACAATTAGAAGTTGCCAGTATTAAACTGTGTACACCCTGGAGGTTTAGGGGATAAGAAACACAGTGGTGTTATCAAATTTAAAACATATAATTAATAAATGGGTGAATTAATATACCCACATGACACCTAAGGTCAGAAGAGCTTTATTTAACAGCTGGTCTTATGTCTGTGACCCCTCCTGCTGTTCATTGATAAGCCTGAAACATGCACTTGTCAAGGTTCAGAGGCACATTTTGCAAATATGGCAGTAGCCATCGATCATCTTAAGATAAGATAAGAGATACTTTATTTATCCCAAGTTGGGAAATGTTTTTGTTACAGCAGCATACTACTTTGTTCTACTCCACTACAATTCAGAGGTTAACCTGGTATTTTTACTCCACTACATTTATTTTAGTTACTTTGCAGATTCTGATTAATGATGTGAAATATAAACAACCCTTAAATCAGACTTTAGTTACACCTGAGTCAAATTCAGGGAAGGTGATTGTCAAATGCCAAAATAGACTATGCAATATATTAGACGTTAAGTACTTTGTCAGACTTCATATTTATCTGTGGATAACCCCAACGTTTTTTTCTTATTCAAAAGAAGACCTTAACTTAAAGTATTCTTTAATGTTTAAATAAAGCCTTATTAGTTTGTCTGTTTTGCACATCCTCCTGTTAATATCTTTGAACGTCCTGCACTAAACTGTTTTATTGTAGAAATCACTACAGTATCTTCTTGATCTTTTCTATTCTATATTTCTATCATGCCTTCTACTTTCCCCCAATTTTGTATGTAGGTGTGACGGGGTTCTATTTGTCCGTGAGAAAACACTGGCCCAGTCGGTTGATTTAAGCTTCAAAACTTTAATTACAGCAGCAAAAAAAATTGCGAACCAGCACAACTTAAACAAACAAAATAAACGTCCAAATCAGGCCGTCCATCACTCACGGAGAGTAAACGTGTTCTACTGTTGCCTTCTCTGCAACGATCTCTCGAACACGTCCCAGCTGTTGCCTTCACTGCAACATTCCCCCGAGTGACCACTTCCAGGGCCAAACCCCACCCCTTTTGAACCCATAGCCCCTCCCACCAGGCTTACCGTCAACAGGTGACACAATTAAACTCCAAACCACATTGTCAACATAAAAATCTGACCCAAACATAAACAGGTTAACTACCTCTTAACATAATCATTCCCCATAATTAACAAACGCAAAATAAATAATAAATTGTATGGTTCATTTCAGGGAAGAGAGCAGGAAATGTTTGGTGTGTGTGTGGTGAGTGTGTGTGTGTGTGTGTGTGTGTGTGTGTGTGTGTGTGTGTGTGTGTGTGTGTGTGTGTGTGTGTGTGTGTGTGTGTGTGTGTGTGTGTGTGTGTGTGTGTGTGTGTGTGTGTGTGTGTGTGTGTGTCGGCTGTCAGTGGCGGAGTCAGTCACTCTGTGATCCGCTCCGTCAAAGTAGGCTACTCTTAATATTTAAATGTTTTCATCAAATAAAACGTATTCAACAACTAAATTCAATAATGTGCTTTAACCACTAGGAGGTGCGGGTTAAAAAACCAGTGGTGTAGTTAATAAAACATAATAATATCAAGCATAATATGACTATTAACTTTATTGTGAAATTAAAACAGAACGGTAAAGGAAAATACAGTTTCAGTCTCTCGATGTGAAGCTTATGCATTGTACCATGAACCTCTATAGACCTGTAACAGTCAACTGCATGAGGAGTTTGAAAGGTAGTAAATAATATCTTTAAAAACTACAAAAAAATTCCCTTTCTATCAGCTGTGCACCGTTATGGTGTAAATATAGCCTCTACCAATTGGATCAAATATAAAAGTCAGCCGAATTAGTGTTGATACTGCAAGGAGACGTATTGTGTGAAAAGAAATGGAAGATGTTGTTTAATTGCTGATATATTTATGATCCACGTCACGTATTCAGTTTTGGCGGCATTTCTTACAGTTTGTCAAAAGGTCTTCTGATCAGGGCTCTATAAATAAATATCTACGGCAGATATGTAATATTTAATGCAGCCGAACCGTGTATTACAATGCCGTTATGTGATGACTTTCAAAGAGAAAAGCAAGAACACTCGGAATAAAGTATTTTATTTAGAATTTTTTTTCTTCCGATTTCATATATAAACATCATATCCCGATATGCATTGCGGCTAAAACAATCGATATTTTAGCCTATCAAAACCTCCGAAAAAAGAAAGGTGTCTCTCAGAATCGAAAGAGAAAAACCTATGGGAAAAACACAAAAGCATTGTACACAATTTGAACCAATAAATGTCGTATAAATAACAAGGATAAACTGATGTTTTTTAGTTGATGAGTACTGCAGATATCACTGTTAGATCATTGGTTTTATTATGAAAACGTTGAGACCGGAAATACTGTTTCCAACCCGTAACTTTACATGGAGGCTGCCGCATACCTCAAATCATCTTCGTAATATCTATCAAACTATAGATCCTACATATCGACTGGACGTGGATTCTAAAAGTAGAATATACACTTCTCGCTAGAAATCTAATCAAAAAGCGTTTTAATGGCCAAATTATCCTACAATTTAGGATTTTACAGAGAGGGTTATTTGTGAATAAACGACCATCTGTAACGTTTGCATTCAACGGGAGCACTAGAAGGCGAACACTTTAAAACGTAATTAAAGGACGTATTAAGCGCTTGAACAAACGACATATTTGGTCGTAATAAGGGCCTGAACAATTGGCCCATTTGGTCGTATGAGTTGGAGGACTTGTTGTGTCAATTATCTCTACAGAGACCGCTTGTTTATGTCATTTGAGGACCTTAAGAAACAATTTAACTTGACTGATAAAGGGGATTTAAGGAAATATCTACAGCTGAGGAGCAGCGTTGGTTTGGAATTTGGACTGACAAGGGATGAGGAAGAAGAGAATAAGATTTAAGAGTTTCTAAATTCTCCCCATACTCTACACTCTGCCTCACTATTCTATAGAAAAATGTCACATATTCAAAGTAGACTATGTGAAGCCCTGAGAAAGATATGGCAAAAAGATATTGGTAGTGAGATTAGGAAGGATCTACTGTATTGCAGGATATAGTCTCGAATGTAGGTTGGGCTACAAGGGATATGAGAAGCAAGTTTTTCCATTATAAAATTGTGCATCGCTGCTACAACCCGTTGCTGCAGATACACGCTTTACAACATCAGGAAGATACGTCCCCAGCTGACTCAGAAAGCGACTCAGGTTCTGGTCCAGGCTCTCGTCATCTCACGCCTAGACTACTGCAACTCCCTCCTGGCTGGTCTACCTGCATGTGCCATCCGACCTCTGCAGCTCATCCAGAATGCAGCGGCTCGTCTGGTCTTCAACCTTCCTAAATTCTCCCACACCACGCCGCTCCTCCGCTCCCTTCACTGGCTTCCGGTAACTGCTAGAATCCACTTCAAGACACTGGTACTTGCTTACCATGCTGCGAATGGATCTGGCCCTTCCTACATCCAGGACATGGTTAAACCGTACACCCCAGCGCGTGCACTACGCTCTGCATCAGCCAAACGACTCGCTGCGCCCTCGCTGCGAGGGGGACCCAAGTTCCCATCGGCGAAAACACGTGGTTTGCTGTCCTGGCTCCAAGATGGTGGAATGAGCTCCCCATTGACATCAGGACAGCAGATAGCTTGCACATCTTCCGGCGCAAACTGAAAACTCATCTCTTTCGACTCCACTTCCAGCGTTAGAACTATTAACGAAGCACTTTTATACTAATAAAGGACTGGCTTATCTAAAGCCAGTTGAGTAGCACTTGAAATGTTTGGCTCTATGAAACCTGATGTACTTATATGATTCTGTTTTCTTCAAGGTTGTGTCTTCCTGGTCGAATGTACTTATTGTAAGTCGCTTTGGATAAAAGCGTCAGCTAAATGCAATGTAATGTAATGTAATGTAATGCATAGATATTATTTTACACCCCTGAAATTGTTTAAAATGGGCTTAACTCAGGAAAATAAATGTTGGAAATGTAATAGAGAAATGGGCACATTTCTTCATGCTCTATGGCATAGAGCATGAAGAAACATAGCATAGAGTCTATGCTATGGGATTGCCCAAGGGTTAAAAAACCTTGAAGGGTGGCTCAGAAAACCTCTACCAGAATCGCCACGGTTCTGTTTGCTGGGGGACAAATCTCTTGTGCCACCAGGCCTTACTAAAGCAGAACTTAGACTGACTTTAACAGGTTTTATTGTAGCTGCCAGGCTTATTAGTGTCACAATCCTAATGTCATGTCACGTTTTTAGTTTAGTCTGTCTTGTTTTGGGTGTTATTTTTGCTGTTCTGTTCCCACCTGTGTCTTGTTATCCTGTCGTTAGTTTCCCTGCTGTGTCTGATTGTCTAATTGTGTTCACCTGTGGCCCTTGTGTTTCTGCCTCCCCTGCCCAGCTGTTTCTTGTCTCGTGATTACCCCTCCCTGTATTTAGTCTTGTCTCTTCCTGTGTTCCCCTGTCAGGTCATTGTTTGTTTGTCCTCCCTCACGCTTCTTGTTAGTCTCTCCTGTCTCCCTCCTTGTTGGTCCCGGTCAGTTTTGTGTGTTTGTGCTACCTGTGTTTTTCATGCCATGTTTTTGTGTTTTTTCAGCTTTTAAATAAAGCTCGCTTTTGTTTATAACCTTTACCATTTTGTAGTCTGCATTTGGGTCCTACCTTTTTCCATGATTCTTAACAATTAGTGCTGCAGATAATATTGAACATTGAATATTATCAGGGCAATCTTTCACAAGTGGTTACAAGCACTAAAATTGGCACATATACTCCATGGAGGTTACTCTTATCCTGCGCAACTGGAAGAGCCCACATAAGCCAGAGTTTACAGAATGGCTTAAACTCATGACAGAGACTGTGGCCTTTGAAATTATGATCGCCAGGGTAAAGGGTCTGCTGCTGCCTGTATATGTTTGTTCTGCATTTATGTATAAAATGTAATAAAAATCTTGAAAAAAAAGAAAACAATTGTCAGTTCCACTGCTTACCAACTAATCCCCAAGTTTGAGCCGAACTGTCTCACTTAATTATAGGGTGGATGTTTAACGATGAATTGCCTGCATGGATGTATGAAGAGAACTGGATACAGAGTCGGAGGCGGGACCCCGTTAAATCCCAAGAAAGTTGCTGAGTGGCACAGGAAGCCAAAATGGCCTTAGTACGATTAAAAGTACCAGTATCTGGGCCCTGATGTCTTTCTTTTTATTAATCATGGGGTGTCTTGGAGAATTTGTCCTTGTTACTGTGAGGGTCTAGGGATAGAGGGTGTTGTTTACTGTACACACTGTAAAAAAAAACCTGAGACAAATGTCATTTGTGATAATGGTCTATATAAATAACGTCCTGTTAAATCATTTTGAAAATGATAATCAGCCGTTTCCTTGTCTTACAAGATCTGATATGGGGACCAGAATTAAACAACATAATGTGGTGGAGCCAGCAGTTCCCTGTGATAAATTGTGCTACTAAATGTAATTACATGGGTTTCAAAACTTCAGCAAAGATTCAGCTGAAATCTAGATAAAATAAAGCCTTTTTATATTATTTTTCATAATGTAAAAATGAATTCATAGAAAAAACGAAATATTAGGAGGAACAGATGGACAACCATACGGAACTATGCACATACAGGATGTGCTGTGTGGCGCCCCCTGCTGTTTGAAGAAAATACTGTGTTAGAAATTAAATGAGGAGAAAAAAAGAGATGGAGAAAAGCAGAAGGCACACACACACACACACACACACACACACACACACACACACACAATCTAGGTGTTATATGGCGCTGTCCTCCTCTCCTCTAAGTGATATTTACTGCGTAGCTAATGGTGTTGGCAGAGCCGTGTACAGCTCTTCTTTACTGCCCTGCTCCTCCACACGAGGAAATAACAGAGACACTCCTCTCTGTTTCACTGAGCTGCATGAGAGGAGTGGTAGATGTATGGGGGGTTACTATAAAAATGTATTCGGTTATAATTACTAGTTACCAGTAGTAACCTGATCTGGAAAGAAGAAACCAAGATATTTATTATCAAAAATGTCTCTGCTCAGAGATTTTGTTTATAGGAAAAGATACCTTTCATTAAGCATATTCAGACAGTAGCCTATACACCAACACTGGAACACATGAGCACATACTACAGTTTAAAAAAGCAAAAATAAAATCAGAAAATGTTCCGTTTTAATACACACAGTTAAGCTCACACACACACACACACAATCTTATGAATGTATAGGTTCACTTACTGAATAAAAAAAGAACGAATGAACCAAAGAAAGTGAAAACCGCGGATTAAATAAAAAAAGCAGATTCACACTTAAAGGTCCCATGTCATGCTTTTCTGGTTATATCTATCACAGGCTCCGCCCTCTACTGGACTCTATGGGTACTCCCCTTGATCATATCATGCAAGCATTCATCCACTGAGACTATAGACGTAGCCGGCCCCGGGGCGGGCCTACCTAAATGTGCGCGCATCTCACCGCATAAAAGGAGGCCTCACCTCCTGACTGTCATCCCTTTCTCTTCAGCAAGCAAGAGAACAACTGAGTGAAGAGAGACGGAAAGAGAAAAATAAAATGGGCTCACCATTACTGGAGCAACGACCCTGCCCGTCGTGCCTGGGAGTTATTGCAGGCGCCAACCTCCACCACCGCTGTATCGAGTGCCTGGGGTCCGACCAGGTGGCAGGCAAACCTGGGCCCGCTTCCGGCCTGCAACGCCTGGATGCACGGGCGAATCCCGCCTCCTCCCTATTTGACCCCACTGTGTTGACGCGATCGTCTTTTAATACAAATAAAAGAGATTGCTTGTATCCCAGTCTGAGTGTCTTTACTTTCCACACAGCCACATAATGTTGACCGTACAGATTCCCCACTCGCTGCCCCGGTTGTAACTCCAGTAAAGGAGGCAGCTAGTGGGCATGCGCGGGTGAGAGTGATAAACCGCGCTCTGCGGGTACAGGGACATTATGGCCGGCGTAGCAGGGTTAGGAAACACATAACGCCGAGTGTAAAAATTCCGCTTGATGCATTTCACTGCTTGGGTGAATGCATGGCAGCTCTCCTGGGAGCGAGCGCTCCCAGGAGAGCGCGCCACGGTGCGCTCAAGGACCTCAGTAGAGAGTCGGCCCTCTCTGTGTCGACCCCCCATGGGCAGAGCTTCCCTTCGCGGGGAGTTTTGCGGCGGGACGGGTCACCAGAGAGTACCACAGCTTTATCGCTGGGGCCCCACAGCTGATTGCACATCACCTAACGCAGTGTTATGGGGAATGAAAGCACAGCTGTGTGTTAACGGAGTGGATGGTAAGGACGCTGAGACTGGGTTATTCACTCCATTTTTGCAGCATCCCTCCTCCGTTCACAGGCATAAGAGAGGTAAAGCTATCATCCCGAGGGGAGATAGGTTTCCTCTCGGCAGAGGTTCAGGCCCTGGTGCAAAAACAGGCAGTCTCTGCCGTGCACACTCAAGACAGAGAGGAGGGGCACTATTCCCTGTACTTCCTGGTTCCCAAGAAGACGGCGAATTCAGGCCCGTTCTGGATCTTCGCAGCTTGAATCTCCACATTGCACGCAGAAAATTCCAGATGTTAACTATAAAACAGGGATTGGTTCACAACCATCGACTTGAAGGACGTTTACTTTCATGTCGAGATTGCTCCAAAACATAGAAAGTATTTGCCTTTTGCCTTCCAGGGTGTAGCCTACGAGTACAACAGACTACCGTTCGGCTACTCCCTGTCCCCACGCACGTTCAGCAAATGTGTGGCCACAGCGCTCCAGCCACTGCGCGCCCGTGGCATGAGAGTTTTCTTTTATCTGGACGACCTCATAGTCATAGTCATGGCCAGGTCCAGGGAACGGGCAATGTTTTGCACAGCCCAATTGATCCTACACCTAACCAAGATCATTTGGAAGAAGAACACCCCCATACCTCACCAACAGGCGTTGTATTTGGGAGTGGTGCTCGATGCAGGCAGGCTACGCGCCACCCTGTCCGAGAGCAGACAGGCATCCTTAATTCGGGCAATTTGCAGACTGCGACAGGAGGGCAACAGTGACAGCTTTGACTGTCATGCAGACTCTGGGTCTCATGGTGGCTGCTCACGTTGTGGTCCCGCTCGGGTTACTGCATACAGTATGCGTCGCCTGCAGAGGTGGTTCTCCAGCCTGCGTTTCGATCCCAAGAGGCACAAACGGCGTCTGGTGATCATCCCCCCCTCAGTGGAGGGCAACCTCCGGTTCTGGGGTCCTCTGGAGGGGGTCTCCACTGGGACGGGTGACCTCCTACATCACAGTGTTAACGGACGCATCCGGAACAGGATGGGGAGGGACCTGCCTGAGGAGAGCTATAGGTGGGCGCTGGTTTTACCTCACCTCCGCTCAGACATTTTATCACCATACGCACACCTGTAACTAGGTCAACAAGAGCTGCAACAAGAGGAGACTGCGTTGTTCCATTAAGGAAGAGTTCATTCAGCCAATCTTCTTTTTATTTTAAAGCTGCACAACAGTGCAACTCTTCTTTCTATCTGCTTTACTGCCTTTATGAGTCATGGCTTGTTACCAGACTCAATGTTGTCTGTTCTGTTGGTGCCAGTTATTAAGGACAAAGCCGGTAAAGTGGGAAGCCTAGACAACTATAGGCCCATAGCATTAGCCAGCATACTGTCAAAAGTCCTAGAAAGAATTCTGCTGGACAGATTAGATGACTTTATTAACTCAACAGATAACCAGTTTGGCTTTAAGGCTAAACATGGCACTGACTTGTGTATATACGCCTTAAAGGAAATTGTCAACAAATATAGAGGTCATAACTCATCAGAAAAGAAAGTTTGGGGCTCTCTGCTGGAACTGCTACCCCCGCGACCCGACCACGGATAAGCGGGAGAAGATGGATGGATGGATGGAACTCATCAGTTCTTATGTGTTTCATTGATGCTTCTAAAGCCTTTGATCGTGTTAATCATAGGAAGTTATTTGTTAAACTGAGTCAAAGAGGGGTGCCCAAATACATTGTGAGAATTCTGGTCTACTGGTATGGCCACCAGACTATGCAAGTCAAATGGGGAAATAGGGTATCAGCCCCATTTGGGGTTAGCAATGGTGTCAGACAAGGTGGAATTATGTCCCCAGTTCTTTTTAACCTCTATATTGATGATCTGTCCAAGCGACTGAGAGCCTATAATACTGGATGCAGGATTGGTAGTACTCTAGTGAACCATATTATGTATGCAGATGATCTTGTTGTGCTGAGTCCAACTAGCGCTGGTCTTCAGCAGCTTCTTGCTGTTTGTTCTGTGTATGGTGTGGAACATGACATCAAATACAACGCCAGTAAGAGTGCTGTCATGATCTTTAGAACCAAAGAGGATAAATGTCTGAAATTTCCTGATTTTAAATTGTCTGATATTAATCTTAGTGTCTGTAATAAATTAAAATATCTTGGACACTTTATTACAGAACAAATGACAGATGATGAAGATATTTATAGGCAATGCCGCATGATGTATGCACAAGCAAACATTCTCTTACGTACGTTTGGTGCATGTACAGATGGAGTGAAGATGTCTCTGTTCAGAGCATATTGCACACCGCTCTATACGGCACATTTGTGGTCAAACTACAGAAAAGCAAGTTTACGGAAACTTCAAGTAGCTTATAATGATGCCATGAGAATATTGCTGAAGAGACCTCGATGGTCTAGTGCAAGTGAAATGTTTGTGGCTGCAGGAGTCAATACTCTACAAGCTGTTTTAAGAAATCTTATGTATAAATGTATTTGCCGGCTTAATGACTGTGATAATGAAATCCTTTTGGCCTTATCGAACATAAGGTTTAGTACTACACGCTACCAATCACAGCTGTGGAGACATTGGTATAGTTGTCTCTTTGTAGGACACTGATTTAAATTATTCTTAAACTATGAATTATTTTTATGCTGTGTATGTCATTTATTATATGGAATGTCTTGTCTTTTATCTGGACCCTGAGTCTGTAATAAAGTTTTCATTCATTCATTCATTCAATCCCAGTAAAGATTAGAGAACAAAACACCTGCAGTTTATTTAAATCTAACTTAAAAACATGGTTAGTGGAAAGTCAGCTCTGTCAACACTGACACAATCTGCACTTTACAACGCTCTGTTTGTACATGTGCCTTGACCTGATCTGTCTACTTTGTGAATATGTATTTTAGTTTAGTTTTTATGTTTTTATATATGCTTTTATCATAATATAAGCATCTCTGTTGAATGTTGTTTTTCTGATTGTATTTACCTGTTATTTGAAGTGAATTTTTGTTTTTAGGATGACTTTCAGCATCTGTCAAGGGACTACAGACGAAAAATAGCCTGTTGGCTAACTCTGGCGCATTTACAGAAATGTCAATCAATGTGCGCTGTCCCTGTCAAAAAATAAATATATATATATATATATAAATGGTCTCTAACAGAAACACGGCACAGCAACCTCCTAGAGCTATAGGCAGTAGTGTTGGTCCTCCAGCATTTCAAACCCTTAATTCGGGGGAGACATGTAATGGTCAGGAGCGACAACAGCACCACAGTGGCATATATTAACAGGCAGGGCGGAGTCCGCTCCACCGCTTTGTTGACCACAGCGGAGAAACTGTGGTTATGGGCTTCAGAGGTGGTGTTATCTCTGAGAGCCCTCCACATTCCGGGTCTGGAGAACAGGGGGGCCGACCTCATGTCGAGGGGCGGACCCCTGCCAGGCGAGTGGGCGCTTCACCCGAAGGTGGTGAAGCGGATCTGGGCCCGGTTCGGGACAGCAGAGGTGGATCTGTTCGCCAGCCAGCGCAACAGCCACGGTGCCCTGTGGTTCTCCATGGCTCTGAGCGACGACCCGCCCTTGGGGGTGGACGCGTTTGCACACAAGCCATGGCCAAGAAAGCTGCTCTACGTCTTTCCACCGCTGCGTCTCATTCTCCCCCTCCTGGGGAAAGTGAGGCGAGAACGTCTGTCAGTCATCCTAGTGGCTCCGGACTGCGTCGAGGCGCCGTGGTACTCAGAGATGACACAGATGAAGGTGGGCCAGCCCTGGGCGCGTCCCCAGTTCTGGGGGGCGATGTCTCAAGAGGCAGGTGCAATCGGGGCGTTACCCACTCTGGGCCAACCTCTCCAGGCTTGGCTCCTGAGACGGACAGGCTGAGACAGGGTGGATTGTCTGACAGCGTTATTCAGTCTATCCAGGCAGCATTTTTATTTTTTTGACTTGCAAAATTATCTTTTAAATTGACAAACATCATATGTGTAATTCGTTGCACAATTCAAACGGGATCGAAAGATAATCTTTCTCTCTCCATTGACTTCAATACATGATTTTTCCGAAATAAGGTCCCATGGAGGTACCCCGGAAGGGGAGAGACTTCACCACTTTATAGAGTCCAGTAGAGGGCGGAGCCTGTGGGAGATATAACGAGGGGTTACGTATGGTAACCCTTGTTATATAAACACAGGCGGAGCCCTCTACTCGGGGGCCCTCTTTTTATGCATGTAAACGGTCACAAACCCTTAAAGTACACCCTGTAGCAAGTAAAACACTAACACAGAAAATACCTGTCTATGCTGCCCCAGAACGCCTCGTTGGAGATTTCTCTTTTTCCATTGTTTACTTCTTGGGTACAGTGACGTATTTGGGTATAGTTAGGTTACGTCCGGGGAGCCGTTACGTTTGGACCAATCCGCGGACTTCCTCACACACACACACACACACACTCGGCGGGACGTTGCGAGGCTCGCTGCTGCGAGGAGCGGACAGTGTGAGCTGGCTCACTGGTGTGGGGTCGGCGAGACAGCGCGGAACTCAGCCTGAGCACACACACAAACTCCCAGCCAGGCTGTGGGTGTGTGTGTGTGTTTCGGGCTGGGTTTAGCTGTGTCTCGCTGTCTCGCAGACGGCCACTGGGCTCACAGGGAGGGGGGGGGCAGGAGCTCCAACAAGCCGTTTAGGACAGATAGTGAATACACATGCTACACAGAGATGCTGTATGAGAAACCAATGTGAGTTTGGAAAATTGCACAATATAAATCTATTCTAGTAGACCTCAACAATAGAATTATGATCAGTAGAAATGGCCATGACATGGGACCTTTAAAGTATTAGCCTACAGTACATTACAGTTTACAGAGAAGAGATAACATCTGATCCTTTTGCAACAAACACTATATGCTCTTTTTTGTTTTTTTATTAACACATCCGGCTAGTAATCCCTTATTTTTAGAATGTAACAGTAATCTGATCCTGATCATCCTGATACATGTAATCTGTTACTCCCCAAATCCTATATAATGAATGTCAACACTTTTGACAACTTATATAAATGATGATGATGTCTGAGCGTATCAGTATGATCGCACCAAGTCTAATTTGATCAGTATATAAATGATTGAGCAAGATGAAGGCCTGTCTGCATGAAGCTAATGAAAGCTGGTTTCAATCCGAGATGGTGAGGACGGTCCAGAGAAATGAACCAGCTGTCACTCTGCTCAGACTGTGGCAACACACAAAGGACCATGGGAAAATCTAATTAAACACTTTAAGATCCACACAACATTTATAGATTTAAAGTGGCAGTAGACATTTGTTTGCCCTCACTTCTCATATGAAGTAATTGTTGATGCCAGATGCATTGGCCAGACCTACCACACTACTAACATAAAAAAACGCCATGTTTCCATCAAACTATGCAAAAAAACACCATACTCCCATATATCAACTATAACAGATCCTGAAAGGGCTTTTCATTATCATTGACAGCAACAATGAAAAAGACTCCAAATGCATTACATTTCCCTGAACACTGCCTTGATCACCTCCTTTACACTATTCAACCCTATCAGCAACTGTAATCACCAATGGAAAAATATCTCAGCCATTAAACCTTATCAGATGAAAGGATGCCAATTATCACCTTTACTCTTGGCACTTTTTATTGAACCACTCGCCTCAGCCAAAAGACAGTGACAGCATTTCAGGCGTAAAAACAAATTCACATCACCATAAAATCAGTCTTTACGCCAATTGCTTTGTATAACATCCATTAACATCCCGCCCGTCAGTCCACGATCTGATTAACAGTTTTGGCATGGTTTCCTGCTATTCCATCAATTGATCTAAATCCGAGAATTTGCCTCTGAGATTCTGCCTCCAAACCATTTAACTGGGGTTAGGAATCTGTTTGGATGTAACATTTCTGGCCGAAATATGGATAAATAGGGACTTGCTAGCGGAGTGATGAAGAGTCTGCTTACAATCAAAGGGGCCGTAAAATCTGGGCTGCTATGTAAGTTCCTGCATTCTGCCCGCGGACGATTTCTCCCTTCAGATCCATACTTGTTAGAGTGCCTAAGCCTCACCTCAGACTGATCAAAGCCGGTATAATAAGTTTAGCCAAAATGGCAGTAAATCGTTACTCTCCAGACGCTTAAAAAATCCATCATTGTACATTTCTATTAGCGACTTTTCGCACCCCCGATTTTCCCCTTTCAAATCCATACTTGTGAGTCTATGTGATAGGTGGGACGCGATGAACGGGAGATTATTATTTTAAATAAATGTTTTGGACCTCAGGCCGGAATCGAACCTGGGTCCTCACGGGCGGTAGTGGACTGTTAAAATGATTAAATTGCATACATTTTCTTTTAGTAAACACTGAAAACAGGGCCCATAGACCCAAATAGCACACAAAGGTTAAAGGTAAGCATATCATAATGTTCAAATGTGCTAAATATATACACTGCAAAAAAGAAAAAAAAAGAGGAGTAAAAGTAGCTCACGACTTGTTTTATTTTTTGAAAGTAGCTCTCATACTAAAAAAGGTTGGAGACCCCTGTTATAGAACGATACATTTGGCAATGTTAAGCTTGGCCTACCATTTTATTGGAGCGATGAGGAACAGGTGGGGCTTGAAAAGGCCTATTTGCCAGGACCCCTGTTAACAAACGTTCTGATGGCTAGATACAATATTTTGTATATAAACAGTGCACACATCGATAAAAGTGCTTTAGTGTAATACAACGCTTGAGAAAAACAATGTAATATCATTTGGTCAGCAAACCAAAGTCGACCCATCACTGGGTCAAACAAGAAAATCATAGTGTTGAGAGAAAATGTGTATTTTGAGAACAGCTCATAGAGTTTAGAATTATGTTGCCACTATGTGAAGTAAAATTAGCGTAAAGAACAAGGAGAAGAACAATAGAGTCATGTGGTTTGGATTACCTCAGAAGGGTCCTTGTGTGTTTGAGGGGAAGAAGGCCGGGTAGAGGATGCAACATTTTTCCCCTGCTTCTCAGAAAGCGACCTGGACCATCCAGCAGAGCTATCTACAGGGGAAAGGAAGAATATTTAGCCCAAAATATGTTCCAAATCTTCTTAAAACAACAACGCAGCAGGAGGACCGCAAAGCTAAGACTTAAGGCAACACATCTGTTTAAATGATACCCATTTCCATTACACTTTAGAATAGTGTCATTTAAATTGTTTATCGCCTTGGGTGTGCACATTTGATGATTTGTCGTAAGGGTGGGAGTAGATAAAAGCAATTTTGTTCAAGTTCCAAAGGTTGACCTTGTGGAGAGCAGGAATTATACATCAACCATACACCATCTCACTAAGGGACACCGAGTAAGTGCGTTACACAAATCATTGTTGTATGTGGCAGAAGTATCTTCAGTTAAACAAAGGCTAACTCAAGGTTGTTGTTTTTGGACAGAAATCATGGCTCAATTTCAACAGCCTCCTTAGGAAAATTACAAGGTCACCATAAGATTATGAGTATGATTAAAAGATACATGTCAAAGCAGTAAATGTAAAACTTGTCCATGCATTTATCTTCAGAAGACTCGATCACTGGACCACTGGACCAGTGTCCTTTACAGGTCTCGCTTAAAAATCAGGCTGCTGCCGCTGATTCAGAGCACTGCCGCCCGAGACCTACGTTTCTGGTCTGATTTCTGTTCTGCTTTACTGTTCAGTTTTGATGCTCCATAATTCTGAAACATACTCCCGGAAAACTGCGAACCTGTGCCAATTAACCATCAAAGCTTAATACTTTTCTGTTTGCTGCTTTTCTTTTAAAATAATGATTCATACCTTTATAAAGCACTTTTGTTCTTTTAGTGTTTTTATGTCTTTTATAGTTTTTTGGTACAATAGTAGCACTATCGAGATAAAATAGGATTTTTTTAGAGACAAAATCTGTCCACTGACAGATGGACATGATTTAGACAGCCGGCAAAGGATTCGAAACCCCCTCTGTGTCACTTTCTGGGTCAGAGGTCTAGGGCCACATCCTGCTGACAAACACTCAGGGTAAAAACAATACCAGCATCTTTGTGACGGCTGGTAAAAACATGTGATGTATAAATCTCACTGTCTTGTGTCACTTTTAAAAACTATTAAAATGGAATCAGGTCACATCATTTAATTAGCATTTTCTGTATCAGATAATGTCATATAAAACAACTTTAAGCGCCCTTAAATGGCATTTAAAAAGTGCAGTCTTCCAAAGACTTATCCTTAAACTGGTGGCAAAAATGTATTTTGCCTCAAACATTTCATGATATTCTATAAAGGCCTTGTTTTATTAAGTATTCTGTTATTATCTTGATTCTGCCTGCACTGCAATTACATTTTAATTAGCACATAAAATAAACTGAGGTGGTAGATTTGTTAAAGGGCCCATGTCATGCTTTTCCGGTTATTACCCGTCCCCTTGTGTGTTATAACTTATAAGGTTTTTATGCATGTAAACGGTCTGCAGAGTCAAAAACCCTCAAAGTACACCCTGTAGCGAGTAAAACTCTAACACAGTCTGCTGCCCAGTGGCGAGCCGTCAGGGCCCTCTCTAATAATATTTGAAAACATTAGAAAATAAACTTTTAAAAAAAAAATATTTAAAAAAAAATATTTTCATTAGTTTTACCAAAATAACTTGATTTAGGCCTAATTGTATTTAAAATAACATTTCCAAAGAAATAAATCCTTCGAATCTGCCTGTTCAGTTTCTGTTGGAATGTGAAGGGTTAAATGCCGTCTCTGCGAGTTATGTGAAGACGGGAGGGCTTGTTGGTCCCTCTCTACATTCACAGAGGGCCCGCTATAGTAACTCAACGAGAGAGTAATGTCAAATGACAGTACAATTGACCAATCATATCTTCCCTCTAAATGGGTGGGCTTTATTTTCGCGGACTTTATGACAAGTTCCGCCCGCTGTGAGGTCTATGCCAGTGTGTTATAAGAGGTTTCTCAATTCTTAAATGTCCCCTCCTCGACTCCTATCCTCGATACTACGTATCTCTCTGGTCGCTGAAATGGGGAATTGAAATTACGGGCCAAATGTTGTATTTACAAGTAGTAGGCTATTAAAAGTAAGCATAGGACACCAAACCAACTGAGACCCGTCTGTCCGCCGCATCTACGCACACACTGTACCACATCCACCTACACACTGTACAACACACACCTACACACTGTACAACACACACCTACACACTGTACAACACACACCTACACACTGTACCACACACACACAGCTCCTAAAGCATAATCAGGCTACAGCCGTTGTGTATTTTATTATGTGAAGCACCAAATGGTTTTAGAAAAATATTGACTCTTTGTTTGTAGATATCTACTAAACTAAAGCAAATAAAGAGAGTAGGCCTGTTATACTGAGTGATATATATTTTACACACTGCTCTGCTTTCTGCACGGACCTCACAGCTGTTCCCTCTGGAAACATCGCGTCGCGATGAAAGCAGTTTCTAAAATAATATCCAGCAGGGCCCAAGGACTACAGACCAATAGCCCTCACCTCAGTGATTATGAAATCACAACAAATAATTCTGCTCCGATTTCTTATCAGTACAACACAAAACAAACTGGATCCATACCAATTTGCCTATAAACAAGGGTGCGGTACGGAAGATGCTGTGGCCACTCTGGTTCACATCATCACTAAACATTTAGATAAACGCAACACCTATGCAAGAGCCCTCTTCCTAGACTTCTCATCAGCATTCAACACAATACAAGCAGACATCTTGGTGTCAAAAATTGCCAAAATGGAAGTAAACCCATACCTTATTTACTGGTATGCTGCTTTCCTCACTAGTAGAGAGCAACTTGTGAAGATTAACAAAACCCTGTCATCTGCCATCACAACCAATGTAGGTGCCCCCCAGCATGGCCGTATCTACCATTGAGGTCACCGAGGTCCGGACCTCGGTAATATTTTCCCGAGCTGTGTATAACAAAACTTGTGAAATAAAATTGCACTAACTGGCATTCTTTGTAGTACTTCCATTTACTGACCATGGGGGCGCTGCATAACTACGTAGCTTCTGTTAAAGCAAACAGAAGAAGACGACATGTATCAACCGTATCAACAAACCTCCGCAGCCCTGTACCGGAGCAGCGGAGGAGTCATCAGGGCCCAAGAGTTCAAAGCTTTTAATCTCAATCAGATCCGATCAGATTTTGAAATCCCATTTTTTGTGATCCAGGATCAGACAAGTCGGCCAAATTTTGTCCCTGGAGTTCAAAGCAATTCAGGATAGGATCACCCTGATCCAGATTACGATTTTTCAAGATGACTAGATCCTGAATATCAGTGCTTTAATCCTACCGATCGCCATTTTGTGGACATGACAAATAATACAAGGAACACAAGAGACCACATTGCAGAGACATCTATTGTCCGCAATTACTTTTGAAAGGTGATGACAGATGATGGACTTTTTTTTTGTTGAAGATATTTTTAATTTAATCTAAATTACATTTGTGATTGACAATCTTTGTTGTGATACTTTTATGAGCATAAACATTTATGTCATCAACATTTGGTTGAAAACAAAATAGGCCACCACAAACGTGAGCAAAAATGGAAAAAATAAAATCTATTTCCCATGAAGGCTAAAAAATTGTGTATTATTTCAGTTAACAAACTTTGCCATCTAATTTAAATTGAAACATATTTTAAAATACATTGTACAGTACAATTTGCTCTGGTAATCCACTGGAAATCCACCCCTCTGGTGGGATCAGGATAATCCAGTTTTTGGGATCAAACTGATCCCAATCCTGTGTTGTCGGTTTGAACTACCCGTTTTGAAGATTTGATCCAGATTAAAGCTTGGATTAGATTTCCTGATCTGATCGGATATCAAAGTGATCCTAATCCTGTTTTTTGGTTTTGAACTCTCCAAAATCCAAATCTGATCTGATTAGATAGGGATTAAACATTTTGAACTCCTGGGCCCAGGTCACTACCGGAGGACCGAGGAGTCGAGGAGGGGACATTTGAGTATTGAGAAACCTCTATAGAGTGGTGCAGTGACGCATCCTAAAACCCGGAAGTAAGCTGCGCATAGCTTCCCTCGACAAAAAAGCAATGGGATTTCTCCATAGGATTTTGGAAAATAGCTGGAAATAAGGTCTGTGGAAAACGAACCTGTTAGATAAATGCACGTTTTGTTCAGCAGGATAATATCCACATGTCTACCCTACTTTTTATAATTTTCTAATCATAAATCTAATCTATAGATTTATGATCGATAGATTTATGATTAGTATAAATTTGTTCATGATGGCTCACTTCAGTGATAGTGATGACATCGTTGCGAAATTATTAACAGAGTCATTTTCAAGATTGAGTTACAATGATAAACTGGAGTGGCAAAGGATCAGCTGAATGCAAGTGCTTCATCCAAAAGGACTGGAGGATGGACTTTGTGTTTCAGTGATTTGATCATCAAAGGTAGGCCTAAGTCATTTTCAATGCGGGCCTACTTCATTCATTTTTAATTGTTACTTTGCTGTGGGTGCCCTGTCATGATAGGTGTTCAGGGTTTCACACACATAGAATATACTTGGGCGGGCCAGGTATATTAATGGCCGCCCAAGTATATTTCACGAATAAAAAAACTAAATAAAAAAAACTATTCGTCCGTGACCACGACGCCATCTGCGATCGATTAACTTGTGGACAATGATCCCTTGCTCTACGCCTCCTGTACCCAGTCCCATATTGGCCATCGGGAGGACCGGAGGATTTCCCGATGGCCTGGCATGTTAAGTGGCCTGCCTCACACAGGGCGACTGGCTGTCTACATGATGTGGCCTGCCAACATGGCCACTGTCATACAGATCATAAATCAAAGCCCTTGATTGGTCTCTGTGTGTCATTCAAGCTCGGGATAACCTCAGCTCAGGGGCCTCATTTATAACGCCGTGCGTAGGAATCACGTGGGAAAGTTGCTTATGTAGTAGAAATCCAAAAAATAGGACATTTTCCGATTCACCAAACATTGCGTACCGGCAAGGAAAGTGCGTACAGCACTTCCTACGCCGGTTTCCCTTTATAAATCACAATCGACTCGAAATGCGGTGCAGCTTTTGCGGGCTTCACGTAACGCCCATATTAGCCTATAAATAGTCAAAGAAATGCCCATTCATTCATTTTGACTGACTTTATGAAGAAGATCGCAGGAAATGACGACAGAACAGCTAAAAAAGACATCTCACACCGTGTCAGATTTTGGTTATTTTGGGGAGGTGGAGATAAATCATATTGTTTGGTGGATGCCGTTTGAACCAGAGTAGCAGCATGGAGGTCGGATCGTCACCAGAATAAATAAATAAGTGGTCCAAAAAAGGTTCATGACAAAAAGAATACACATAGCCTTCCTCAGGCAGTGTGTTTGTACCGGGGACAGGAGACCCCCCCTTGATGAGAAACTGTAAGAAGTGATCGGGGAATCCCTCCGGAGTTGAGTCATGACGACTGGATCTGAATTATGTTTTTGTATTTGGTGGTTTGTGTCCCAGCTGTCGATCAGCTGTGCGCAGCGTCTCCGCTGCAGCAACTCTATATCCACCAGTTAAAGGAAATACAACTAATGTGTTGTGTTATATTAGCTGTACAATTGACCACATATGGTGTTCTTAGTTTCCATACCTCCTATGTTTTACGAGCGACTTATCAAGTCTTAGCAAACGGCATAAAACACGATTAAACGTGATAGTATATAAAACCATGCTCGTATCTACAACCTATAGAAATGCAACACGGCGTCAGTTTAGACGCAATTCTGTCCTCCTGCTTACCGCATCATTTATGAGAAAACATTTCATAACATTAACACAACATATTCGAGGTGGTTTTAAATAACATATCCGTATTTATTTATTTCTCCAAGTTATGTTTTTGTGTGCACTGAGGAGTCTCAAACAGGCGTTTGTTTAATCATTTTAAAATTGGCTTTAATCAATGTGTGAAAATGAATTCTTCATATATGATAAATGAGAGGTAACATTTTATTGATGGTATTATTTCCACATATTTCTCTCCATTCTTCCTTCTGCCAACGGTGTTGCAGTTTCTCGTCTCTCCCGTTGTTGTGCTTAGTGCGTACGCATGGGTTAGAGTTTGCGTGGAGTACCGCACGTTTTCCCATCAAGTTAGTATTTTATAAATCGCAAACATTGCATAGAAACTGGCGTACGGCATTTTTTGAGCGTATATCCCTTTATAAATGAGGCCCCAGGTGTGGTAAAGGACTCTGAGTGTTCAGAGAGTTAACTTAGTCTAAGTTCTCAGTGGGTCTCAAATGGTTTGGTCACCATCTATGTAAACATATATTTCCATTTGAGGGGGTAGTGATTAGTAAAATATGCATGAATAACATTTTAAAAAAGTTAACTAGGTGAAAAAAGGCAAGATACACTTTTCAAACTTGTTGAGAGCTAAAACTAGTCTTTGCTGCTGCCTCAAAGAGGAGCAGGGGGAGAGGAGGGAGACAGGATAGGCTGATTCAGGAGCATAGACACACTTACAGACATTTACCAAAAATAAATAAATAAACAAGTTTCAATGTTTTTTCATATTGGAAATGGGATGTTATTGGTTATGGCCATGATTTTATGATTGTATGAGTATTGAAATGTATACAGTTCTGTTTCATATAGGTGTTTCCATAGATCTAGTCTCTTTATTTTCCCCTCAAAGTGCACCAGACTGATGCATTTAACTCCAACTTACTGGGAGAGCATGCCCCCGGACCCCCCTAGAGGATTTGAGGTCCACCCCCACTTAAAATCACATTGATAGGTTCCTAAATACATTTTCCATTTTTTTTAAATAGTATGTCCATATGTTTATTTGTGGGTAGTAGATTTATACTATAGGGCTATCACTATGGGCCCTGCCTGTACCTGTTCGCTCTGCCATCGCGTGAAGGGTCTGCTAACAAGCGACCAACAGAAAGGTTAATGTTAATGTTGTTGCACGTCACCTCAACCCCCACCAAGTATATTTCAGATCTGTGGGAAACACTGGTGGTTATATAAATGGTGTTGTTTTGTGTGGTAGAGGGTCGCTGTCATTGATGTGTTTTGCACCCTGGGCCGTTTTGATATTCCGCTGAAGTATACGCTGTGATGTAATAACTCTTCTTTTTTTCGAGGGAAGTGGGGGGTCAGAGGGCCTAGGTATAAAAGTCACGGCTCGCCACTGATGCTGCCCCAAAACGCCTCGTTGGAGATTTCTCATTTTCCATTGTTTTCTTCCTGGGTACTGTGACATGTGAATACCCAGAGGCCACACCCTCTGCCAGCATTTCACGAAACAAAGCTTCACAAACCTTTCAGCGATTCATGCCGGATATGTACAGCGTAGGGCACTGAAGAACGATGCTGTTCCTACTTTGTTTGGACCAGCGGGAGATTCGGGTACACAACCTGTAAGTATTCATTGTTGTTTGTGTATTTATGATGTTTAAAACAAACAAGGTATCTACCACGACTGTTTAAATGGGTAAACGTTTTTCGGGTTTGCTAAGTTGGGATCGCGGAGAAATGCTCTCCGCAGACCCATTCTCACCGCGTTATAAAACTTTTTCTTACTCAATATCAAGCCACACTTATTGTTTTTACTTCGGCTGTGAGTGTTTGTGTGCTCAGGATGAGTTTTGCTTGTTCTCGCTGTATCGCCGACCCGGGAGCCTGTCTGCTCCTCGCAGCAGCGGCGAGCAGCAACGAGCCTCTCAACGGCCCAACCAATCAGAGCACACTGGGCTCACAGGGAGGGGGGTCAGGAGCTCCAACAAGCCGTTTAGGACAGAGAGTGAATACACATACTATACAGAGATGCTGTTTGAGAAACCAATGTGAGTTTGGAAAATTACACAGTATAAATCTATTTTAGTATACCTCATCAATGGAATTATGATCAGTAGAAATGGACATGACATGGGCCCTTTAACAAAATGCAATGATACTTTTGGTGATATGGTGACAGATAGAGACTGACAAAGGCCTTCTTTTGATTATTTTTTAAGTTGTCCTGCTAACTAAGCTATCGTTTTAATCATATTGTTGGCTTTCCTAGCCAGGTCTCGCTTGGAAAATTATTTCGCAAAGGATAAATTATCGCTTTGTGATGGACAGCAAAGGAGATAAGCTAGAGGCAGTAAGGTATGCTTGCCCTTGCTCGGTTCTACATTTACAGTAATGGGTTGGAATGAGGTCCCATGTTAATACCAAATAAAGATGGTGACAAAAAGTTTCATCCTTTCCTCCACTGGTTATTCAAATGTTACCAGCCATCAGTAAACTCACCCGCGTGTTCCCGGTCCTGGCTCTGGATGTGGCTCTCATTAAAGTTGCGGGTCGGGCTCTCAGACCTGAGGCCCCCCGGCTCCACCTGGCTCACAGTGGAGCGCTGACTCCAGGACCTGACTCTGTCCGGGGCCGCTGCCTGATTCAAACCCGCTGAACTGTTGCTGGGACTCGGCATGTGGTTCTGGTTCTGGTTCTGGTTGAGGGCCTGGACCACATTGTGCTGCAGCATACTGAGGCACTCCCCCAGGCAGCTCAGAGTGGCAGCTGAAGTGGCCTTAAAAAGGAGAAGGTCCTTGTCCAATGGAAGGAGGAGAGAGATAAAAAGGACGGTGAGAAGGGGAAACATTCACATTTTAGTTTCAGATTTTTCTTGGTTTATCATCTATGAGTGTGAGGGTTCTACAGTACTGCAACACTACGTGGTGTTTGTCCACCGCTTTATAGTCAAAACTGCACCACCAATTGAATCAGAGATACAGGATCTCAGGATTTAATGGTAAATGGATTGCACTTATATTGAGCTTTATCAGGTCTTTTCGACCCCTCAAAGCGTCGCTTCATAGCTTTACGAGTAGCGAGTCGTTCACCCATTCACACCTCATTCATGCAGAGCAGTACCACTTGCTCTCCCATTGTTTCTCAAACTTTTTCATACCAAGAGGCGCTTTCATACTGCGGTACTTTTCCCACAAAGGTTCATGTGAACTTAGTTCATGAGAACTCTTTAGTTCTCATGAACTAAGTACAGATCGCGTTCACACTGGAAAAAGTCCCTGGGGGTGGATTAGGCAAATGAAGCCGCTGACGTCACTTCTTCTTCTTCTGCTTTGGGTTTACTGGCAGGCCGCAAACCACTTCACGGCGTATACTGCCGCCCAAAGTCCCCGGCCGGAAGTCCCCGGAGTTAGGGACTGGCTTCAGTAGAAGCTGCTGGGACTCCCAGCAGCTTCTACTGAAGCCTTCCGAGTAAATCGCCAGAACGCCGACACCTCCTCATCTCCACCACTCCCATGTTTTATTTTGTGTTGCCATAAGTTAGTCTCTCTGCGTTTCTGCGCTGGGTTAATGCTAATGCTAATAATGCTAATGCGAGGATAATAAAATGGCGGCTTCACAAAACTTTTTTGGGAGTTTTACGGGGCGTGGTTTGCAATCCTTCCAGCCAATCAGAAATGTAGCTCTTTTCTCACAAAAGAGCCGTTCGAAAGTCCCTGCTCTCTAGCAGGGACTTTCAAGGGGGTAAAAAGGTTCACATGAACTAATTTTAGTACCGGCTCTTTTTGGTGTGAACGCGATAAAAGAGTTCACATGAACTAAGTTCACATGAACCTTTGTGGGAAAAGTACCGCAGTGTGAAAGCGCCTAAGGACCACTTAACCAATAAGAAAACACTCACGGACCACCTAACTCCCCAAATATCCAAAAACCATAGGCCTGCTCACCACTCCAACAGTACAACAAAGTACAGCCTAATAATAACTACAGCTTAACTTCTCTATATCGCCTCGTTCACACATTAAATCAACAATACAAATACAACTACAGATTATATAAGCATTTAGTTCAAATGCGATTAAAAATGCTCAGGTTTTACACCTCATATAAAATTTAGACTACATTTATTACTGAGTTTATGTCCGAGCCAACAGACTCACAGATCGTTGGCTACTGAGAGAAATGCAAAATGCATGTAGTACGACACAAGCCTCCGCTGTGGATTTTCAAAACAAAATACAGTAAAACTGTGGTCGCATGCCCAAGTTGAACTCTCTGAGGTCTAAGCCATATTTTCACATGTTAGGCTCGCCTGGGCTTTTTTTGTAGAAATGCTATTAAAATATGAACCTTGGTGACCATCGGGCTGGCCTGCATGGTCTGCCTGCACAACAAAATTAAAAAAACGTTTATGCAGCCCCAACAACAGCCTCTGGTCATCAACAGAGATGGGGTCGTTACTAAATAAAAGTAATATATTACATATTACATATTACTTTTTTAAAAAGTAATATATTACACTACTTCGTTACTCTCTACATAAAGTAACTCGTTACTTTACTCGTTACTTTACTTGTTACTTTACTCGCAGGGCCGGCCCGCCCCTCCCTGCAGGCAGATCACGCAGACTGCTAAAGTTTCAAATGTTCTCTTTAGTTCAGTTTCCATAAGACTGATCCAGATCCTGAATGTTTTCCTATCTGACCATGGTTGTCCTCTGTCTCCTGCTATCTGTATATTTTGCGCAGTCTATCTCTGCTCACGCTGTTGCGTCGGCGTGTTCTCCTGCGTGTTGGCCATGTGTTGCACTGGAACCAGACTGGAACACACCGCAAAGACTTCAGCCGAGCACGTACGAACTGCGCATGCGTGAGTGGCAATAACTCTCCTTACCAGCAGGCGGCGGTAGTGTGTATTCGTCATTCAAAACAGGCAACAACCGGAAAACAGAGAAGAAGAACAGACTACGTGATATAAACAAACAACAAATAGCTGTGCGTTAGCTTCACCTTAGCATGTGTTCTTTGCAGGTGCTTGTTGAGGTTTGATTATGACTGATTTTAGTAAGTAACTAAGTAACGCGTGGCGGGGCAATGTTAGTAACTGTAGTGTGATTACTGAATTTACTTTGTAACGCGTTACACCCAACTCTGGTCATCAACAGACTTCATGCAATGCTTCATTGGATGCATATATTAGATACTAATCTCTATCTCACTCCTAAAACATCTAAATCTACTTTTGTTGGTCTGAAATTTGTAATTTCAGACCAACATAGCTGCAGCTGCCCCGGCCGAGATTTACTTGACCGACATACGATACAACCAAATCCCACACAGTGGAACGCAAAGTCAAGCTGCTTTGAGCGGCCTTATTGGCTGCTGTGAGTCGTCAGGTAAAGTCTCACAATAGGTACCGCTGGAAAGCTACAGTTCCAGCGATTCGGTGGTTATCTGCATGATATTTGTACTCCTTATAATCGAAAAGATCGGATTAAATACGTAGAATATGCGCACTTCGACATGGCGCTGCGAGCGTCGACTCCAGAGGCTCTTACTTTGAAACCTTGAAATGCGGAAATGTCGTCATCAGCAGGCCATCACGTGGTTTCCGAAAATAACCGAGTGACACGAGCAGATTTAGGTCGAGACCTGGCAGAAAGTTTGTCTCAAAACTCTGTAGCCTCATCCCAATACCCCTCCTCGACTCATCTCTTCCCCTCCTCCGGGACTTGACCCGGAAATCGATCAAGACACGCCATTTTGAAGGACGTCCGAATAGCTGAAATGCACACGGAGGAGTCGAGGAGGGGTGAGGGAGGAGGGGTGCGGGAGGAGACGAAAGGGAGGATACACGCGAGCAGACTACACGGAAGTGTTTTCACTACTCGCGTATAAAAGCCCCGCCCCCACCTTTACAGCTGGTCGATTTCAACAGAGGAAAACCCACAACTGGAAGATGAGTGGAAAAGCGTCACATAAATGTATAAGTGCTCACAGCTCCGTGGGAATTATTATGTGCAATTCATTTCTAAAAGGCTTTCACATTACTATAATTATATTTTTATTTAAATCTAGGCTACATTTTACAACAAAACGGAACAAAAAAGCAGGACCAACCATCAAATATTGAATTCCTTGATTAACAAGAGAAAGATTCATTCATTTAAATAAATATTTAACAATTAATGGGCCGGTTCTAAGGGGTTATTCAGTTAAGCCCGATGAGAGGGGATACAGCTGTGCACATGTCATCATTAACAGACATCGTTTAAAAGTGACGTTTGAGTGAACGAGGACATCCCAATTAATACCTGAGGACTCCTCTGTCCTCGCGTCACCTCCTCGTGTCTCTCGCTCGCATCTTACGGAGGCGGAGCTAAGACGCAAGGAAGGGAAGCGAGTGAGGGAAAGGAGGAGTCGAGGAGCGGTATTGGGATGAGGCTCCAGTGTGTAAAAAGACGATCCACAAGCAGAGATTTGAGATCCACAAGCAGAGATTTGAGATCCACAAGTGCATTTTTGGTTGACAAATACAAAATGGATTCACAAATGCCTGATCGAAAGTTGTCAATGTTAAAGAGATATTCACAAATTCCTTTAGTTTATTTGTAAATTAATTATAGTATTCACAGATCTTAGGGTTAAGTATCTTGCCCAATGTTGACTGCACGGGCTGGGATCAAACCAACAACCTTCTGGTTAAAAGACTAACACAATCCCTCGCAGCCACAGTCACCCCTTAATAAGAAGCACTCTTTAGTGCACAAGTCATTTCTCAAATTTAATACAGAGGTAAATCCCAGGACAATAAAGTATTTTGTATTTCATTATAATGTATCGTATTATAATGTAATGTATCATACCGTTAGGCATCATAACGTAACATATCGTATCGTGTCGTATTGTGTCGTTTCGTAATGTGTGGTATCGCAACATGTCTTGCAATGTATCGTATCGTGTTTTTTATTTGTGTGTCATGGATTGTCTCATCCAAAATGGGACTTCTTGTCTTGCATATAGAAAGCATCACAAAAAAATCAATGGTATGCCCTCCAGAAGCACAAGTAACTTTGATTGATTGGTCACAAGGCGTGGAAAGAGTGAGTGGGGTCAACGAGGGTATGAGAAAATTTGATTTGAAATGAACCGCATCAAACAATAACCTTGTCTTGAAAACGCTGTTCTGTATTCAATTCAAAAAGGCAGAGCACAATACCACGAGCAGACTTTAAAGAGTTATTGGTTTAATATAATTGGATCATGCATTATGCTTTTCATTGGTTACTTATCTAATTACCTCATCCAGGGAAGCGAGGGGTCCACCTCGGGGGGGTAGGGACTCTATAGAGTTGACCAGGATCTTCTGCTGCCCTTCAGCCTGGATCATCACCTTCACACAGACACAAAGAACAATTTCATAATCAAGGAAGCAAAAGCATCATGTAACCAACTTGGGGAAGCAATGACTTGTCACCTCTTCTTCCTCAAAGCAGTAATATTGAGAGTTGATGCTGTGATTGACACTGCATGATTCTGGTTAGACTCTCGCTCAACATAAACAGTAACCGCCTCTCCAGAGATTGTAGGAGACAATAAACCCTGGTTCTGCAGAGATTGAGATTAAAGTCCAGGAGGAATTTGAGATGTGATAGAAGTGGGAAGAGGGAGCACCACAGTATGAAGAAAGAAAGGAAAATGTCGTTCTTTCTTCTGACATGGCTGCTGCAGAGCAGAGGCAATGAGAAGTCACAGAGTGTTTAATCATGTTTGATAATGAGTCGTGTTAAATTAGTGTGTGAGATGAGCTGAGATCAATGTCTGTCACATGCGCACTCATACTTATGAGTTCAACAGCAACTAAAGCTTTTTCTTTATCCCCCGTCAGGACATTTGACTGCCTCTAATCTCCAGTCTTAGGGGCTCAGTCAAACAAATTCTACATACTATTACATGCTGTGTATATGAAACCACTGCAATCAGTGCAGCAGCAAAGAAACCCACTGCAGATTGTATGTTGTATTAAAGGTGGGGTATGTAATTTATTTCAGAAACACTTTTTGTTATATTCCATGGAATGCTCTTAACGTCCCGATAGCAATGAATATATGAAATGCTTTGACAATAAATACATAAAAATATCATCTGTGGAAGCCGTAGCGCTGTAAAAAGCACGCCCAATCATCTGAGCCGGCCCGGCTAAAGTAACTGGATGGCCTACCTGCCTGTCAGCCTTCCATCTGTGCACAAACTTATCTCGTGCCCTCATTGGTCATGTGCGCGTTCGTGTGTGTTGGAGGAGGGGCTCTGTAAGGAAGTGGCAGATTTTTTTCGGTTGTGTATTTTCAAATTCTAGCGCACTCGAGCTGGTTTCTCCAAAATTACCTACCCCACCTTTAAGCTTAATTGAAAAAAACAAGATGCAGCTATACTTGTTTACCTGAAATGATTTGAGTTTGTTTTAATGCTCACATGTTTTTATGAGTCCAAATTTGTGGTGGGTGCCAATGTATATTATAATGTATGCCCCCCTGTGACTGAGAGGCACCATGTAGTGTGAAATTGGTCGGGTTAGTTTGGGACTGTCTCCAGCCCTTAAGAAAAGCAGCGTTGGATTGTCAGTCTGTCCGTTATTCCAATACCTCGGTCCAGGGCAAGTTATAGACAACATCTGCATAGATTCTCAAGTAATATTCTATGAATGTTTATGGTTCTTGGAAGGTAATTATTCGAATTGTGGGTCCCCCGTTTTCTTTTATCTACCAAAACCATCAGGTTAAAATGCGCTCTTGATGGTTGTCAATGCTCCCCCAAGGTTAAGATACATGACTGATCATCCACTTTTCAGTGTGAGGTGTGCCATGAGCTCTGGGAGAACATCAACTCTCCCAAGCCAGATCAGAACGGTTTGAAATGAAAGAACAGACTTTACACTTTCAGCAAGACTGACAATCAGGCTTTCGGAGTAATGGATTACAGGTAACAGGATTACATAATCAGGACCAATAACCAACCAAGGTAACCCCCCCCACACCTTATCACCTGAATCTCCTCCTGGAGCACCATTAGATGCATTCACAACGCAGTACTTTTCCCACAAAGGTTCATCAGAACTTAGTTCATGTGAACTCTTTAGTTCTCATGAACTAAGTACAGATCGCGTTCACATCGGAATAAATCCCTGGGGGTGGATTAGGCAAATAAAGCCGCTGACGTCACTTCTTCTTCTTCTGCTTTGGGTTTACTGGCAGGCCGCAAACCACTTCACGGCGTATACTGCCGCCCAAAGTCCCCGGCCGGAAGTCCCCGGAGTTGGGGACTGGCTTCTACTGAAGCTGCTGGGACTTGCCATAAGTTAGTCTCTCTGCGTTTCTGCGCTGGGCTAATGCTAATGCTAATAATGCTAATGCGAGGATAATAAAATGGCGGCTTCACAAAACTTTTTGGGAGTTTTACGGGGCGTGGTTTGCAATCCGCCCAGCCAATCAGAAATATAGCTCTTTTCTCACAAGAGAGCGGCACGAAAGTCCCTGCTCTCTAGCAGGGACTTTCGTGGGGGTGAAAAGGTTCTCATGAACTAATTTGAGTACCGGCTCTTTTTGGTGTGAACGCGACAAAAGAGTTCTCATGAACTAAGTACTCATGAACCTTTGTGGGAAAAGTACTGCGGTGTGAATGCGCCTATTGTGTTTTTGTTTTTTTAAACCAAACATTTCTCAGAGGGGCGTGGCCAGCAGCAGCTCATTAGCATTTAAAGCTACAGACAGAGAATCAGCACTTTTGGATCAGGCCTGAAACAGAGGGGATTATGGGATGATCTGTTTGGTATTTGGAGCCAAACACTTCAGAGACATGTTTGTATATATCTGACACCTATAATATATTGTTGAAAAGAGTATAATAGGTGACCTTTAAATAAAAAACATCTTGTCAGTAATTATTTTCTCTTGTATTGATTTGCATTGCATTTGATATTGAAGTAATCAAAATGTAACAAAGTAATCAAGTTACATTACTTCTATATTAGGTTAATAAATTACAATGTATTAAAGGTTACTATTAATTGTAACAGAATACATTTTTAAAGTAACACTCCCAACCATGTATACATATATGCTGGCCAAGGTGCAGATATATATATAAAGAGATCTAATTATGTCTTTTTTATCGCATTCCTTGTCACTCTCTCAGACACTCTCACACATACGAACAGGCAGCGCTCAGATCGTGCTGCACTCACACGCCGCGCTCTTAGGGGAGAGTGAGTCATCAGCGCTGGGTTATGAAAAAGCAAGAGGAAAGCTATTACAAGACACAATGCTGTCACAGCTCAAATCAAGTATGCATGCAGACTTCAGAAACAATTAACTGAAACTCTTTTCATTCATATGCACCTTATGTGCACTTTATGTGTAGAATTACAATGTTCCTTATAATCTTTGAGGATACGGATAATAGTGTGTAGTTGATAACTAACTGGGTTTGTTCACTGATGTTAAGACTCTACTGTACTCGTAATTGTTACAAATATATTTTTGGATGTATCTCAAAAGTAAACACGATAGACCAATGAACCAGGAGACAGGGACATGCATTAAGGCTGTGACTAAAATCTGAAATAAATTACATTTTACCCTTTTATGTTTTAGGATTTGTGATAGCTGATCATTTCTTAAATGCTTAAAAATGTCAACCATTTGACCTTCATTACAATACATCGGATGTTTTTTTTACTGTATTTGTAGTCTATAAAGGGAATAAAGTATATGCAAATGCATACATAATTTGAGTTAAAGCCAGTTACAATTACTACGCTGCTTTAAAGAGTTGACATTTTGTCTGTGGCGGATCATGGTCCCAAGGCCCGGGATGATCCTGGTACTTTTTTTAATCTACATTCTCTCCATTTTGGGATCATGCCACACTGAGCAACTATGGGGCCTGTCTACAATGCTGTATCCAGTTCCCTTTACACATCCATGGTTAATGCTTTGCTCTCAGCCATGGGAGGCAGGAAGGGACTAATACTGATGTGGAAAACTTTGATCCATTTCAATTAAGATGTTTAGAGCCATTATAGTGTTTTTGTTTTGGTGTGACACTTTGTTCCCTTTACTCTGCCTTTGCTTAGCCAACAAACCCTGCCTGCCCTTACCTACAGTACTGTATCACACACAGGTATAATATCCAGCCTCTCTGGATATCTGCCTCTTTATTATAGGAGCAATTTTCTTCATGCTGGGAGCTTGTATCTGTACATAAAACAAATGTATCATGTGTACTTCAATGGCCTGTTTTCCCCTCAATTTGTTTTGTCTCTAAGAAAGCAAATCACTCTCTAACAGGAAAGGAAAATTAGACAATCACTTCCTGTCTCTCTTCCAGAGAACCAAGAAAGATTTATTGCTTTATAATAATATAAAATGAAAATGCTCATGTGATACATAATCACAACAGCGGGAAAAGGAGATGCAATAGAACATCTTCGAAAGTGTATTAGATGTTTGTGGAAACATAAAAACACCCATGCAGACGTTTCTCTAGCAAGTGATCCCAGACCTAAACTAGGCTGAGAAAGGTTGGGACAAAGATAGTCATAAGAGTTGGTTCCGAAAGCATTGAACAAAATAAAAGTTAGGAGGACTTGTTGACATCTTCTAAGCACCACCTGTAAAAATCTAACAAAAATAACGCATACACCTTTTTTACTTTTGGATTTACCAAAAGCAGAAACACTATTGTGGGATTATTTGGAAATGTCATCCCTTTTGTCTCAACGCTGAAATAAAGGCACTTGAATATGGAGTTGAATATGTCATGGCCTCTTTCTTTCTCCGTTTCTTTGCATTTAGACCTTTAGCAGACACACTCCATCATCTTCAGTAAATGACTCATCTAAGGCTCAGCAGACAATGTTCCTAATGTTCAGAGGGCAGACAGCCAGAAGTCAGCCAGGCAGTCAAATCAATTCCTTAACTCGACCTCATATGTAAGCAAGTGAAACACTTTTATATTAGCAGTCCTTCTATCATCCCAACCTGTGAAGCTCTTGCCCTAGAAAACCAACATTTAAAAAGCGAGTCATGCAATCACGCTGCACTCTCACCTCTATCCGAATGTAATACAAAATGTATGTTTTTCACATAAAAGTGATAATTGCACAGTAAAATTACAAATAAAAGTGTCTGTATTGCACATTGCAGATTTTCCAACAATCAACACCACAGAATTTATTTAAATGGTTAACTGTTTATGTGATTTAAACTAGTGATCGGTCGGGTCGAGTAATCCAGGAGGTTTTTTGTGAAGCGAATATCGAGGCTTGTATCGTTTTAGGCCAGGAAAGTCATTGATGCCTCGTTGCCCGTCGATACCATGTGACTGGTTCAGATTGGTTAAATCCACTGATGCTTAACAGTTCTACAACAAGTCACTATAATAAAGATCACACTGTTGAGATGTCCTGTCTGCCTGTTTCACACTCTTTGAGGGTTTGTGTTAAGCAAATTAAGCCTTGAGAAATAAGTATTTTACAAACCAATTGGCTGGAAAGCTTGAAAGCTTCACAAAGCTTCATCTGACATGTTTTAGCACAGTTAACACAGGAATTTTTTTATATTAATAATTTTATTTGTCTTTGGGTCACCCTGGCCATTGGGGGAGGTTCCTTCCTGGTTCAGTGTATCCTTTGGCTGAGGGTTGAAGACTGCTAAATACTGAAGCAGCCATTTGGGCCGAACCATGGGATTTCATGTCAAGGGGGGGGGGGGGAATCAGTCTTTTTTGTATGGTCTTTTGAACTGGTTTGGTATAAGGTTTGGCCAAGCTATATATCTTCAATTTGTTGTTATTTTCTGTTGGCCTCTTTTAAAAGGCACTAGTTAGTACGTTTCTTCTACCGCCCGTCTACAGAGACAAAGAAATGTAGGGCCATTGCCAAAGGCAGAGCCAGAAGGAGAACATAGAATTCATTTTTTTTCCATTTGTCACCATGGGGAAATAAATGTCTGTTTTTAAAAAACTATGTTGAGAGGTGAGGGGGTCCCCTGTGCGTCATAATACATAATAACCCTCTGTGTGCAGCCATCAAAAAGGAATGAGGTTACATGGTTGATGCACGCTATCCTTGCCAGTGTACGGCAACAAACGTGTTGGTTAAAGTGTAGCTATTTTATAAAAGTACAGTTTCAAAAACAGTTCCAAAAGTGGATGAAAGGGGACCTATTATGCATTTGTCATGTCTTTTATACATAAACATGTGTCCTCTCTGTGTAAAGAGATTCTGAAAGTTTCAGAAAAAAAGATTCGCTCACTTTTTGTCCTGAACCATTTGAATAAAAACCTGATTTTGGCGACTTTATGATGTCATAACGATTTTTTTTGGCTTGTGTAACCTTTAGCCAATTAACCAACCAAGGTAGGTTCTGAGTGCAATCATGTAGTTTGAACAGAAGCATATAATCTACCAGCAGGGGGCTTCTTGAAGAAACATGCTCTTGAATAAAGATAGGAATAAAACCTGTATGTAGAGTGGTGCAGTAATGAGTCCTAAAACCCCCAAAAAGACTAATCATTAACCACTTCTGGTTCCCTTTTCTTGAATGATATGCTATTTTGAACGTGTTTGCGGATAGAAGGCTGAAATAAGGTGTGTGGTCAACACACGCTTTCACATTGCTTCTACAAGATAAAATACGTCAGTAAAAACTCCACTTGTGAATGTCCGAAGCATCTATGTGTTGGTGCACACGACGCGAGTCCGCCTTTAGAATAATAGTGGTGATGCGCAACTATTCTGTGATGTAGTGCGTTTATAGCCTATCATTAGCTTTTTACTTCCGCCCATTGCATTTATGCTTGAAAACGTACAAAGCGGTGTTTTTAAGTGGAGATTATGCGTTACGTATCATAAACTAGTGTTGGCCACAAAGCTTCTCTGCTATGTACTGAAATCCGGGGAAATCAAATTGCTTTTCGACGAGGGACCCTTTGTGATGCTAACTTCCTACAAAGTATGTCAACACTGCATCAGTCTATAGGGAAGCAAAGAAGAGGATCCATATGGAGAGGCACAGTATCAGGTTCAGGGTTAGCAATAAGGCACTCACTTTTACTTTACATTTACCACAATGTATGGTGTGTGTGTGTGTGTGTGTGTGTGTGTGTGTGTGTGTGTGTGTGTGTGTGTGTGTGTGTGTGTGTGTGTGTGTGTGTGTGTGTGTGTGTGTGTGTGTGTGTGTGTGTGTGTGTGTGTGTGTGTGTGTGTGTGTGTGTGTGTGTGTGTGTGTGTGTGTGTGTGTACCTTGGCGCTGCTGTCAGAGTGGCGTCGGGAACACAGCTGGAGTTGAGTCATCCATAACTCTTGCTCCTTGGCGTCCAGTGCTATCAGGAACAGAACACAGAGGCACAGAATCAATGTGAGTGTTTCCTGCTGTCTGTCCCTGGGCCGGGAAATCAGCTACATCGAAGGTTATGTTTTTTTACTGTGCTTTAACTGTTAACCTGTTGGTTAGGCCCCAAGCCTGTTTTTCAGGCTCGGAAATGACATTCCCAGAACAAATGAATATCTTTACTTCTAAAAGGGGTACATTCATCATCTTTTTCTCAAAGCAATGATAAACCTGTGAGTTGGATGTAGAAAAGTCAGAATCAATATAGATGTTTTTATTTTAAAGTCAATTCAGATTGAACATAGTAAAACAATTTAAATTATAGTTTCCGTCCAAAAACACCCCATTACTTATAGTGAAAACCACCCTTGAATGATGGGATAGTAGACTAAAAGCTTTAGGAATCCAAACTATAACATAATAAGTACCCTGTATCAAGATTGATGCAAAACAAGTTAAATGTGACCTTTTTAGAGAGATTTAGAAAGAAAAAAACACTTCTGGGTGGATTTGCCATATCTCTGGAACCCATCGGTCGATTTTGATGATTGACACCACTTTTGAACCATTAGAGCCAATAGAATCGAGGGGAAGTTCCTAAATCCATCTAAACATTACCATTGGTGAATGAGTGATGCGTAGCCAGCATGCCCAAAACCAGAAGCTCTCATACACTCTCGTAGCTCTCATAGCAGCTATATATGAAAACTTCGGTTATTGCCATAAATGTCATGATGGATTATCAGTAATCATTTCAAAGTGACACAGACACATTGGATTAACCTTCAGCAGCGTTGTATGCGTTTTAATGCCATTGAACACAACTTTGATCAGAAAACAGCAAAGGTAAGACGTATTTGCCGTTTTGGCTACGTAAAGCTAAGTTGTGTGTTGTCTGGTTTTGCCTTCGCTGCCCTGAGTGTTGGAGTCGTGGAGTGATGATACTTATACCATTGGAATCTGTGGAATCTCAGCTTTCATATGATATCTTGTTTGTGCCGATCCGATTAAGTATAACATATTTCTACATTGAGTTATGTGCTAAGTGCGTTAGCACTCTTTCGCTTAGTGCTCATTCAGAGGCTTGGCGTTAGAGTTGTGTTTTGTTTAGGTAAAAATTGTTCATATCGTCAGGTAGCTGAGTTTCTTCCCGTTAAGTGGGTATGACACATTAATAGGTTGTTAAATGTTAAGAAGCCCTCAGACGCTGTTTCTTGCAAGATGTTGCGTTTAACCTCTTAAGCCCTGAGCCTGTTTTTCAGGTTTCAGGCTCGAAAATGCCACTAACACAACAAAGACTATATCTTCACTTCTAAAAGGGGTAAATTAATAATCTTTTCTCTCAAAGCAAGGTTACATCTGTAATTTGGGAACCATCAGTTCCATTTGAACTTTTTCACTGTAAAAATCATTTTATTACTTAGAATGATCACTATAGGTATTCATTCCCTCAAAATACAACTGTTGTGAAAAAATAAAATAAAAAACATACTCTGTTATCCTCTTAGGCCCCACGGACCCGAAATCGCGTCATTTGCAGGAAACAACGTCTAAGGAACCTTAATATTTAATAAACTATGAATATTTTATATCCATATAACGGGAAAAACTAATTTAACTGATCTTTTAAAAAAACATTTTTTTAAAACACACAATGTTAACAGTGAGCCTCTGAATTAGCCCCGAGCGAAACATGCTAACCTATTACTGCACCGAAAATCACTCCTAGCTCCCTTATTACTTATCCTAGCTGCACATCCAACACATTGTTTATGATCGTAAAGACACAGAATCTAACGGTGCCCACCTCAACACTGAAAGATACAAACTCGCGACGTTATCAACAAAAACGTACATCAAAACAAGTGGCGCTAGGTACTAACATGCGCTAGGCTAACATGGCTTACCTTGGTCTTTGTCTGGTCTAAACTGGTCTTCAATGGCATTAAAACGATAAAAAACGATGATGTAGTTAATCCATAGGTTAATATCCAATGTGGCTGTGTCCCCTTTGAAATGTTCTGATAATCTATAAGCAATAAAACTGCAATTCCGTTATCTGCTGTCCGCTCTGTGCTCCGTGCGCTCTGGCTCCTGCAATTCCTGCTTCCTTACGTAGTAAACAATAAGTAAAGTCTGCTGCGTAATGTGCTTACGCTGGCTGGCATTCTTTATACTTTACGCAGGACCATATCTCTGGAACCCATTGGTCGATTTGGGTGATTTACACCTTTTTCTTAACCATTACATCCAATAGAATCGATGGGCAGTTCCCAAATCCACGTAAACATTACCATTGCGGACATAATAGAGAAGCAAACGAAGCATATCTGAAAGTACAAGCCTGGACGGCAAAACTTTATACCCAGTATATTGCCATAAATATGATGATGGATTATCAGTAAAAAATTCTACGTGACACTGTGAGGGATTAATTTTGTCTTTACTTAAGATATTTGACCTTTCGGCCTGTTGACGTTTACGACGAAGCCAAAGTCTGTTATCTGTCTTAAGGAATGGGAACTGTCAGCTATTGCTGCCATTATCAGTTTTATGACCGGTCAACTCTCGGTCACAAGAGCCATAAAGTCAAATAAGTAATTCAGTACCTCCAGGTGGTCACGTACACCTTCCCCCCAATATGTGAGTTGACTCTGAGTGAAGCTAATTAAAGTTCTGCCAAGATGAGAAGGGATTCAGAATTGACATGGCAACCCACCGGTGCAGTCAGAACTTTCTGCTGCTGTGACTTGTGATATGAATTCTCCGGCCGATGCTTGTAATAAACTGCCAGTGTTTGACATCAGAACTCCTGCTCGTCCCGTGTCTCTCTGAGTCCTGACTCTCCATTGCTACAGAAGTTTCCCTTACAGACACAAAGACATTGGATTAACCTTGAGCGGCGTTTTTATTCCGTTGAACACAACTTTTGATCACAAATCAAAAAAGGTAAGACGTAATTATTGTAATATTTTTGAAACCGGATGTTGTTTACTTTCTCTTTTCTGACTGATAGCTCCGGGAATTCGGGGTCGTACAGTGATGACATTACATGTGTGGAATCTGTGGAGTCTCAGCTTTAATCGGATATCTTCTTTGTGCAGTTACGATAAGTAATAAGGGCATTTCTACCGTGAGTGCTGTGCAAAAGTCCGTTAGCATTAGTTAGCATTTTTTCGCTCCATGCTAATTCAAAGGCTTGGTAATACTCTTGTGTTTCTTTTAGCTAAAAATGGTTCATATTGTCAGTTAGCTGAGTTTCTTACCGTTAAAAGGATATGGAACATTAATAGTGTCATAGATGTTAAGAAGCCCTGAGACATAGTCTCTGGGGGGACCCTCGGGCTTAAGAGGTTAACCCCCGGGGGCGGGGGCTTAACAGGTTTTAAAGGGGAGGTGTGCTCTAATTCAAACTTTTCTAATTGTCCACACATTTCTTGAAAACACCCAACACATCTAGCAATTGATCCTACTAACAAGTATTGTGTGTAAATCCAAAAGCGATAAACCTATACAGTATATATATATGTATCTGGGCTTTCTCTGGGCTGCTTCTTGGAAACTATCATGGACTGAACAAATTCTCTTCCCTGCTCAAACAAATTGCTACTTGTACTCTTGTTTATCTTAATTAGTGTAATAACATAAGCTCTGCTATATAAATATTGCTCTGCCTCCATTACAACTCTGGCACTAACAACTGTTTGTAATAAGGCCTCTCTGATGGAACAGATTGTAACAATGTGTTTGATAGGAAATGTAATATTGCATTATTAAAGTTCCTGGTACATTGTCCCTGCATCAGAAACCAGACAACAAAGAACAAATAGCGGTCTGGACTGGTTTATCTTTGTTTTGCTGCTGATGAGATGAAAGCTTTGGAGGCTACACAGAGGAGGGACAAACATAGCTGATCTGGATTTAACACAGCCTCGCTAAAAAGCCATCAGTGTGACAAAGAGAGGGAGGAAGAGACAGAGATGGACAGGCGAGGAAGCATGTGAACAGGAAATCACAGCTGTCACATATGGAGATTAGCAATTCATACAACTCTGACAGTCACACAGGAATACTTCGGCCCTGGAGCACTTGGTATCTGAAAGGTGCCAACAACACATTTCAAGGACTGTCTTCTTTCATCTCACTTTGCAAAAAACACATAGGCATATCCTCCCTCCAAACGATGCATAAAAACAAGTCCATGTATTTGTGACTTTAAAATTGAGTATTGTACTTCATAATTATCAGACTGTACCAAAGACACTCTTAAGACACTTAAATTGATTAAAATGTGGCGTCACGCGTATTGACAAGAATGAGGAAACATATCATATTACTCCTGTATTGGCTGCGGTGCAGTTACTCCCTATCAAATCCAGAATAGAATTTAAAATTCTCCTTCTTGCCTACAAGGCCTTTAATGGTCAGGCACAATCTTATTTTAAAGAGCTCAGGCAAAACTTGACCTTTTGGAAAGGTAGGCAAATGCCGTAGGCCACAAAAAGCTATAGACTTATATTTGGATTTAGATATGAAAAACATTGATTTAAGTTACTATTCTTACTCATTGTTCCCCAAAATAACAGATCCAATGATACTCAAACACAAATTTTTAAATGTTTAACTGCCAGAAAAATGTAACAGGTGATTGGCTCCCAACATGATGCATTATTATTCATTTAACTATGCAACATTGTGTTAGAATTGAAAGCCCCACCTTAAACAGTTGTTAAGTTAAATCAGGTACATTGTGCTGATAATGCTTTATTTCAATCTCCACTTGAAGCACTATTTAGTATGACTTTTACTTAGTGGTATAAATAGTTCACTACTATTTTACTTTAATACGCAGCTTAGTCAAATACTCAATTCTGATTTCAGAAGTATTTAAAAGCAGAAATAATTTGGTAAATTCAACGCCAGCTGTGGATGACAAACATTAGTTTTCTCCATCAGAAAACCGTATAGAATACATTTTGAATATTCATTTTGATATTTGTGGAAAACATCAAACTTTGGATATGTTGCCGTGGCCGCAGTTCGGACGTTGGTAGGCAATGCAACGGAAAACATTTTTCTAAGAGGGAGAAATAGGCGCATTCACACCGCAGTACTTTTCCCACAAAGGTTCATCAGAACTTAGTTCATGAGAACTCTTCACACCGGAATAAATCCCTGAGGGACGGATTAGACAAAAGGAAGCTGCTGACGTCACTTCTTCTTCTTCTGCTTTGGGTTTACTGGCAGGCCGCAAACAACTTCACGGTGTATACTGCCACCCAAAGTCCCCGGCCGGAAGTCCCCGGAGTTGGGGACTGGCTTCAGTAGAAGCTGCTGGGACTCCCAGCAGCTTCTACTGAAGCCTTCCTAGTAAATCGCCAGAACGCCGACACCTCCTCAACACTCCACCGCTCCCATGTTTTCTTTTGTGTTGCCATAAATTAGTCTCTCTGCGTTTGTGCGCTGGGCTAATGCTAATGCTAATAATGCTAATGCGAGGATAATAAAATGGCGGCTTCACAAAACGTTTTGGGAGTTTTACGGGGCGTGGTTTGCAATCCGCCCAGCCAATCAGACATAAGAACCTTTTTCTCCCACGAAAGTCCCTGCTCTCTGAAAAGGGGGTAAAAAGGTTCTCATGAACTAATTTTAGTTCCGGCTCTTTTTGGTGTGAACGCGACATTTCTGAACTATATCGGAACTAAAGTGGGAAAAGTACTGCGGTGTGAACGTGGCTAATATGATCACTTCGCGTCAGGATCCTAATCACCATTTTAATAACCACCTCGTTGCATCCCTTACATAAATCTCCTTAGAACAAATATATTTTTCTTCCATTACTGCCAATACCAACATTCCCAGCTAGATAAAGTATGAAATTAAAGCAAGACTCCAGGAAAGTCGAGTAGAGTCCGGTTGTAAGGTTAGTTATTATGTGTTTGGACGTAATTCTCTTACCTCTGAGTTTGTAGGAATCCTCAGTAGTGGACTGAATGGTAAACATGTATTGAAACTCATCAGCTGAGACCACCACGGCTCCTAAGAGAGGCATAGACCCTCTGGGCGGTCGCTGGCTCTTACTCAGTTCATTCAGATGATATTGGAGCTGACCAACCTCTGGATCCAGAACAAAATATCTGCAGGAGAGAGAAGTGAAAGAGAGATGAAGAGAGTTTTAAAAGAAAAAACAAGAGATGGAGAGCGGTGTGACAGAGAGAGAAGGGCTGGTTTGGGTGTTGGGGTTGGAGTCTCAGCTATTAAATCTACAAATATTTCACTAATTTCAACATGAAACAAATGTGGCTATTTAGGCTAACCGCTTTGGCTAGAAAGAGCTTTAGTTTTTGGTTGTTCTTAATAATTTGCCATTGGCTTAAAAAGCATGCGTTTGCCTTAGGTTACCAGTTAAATTCATCACTTTATCTGCAAGTTTATGCTTGTTGAATGAATTGTTTGAAAGAAAAATCTTGTTGGGTCCTACGGCATCAAGTATAGTTGACATTTACTTAGGTTAACGTATCTAGCTGAACCCAGGGAGGGACTGGGACTGAAAATCGTCCCTGAACTTCGACCCAGCCCAGCTCACAACAATTACGGCTAAATTGTGGCTGGATTCAAATGTTATGTTACCACTCTCAATGATCGCTCTTTAGCCAGAATTGGCCCAGCAGGATAGTTAGTAAACCACTCTGCATTGATATAAGAATGAATGTAGGTGATTCTTACAGTATCTGCTGCTCACAGCTGATTTATAATATAAAAAAGCTCCTTCACTTCATGAAATCCCTGCAGCATGTAAAAGCAGAAAGAATGATGAAGCCTCTGAGATGTGCCACACCAGCACAGATAACTTGATTAGATCTGCTGAAAGAAAGCTGCTGCTATATAACCACACCCAACTCTACACAGCCAGATGCCCCGGTTATAACTTCACATTCTGCAAGTAGTGTTTTTCCTTTTCCAAAATACTGTTTTTTCCTTTTCCAAAATACTGTTTTTTCCTTGGAAACATTGCGTTGTACCGATGCGCTCCGGCAGCTCTAACCATGTCTTAACAAAGTGCTCAAAAGTCACTATTTCTTAAGTGATGGTAGAAATAAAATACCTTTTGTTGTTGACCTAAGTGACTACAGGAGGTCCAAGAATAGCAAGCCACATGAATGGGAGCAAATGATTTCTTAATGCTCTTAATATTTTTTTATAATGGCTTGTTTTATGTTTACTTGATTCTCTTTTTAATGACTGTTTTTAAATGCCATTTTATAATGTGTTACCACTGCACTATTTCTTATCTCAAGGTTTTTCATTTTTGTGAAGCACTTTGAATTGCCTTGTGTTGAAAGGTGCTACTGTATATATAAATACACTGGCCTTGCCTTGAAAATGCAGCAGCAGTGCTTTAGATTTGCTTTACCCTAATCTGAAATTAGGGTATCAGCAAATATATCTTTACTTGGCAATCATGATATTTAAAGGAACAAACACATAATTATACATGTATGCCGCGATCAGTCGCACTTGACTAACAGCCGTACTGTGATTCTCCAGAACACAGATGGCCAGAGCGCCCCTGGCTGAACCTCATCGTGTCATTCACCCCCTTTTTGGCCTCTGTTTGTTCTCAGGCATGACAAACCATCACTTACATTTGAACCATTTTCCAATAAAGTAGCCTACCAATAAACTGAGCAACATCAAAAAATCTTCAAATCAGAACCAAGTTTATTAAGAAGTATGTTTATACTGTACAGACACACACATGGCTTGCACAGCATAAGGAGTCCCACATGGGGATGGAGGTGGGAGGGGCTACGTTCTTCCTGAGGTCTTTTACCATCTCTACAGAGTGTTTAACTCTAACTTAGTATTTCTTTCACAAGATCACCAAATGGTGAATCTCCCACCTGTGGACAGGCTGACCCTCACCAGAGGTCCAATGAGTTCAGTAAGGTAAGCAATTCTAAAACATTGGTGATCTCTTAACTTTCCATGTATTTGTCTGAGACTGTAAAGGGTAGGATTTTATAAAGTGCGTTTAGAGTCTTCCAGCCTCCAGTGCTTTCACACCGCATGTTAATTCTTACACTGACGGCAGCTGCCATACAAGGTGCGAAACTGCTCAACATCTAATCCAATTTTATCTCGTTCACACACTCTCAAACACCAATACTTTGGCACCTTTGGGGAGGGAAAAGATGCAAGAAAAAACACCTGGTATGCTATTACTTGTACAGACTTAAAGGTCACCTATTGTGCAAAATCCACTTTCTCATGTCTTTTATACATCAACTTGTGTCCCCCCTGTGTAAAGAGATTCTGAAAGTTTCAGGAAAAAATATTTGCTCACTTTTTATCCTGATCCATTTATATAAAAACTTGTCTGAAAATGAGCTGATCAGATTTGGGCCACTTTATGATGTCATAATGTTTTTTTGGCTTATGTCACCATTAGCCAATAACCAACCAAGGTAACAGAGTAATGATTTTTTGTAATATAAATTCTATATTATAGAACTATGGATATTAAAAATACGCAATAACCAATTATCTTTGAAAGAATATGTTGGCTACTTTATATATTTATGCTAATTTCCAGGTTCAAATGTGTGTTTTGGGCATGTTGTGCGACATGTTTACATGCTTTAATTATCAGAAATGTCTTTATTTTTCTTTTGGAATAGAAGAACCAATAGAAGCGCGAGTGATACATGGTGATGTCACTTTGTTTGGGAAATAAACAAAGGAGTCCAACGGAGCCGTTTTAGGCAGGGGGGGAGGGAGTGTGTGGGAGAGAAACTCCCTCTGGAGGGAACTTGGGGATTTTAGCCTTTGCAGAACATTTACATGCATAAAAACCTGTATAAAACACTACAGGAAAGGTTAAGACCTGAAAAATATAGCAGGTGCCCTTTAAATTCAGAGACACCGTGAGGGAGTGAGACACAAATTATTGTAACATCCTCTGCAGCGTGGTGGGGAGAAACAACATAAAAGCACATCCATTGAGAGTCAGTGTCATGCACTGGTTGTATTATTTTATCTCTCCCCTTTGAATGTCCTTCTTACACTGTCTCTGTTTTCCTCTATTTCCCACTTTCACCCTCTCAAACACACACACTATCATAACTGCTGTTAGAGCAGTATTGCTCAGTCAGCATTCTCCTCCAGTTATGAGCGAGAGGACAAATCTTATTCCATCTCTCACTGGAGCTCATATGCAAGCAACTGAGCGCTGAGTGATTTTACCCTTGAGTCTTTAACATGGTCATAAAGCAGTATCTCTCAGCACTGATAAGAACCACTGATGGAGGGAACAGCAGAAGCAGGAAGAAAGAAAGAAAGAGAAAGGGTGCTACAGGGAAAGAGAACCAAGTTTACTCGAAGACAAAGAAACCAAGCAATGAGAAGAAAGAGAACGCTATGAATAATTTAAATCTGTTTTCACACAGCAATCTGTTTCCTCTGCTCCACGCTGTCGTGTGATTGTGTGGAATGCAGTGGATCCAACTCAGACCTCCTTTCTTTTACACATGTAAATGATGAGCAAGCCATAAAGCAGTGTAGATCAATCACCTCCTGTCTACTTCCTGTTTGTGTAGCAGTTAGGGTGAGGCGTGCTACGTTAAACTGTCCGGCTTCAGATGCAACTGGGAACATGGCAGAGCATAAAGCATGTTAAGAATGCTGACACATGCATGGAGAATGCCCCTCAGTCCTCAAAATAAACCACAAAATTAAGAATGCACTTCAGAATGTCACATAGAATCCTTTTTCAGCCGACCGCCTGTGGCAAGTAAAAAAAATCACTGTGACATCTGTTTTATAATGAGACAACACAATGGTAAAGATGTGGTTTAGAGAATGATCACGGTACAAACCGTTAATGGACCCAGAACAGGTAGGAACCCACAACCCAAAGAGACACATAAGGGTCAAAATACAATAAGGCTTATTCCAAAAATAGGCAGCAGTCCAAACCCAGAGAGCCAAACAAAGCAATCAAAGTAAACCATGCAGTGAGAAGCGCTAAATAAATAATATAACATCAGCAAACAAAAGCAAAATCTGCAATATGCCAAAAATAGCCGGATGTCACTGAAGGAGATTTCAAGTATGCATCTGACCAGTCTACCTTGGCCTGCTTTGTCACACAATGAAAAGTGATAGCAAGGTCATCACAAAAGGTTGAAATTGCAGACAGTAACAAACTATAACACATATATTATTTCAATCAATTTCTTTCTCTGGATAATGTATAGAGTGGTGAAGAGTCCCAATTTTTTTTTTTTTACATTTTTCATTAGTTTTACCAAAATAACTTGGTTTAATTGTGTTTAAAATAACATTTCGAAATAAATAAATCCTTCGAATCTGCCTGTTCAGTTTCTGTTGGAATGTGAAGGGTTAAATGCCGTCTCTGTGAGTTATGTGAAGACGGGAGGGCTTGTTGGTCCCTCTCTACATTCACAGAGGGCCCGGGTTGCGTTCCGATAATCCAAAAATCAGCTCCTAAATTCTAACCCTATCTCCTATTCCTTGACCTCTGAGTGAAACGTCACGGGGTTAAGAGATAGTGGATAGGATAATTCAAAAGGATTTAGGAGAAGAGACCGCGGTACTTTAGAGAATCCGAATGCACTTTCACTATCCGACGTGTTTATGATGCGCCAGCGGACGTCATGAATGTGCGTCTGCTGCTGTGGGGAAACTATGGAAACTACAGTTTTCTATACAGCGGACTACAACATGGATGTTCAATAAGAACGAGGGACTACTGTAAACTCATCTAGAGACTCTGCACCGTGCTCTAATGCTGTTGCTTTATGCTTTATGAACGTGGACAACAGAGAAACATATTCTTCATGACCAAAGTTGGAATTGAAATAAAAAAGGAAAGTGAAACTTATGCTCGTCACCCTCTCCCTCCGGTCCACATTAATACAAATGATCCCAATACGTATGATTGTATGAACTATGAAAATATCTTAAAATCAATAAAAATGTATTTATTATAAACGTTAGTCCTTAACATCTATCACACTGTGTATCACCATTCAAACATCTTTTAAAAGTTGAACAAACCCCACACAGCTCAGTAAAGACTGTGAGATGTTGACTTTATTTGATCATTTCAGTAAAAACTAACGTTCATATTTCTCTTTTTGATTATAATACTGATGAACGTTCAGAAAAAAGCACTTTGGCAACTTACCACATACGTTTTAAAATGCTTAATAAGCACCGTAACTTTCATGATATAATTTCTCCGTCATAATCGGTTGTTTCCGTGAACGGCCGACTGTTGAGTGACGGCAAATGCTGCGGCTGCAATGCATTGTGGGGCAGCATTTTCTCCTCTCCTTTCGGTTAGGGAGGTCCAGTGGTTCCTAAGCTAAAGGAGGTTATAAAGGAAGTTTGAAACCTCCTTTCCTTTCATTTGGAGAATTGGAACGGCACTTATCATGGCTGCCAGTGACGTACTTCCGGGTCATTTCACTCCGTTAGGAAGGTTCCTCAGCTAAATGGACTATTGGAATGCAACCCGGCTATAGTAACTCAACGAGAGAGTAATGTCAAATGACAGTACAATTGACCAATCATATCTTCCCTCTAAATGGGTGAGCTTTATTATCGCGGACTTTATGACAAGTTCCGCCCGCTGTGAGGTCTATGCAAGTGGTGCAGTGACGCATCCTAAAACCCGGAAGTAAGCTGCGCTCGGATTCCCTCGACAGAAAGCAATGGGATTTCTCCATAGGGTTTTGGAAAATAGCTCAAAATAAGGTCTGTGGAAAACGAACCTGTTAGATAAATGCAAGTTTTGTTCAGCCGGATAATATCCACATGTCTACCCTACTTTTATCATTTTCGAATCATAAATCTAATCAATAGATTTATGATCGATATATTTATGATTAGCATAAGTTCGTTCATGATGGCTCATGTCAGTGATAGTGATGACATCGTTGCGAAATTATTAACCGAGTCATTTCCAAGATGGAGTTCCAATGATAAACTGGAGTGGCAAAGGATCAGCTGAATGACCCGCCGCGCCATCAAGTGCTTCATCCAAAAGGACAGGAGGATGGACTTTGTGTTTGAGTGATTTGATCATCAAAGGTAGGCCTAAGTCAATTACATTTGTAATTGTTACTTGGCTGTGGGTGCCCTGTCATGATAGGTGTTTATATAAATCATGTTGTTTTGTGTGGTAGAGGGTCTCTGTCATTGATGCATTTTGCATCCCGGGCCGCTGTTTTGATATTCCGCTGAAGTATACACCGTGACGTAATAACTCTTATTTTTTTTCGAGGGAAGTGGGGGGTCAGAGGGCCTAGGTATAAAAGTCACGGCTCGCCACTGAGTTAGGGATGTAGGCAACAGCTGTTTTCACCTTTGAAGAGAGTTGAGGAATAAACCAAATTCAAAACCTGATACACCTGTCAACTTGGTAGGATGGGGCAGAAGGCTTGTCATGAGAAACTTGTGGTGTAATCCTTTATGATTAAATAGTCATCCTCCTCAAAGTGGTGAAGCGAAAAACTAAATTGGCAGGATATGGCATCTTTGTAATGACATCAGACTAGCCATTAAAGGAAGGAAGTGAGGTCATTTGACGGACAAGAAAGCAGTTCTTATCCACGTTGTCTTCTGCAATCCAAGGAGGGTGAAATAGGAGCTGAATTAAATGCTTGGGCAGTGAGTGTATTGATCTCTCTCCAACCCTGACACCTCACTCATCTGTCAGCAAGGTGTCCAGCCAACCTTTAGATCATGTAGCTCTCGCTATCTCTTAAATCTATCAGAGGATCGGAGCGGCTACTAAAAGGTTTGAGAGAGGAGAAAGAGAGAACAGTTCATTTAGATCAGGGGTCGGCAACCCCTGGCACGTGTGCCACCACTGGCACGTGGGACCGTAACCAGTGGCACACTAGGAATACGTGTGTAAAATATTTTAAATTGTACTTTCGGATCCTGAACGAGACCACCGGCAGAGCGCGTCTCCCCCTGCAGAAGGAAGCCATGCACGCAACGCAGCGCAGAAGGATAACCCCGCTCTCTTGAACTCCAGTCGACTTTCTGCTGCTTTCCTCCATGGTGAAACGACCAGGGGTATAGCGCACTTCACACATTGCAGTACCCATAAGGAGCTGTACATACCGCAGTTTTTGCGTGTCTGTGTCTTTAGTTGAAAGCCCAGTGGCGATCTGCTCATCTGTCATCGAAAATAATATGCTACACAGGGGTGGACTGGCCAACTGTGTGTTCTGGAGAATCACAGTACGTCCGGCCGTCAGAGAACCGTGCCGGTCGCCAGCGGGCCGTTGACGACCGGTCTCGGTTCGCTGACGGCCGGCACCGCCCTTTATTTATTTAACTGTGTTTAAACGGCATCATGTTGCGCTGACAGGCGACAGAGGTCCACAGCTTCACCCCAAATTGCAGTGAGGCTCCCCCCGCCCTCTAGTTGACAGTTCACGAGCAATTTGAGGTGAAGTGTCTTGCCCAGGGACACAACGGCATGCTGACTGCAGTGGGACTCGAACTTGCTACCCCCTCATTCGAAGTCCAGCCACAGCCGCCCCTTATCTTGACTATCAGATCTCTACCAAAGCATTGTCTGGTTAAGGTGTTCTCTGTATTTTTCTGTTGCATTCTTAACCATTTCTCAAATGTTTTCCGTTCTTGAAAATTAACTGTTTGTACTCCAACTTTGTGTCACTTCGAATAAAAAAAAAAAGATGGTGATGGCCAAAAACCAAGATGGCAAATGTCAAAATGCCGAACTCGTGATCCAAAACGCCAGTCTAGTAACCAATGGGTGACGTAATATACAGTTGAATCTGAAATGCCCACTGGATGTCCGTCTGAGCTCTCCTCCCCATGGATCCTACTCATCAGCTCTCCAGCGTCTGGGCCGGCCTCCCAAGCAGCTCTACTTGTCCGTCTCAGTCCCCCTCAACCCCTTTACCCAGCCCCTGCTTCTATCTCCCTGACCATTCAGTTCCTTCATTTACCAGAACTTTCATTTTCCAAATGCACGCCAGATTTAGTTTCTTCCTTTAATGCTTACGTGTCCAACTTCAATAAACTGTGTTTCACTAACACATCTGTTACCAGGCATTCATCTAATGATCAACTACTCCTACTACTTCTCTGCTCATAAAAGTGAATCCCACATTGAATAGTTTCCAATAGTAATCATAGTAATTCTATCATATCCCAAATAAATTACTCTTAGATTAATCGGATTATTGTCTCAGACCTGTCAGCTGTTATCTAGTGCACAAAATGCCCCAATTTCTTCAATTAGGCCAGCATATCACTCCCAACAGAACATATTGAAATAGTGTTGTCTCCAGAGACTTTGGTGGAACCCCTCGCAGCAGCCGTTCACCAACACAACATTCGAATGGATTTCTTATTTTCATGACTTTCGCAGACTCCATCAAATGTACTTGTTTTGGTCTTTGATTGTATTTACCTTAATTCAAGTTTAGACAAGTAGAATCAGGCCTTTCACATGTTGTTTTGACTGGAAGTGTTTTTTTTATTTGGTTTCTCATTTATTTTGTGCAGGGGACACTTGTAGAAGAGATGTTTTGTAGTTTGGGATTCTTATAGTGTTTTCTCATGTTGTCTATTTTACCATGATTTTCTTGTGTCGCTTGGATTGTTTAATAATTGTTATTACCATTATTATTGTATTCATTTTTGTTGAAATGTCTGTTATTTTCAATGTTTTGTGAGGTCCCCCCTGGATGTCAACGTTACTTTAAAAACGTCACACAATAACAAAAAATGTAGTGCAGTTCAAAAATGTTATCCTCAAATTAGAATATGGAACATTTTAAATATATATTTGTTTTTGTCTCCCTTTTTTCTGTCCGGTCCCCTTTACTATTTTGTAAAGTATGTCCTTCTTGTCCTGTGTCTGTATATATATATTTCATCACTGACTATCTGTTTCCTATATAGTAGGAAGTTATTAAATGTTTTCTTTTTGCACATTTAAAAAAAGCACAGAAAGCAAAGAAGTGCTTTGGCTCTAGCAGTCAAACGGAAAGAGACTACATGATTAATCAAGGCAGAATGTCTTGGCTCAGTGAAAGCAGCTATAACTCTCTGGTGCATATTCTCTGTCAACCACCTTGTCACAACAACCAACAACAACTGCATCCCTGCTGACAGACTGAGAACAACAATAACGTCACAATCAGTGTGATGAAACTGTTTGTCTCAGTTTGCAGAGTGAAGGCTCAGATCAGGGTTTAATGAAGAAGGGAGATATTTATAACGTAATTGTAACACACACACAAACTGAGTCGAGTACAGCAGTGTGGGACAGAGAGGGACAGAGAGGGAGTTTGTGTGTGTGTGTGTGTGTGTGTGTGTGTGTGTGTGTGTGTGTGTGTGTGTGTGTGTGTGTGTGTGTGTGTGTGTGTGTGTGTGTGTGTGTGTGTGTGTGTGTGCGCGCGCGCACGCAGGGGGTTGGTATAAAGATACAGGAGTGGAGCAGAGGGCTTTCCTAATCTAGGATGACTCATTCAGTGTTTCTGGGACTTCCACCCCCTCGTCTCCTCTCACAGAGCCTCTCCACAGAGTGCAGCTGAATGAATCCTGAACAGTGCACAGAGCAGAGGAGTGAGTGGAAACATGATCTTATGGTGTTTTTCACAGATTTAGTGTGATGTGTCCCCAAATTGGCATGATGTAACTTAGATGAAATGAAAAATATAAAAATGGTTGTGGATCCTTGTGTATGTCTTTAATTGTACAGAGATTTTGATTGAGGGGTGCAGGGATCAACACAATATAATGGAGCGAAATAGATTGCTTTGTTAAAAAGGCTTGAAACAGGTTTAAGACTTTTATGTTGCAAAAATATATAGGGTTATCGGAATTATTGGGGATGTTTTCAGCTGGATTTTTATAAAAATTAAATGATAAACCTGATAAATTCAAGTTTAAGTAAAATCAAAACTTCTAATCATAATTTGAAACACCTTTATATTAGTCAAGTCGTGGTCATAACTACAGCAGATGTATTTGCTCTGACCCAATATGAATATTATAGGAATACGATTAAAACAACCATTCAAATCTCCAAATCCCCTAACAATAAAAACAAACATCACAAGTGGATGAATAAAAGCACACTACCTGCTCTGCCAGCCCTGGAGCGGGTTAGTGTATTTCCTCAGGACCCCCTCCAGGTGCCTCTTGGTGCGGGCTGTTTTAAGGGGCGAGGGGCCCGACCCTGCGCCGCTGTCCCTGGTCCCGGAGCCTGCTCGGTGCTCCACGGCAGCGGGGCTGTGCGGCTGTCCTCCCCGCTGCTCCTGCCTCCTGCAGGGGCTCCGAGCGGTACTCTGCTTCATGCTGAGGCTGGATCAGGACGCGTAAAGGCGCACAGGACTGAAATGTGAGGGTTTAATGCAGAACAATGCAGCGCTCTGGAAAGTGATGCAGCGATGAGAGAGTGAGGGAAACAAGTGGAGCTTTACTCCATCCTCTCACACTGTGACACACGGGAGGGATATTCCGACTCTTACACTGCGGAGCTCTCTCTCTCTCTCTCTCTCTCTCTCTGACGTTATTGCGTTTTTATTTTGGAAATCCCGGGTTGGTCACTCCCCCGAAAGCCCGGGATACTCCCCCTTCAGCCGGCCACTGGGAATCAATAATGCAGTAAAAGCCCAGATAACATTCCATGGGCTGTATTTATGTTGTTATTATTAGAAACGAGAATATTCCTAATAAACCTGCAGCCAAGGACCTTTGGACATGATGCTGAGCTGACATATTATCAGCCGTGCGTGCAGGGCTAACAGAGGATTTTTGCACATGTGGTGTCTTTTTAATAATGCATGAATGCAAACAGTCTTCAGAGTAAGCACCTGGAAATATAACACCCACACACACACATATATATATATGTATATATTTATATAAATATATACAATTTCAGAATCAAACAGAGCACTCTCATAATAACGTTTAGAGACTGTTCAGAGACTGAATATATCCTCTCCCCTCTGGTCGCTACAATGAGGACAATAAATTACGGGCCAAAAGTTTTATTTACAAGTATTAAAAGTAAGTAGAGGACACCAAACCAACTGAGACCTGTCTGTCCGCTGCATCTACGCACTGTACAACACACACACACACACACACACACACACACACACACACACACACACACACTGTACCACACACACGCACCTACAGCTCACAGCCTAACAGCCGTTGTGTATTTTATTATGTGAAGCACTAAATGGTTTTAGAAAGATATCGACTCTTTGTTTGTAGATATCTACTAAACTAAAGCAAATAAAGAGAGTAGGCCTTATACTGAGTGATATATATATATTATACACACTGCTCTGCTTTCTGCACGGACCTCACAGCTGTTCTCACTGTAAACGTCGCGATGAAAGCAGTTAATAAAATAATATCCAGGGGATGCATGCAGAGCTGTCATTGGCTGAGATAAGTCCAGCCGTGCCTCACGACTCTTTGCAACATCTCTGTTCCCGGAAATGCATCCACGAAGGAGCCGTGGAGGACCGTGGAGGACCCATCAGTGTATCCTCGGTTATAGCTCCTCCAGAGAGCCTCCTCGACGCTCGATCCTCGGTCCTCGAAGTGCATTTAGAGAAATGAGATGTCCTTCAACATGGCGCGCTGAAATTCATTTCTGGGTCACTACCGGAGGACCGAGGAGTGGGATTTGATTAAATGAGAAAGGGCCACTGTGTTGTGTGTGAGGTTTCTCAGGTTTCTAATCAGTCATATTAAAGGGATTTTTATTCTGTTATCTTTATCATAAAAACACGATATCTGCTGCATATGCATAATCCTTAAAGCCTTTGTTCATTCGGAATGATGTTATCTTTTATTAAGCAAGTATACCTGTTATGTAATCGAGAGACCACCGTTTACGTCAACAAACACGAAAACTACAACTTCTTCCAACGGACTCGTCTACGGCACATTCGATGACGTCATCAGTATAAGACGCGTGTTGTGCAGCTTGCATCGATAGCTTCCCCTCCACCCCCTCCATGGAAGTGCACGGTACCCCCAGTCCCTGTGAGTGGAGGACAGAGAGCCAACAGAGCGAACACCGACAGCTCCACACATTGCCTCCCCGCTCAGAGTCTCCATTCTCGGCTGCGGGAACTGGTAAACTGGGTGGAGGCGGAGCTTAGAGAGGGACAGCACTGTGGAGCTGTGAGAGGACAGGAGCTGGTTGTCACTTACTTTAAACACGTCACACAATAACGAATTACATGTCAAATATTGTCATCAGTAACCTAAACCAATTGATCACAATATAAAAGCGAACCTCAATATCGAATGCCATGCAAATACATACAACAGAAAATAAATAACACTAACAAGATTCAAGACTTCTATTGTCATTTGTACATAGCTACAGTGTAGATGTCAATGAAAATCTTAGTTCACAGGCTCCTCCAACAGTGCAACACAATTAAACAGATATAATAGCGCAAGTAAATACAAATAAAACAGAATAGAAATAATGCAAGAATAGTCTACAAGTAATTGGAATATGATAATAGATAATTCGTTTTTTTAAGTTGCAAACAGATGAATGTTATGGAAAAGTTCAGATGTTCAACAGTCTTATGGCCTGTGGAATTAAACTGTCTTCTGCTTAAGTGTGTTGTGTAATAATGGACTTGTGAAGCCAACCCACTTGCTGCCTTTATCCATATTCAGTTCACAAATGCTTTAATTACTTTGTGTAACTCGTACTTTTAAAATGCCTACAGTAGGTGTCAAGGCTCATGTAATGCTTGCACATTATATATGTCATTTATAATGCTGCAGTGACATATTTAGTGACGGATTGAACACAAAATGGCAATACTTCTACGCTCTTTAAAAGTGTTTGAGCAAAAGTAGAATATTATAACCTTCATCCAGGACTGCATAGTTTTAGCTAACACAGTTGTCCTCACTTGACCTCTGTATGGAGCATGACAACAGATAGTTTTATATACAAGCACCTAATATAGTGCCTTATCTACAGCAGACAAACCTCTAATTCAATTTTTTTAAAACACACTGAACTCCTGACTCTGCTTGGGTTGCAGGGGCTCAGCCATCGCCAGGATCATTGGAAGTCATGCCACATCACTGCGTTTTGCCAACACAGTGAAGATGTGGGTGTACGAAGAGAACATTAATGGCAGGAAGCTCAGAGACATCATCAACACGGAGCATGAAAACATCAAGTACCTTCCGGGATACAAACTGCGGGAGAATGTGGTGAGAGAAATGTTCTTTTAGCCATCACAAATGTACCACAGAGCTTTGAAGCTGTGTAGGTAACACTGTGCTTGTGGCTTCAAATGGAAACAGGTCATGAATATATTAAATATAGTTATTCAAATGTGAAAAATAAGGTTTGATGTGACTTGTGAACCAGATTCAGCCCAGTTTTAACCTCGATGTCAACTTCTGAATCAGTTTCTAATGAGACATCACTAGACAACTCAAAGCCCACCTTGTGCTCAGTTTGAAGTGGTATGTCTCTTTTTGTTTTCTCCAGGTGGCTGTCCCGAAGCTGCGTGATGCCGCAGAGGGGGCTGACCTGCTGGTGTTCGTGGTCCCTCACCAGTTCATTCTAAGTCTCTGTGACGAGATGAAGGGATGTGTGTCCCCCAAAGCTCGGGGAATCACTCTTATAAAGGTATTAAGGCTACTTGTTATTGAGTTCCAACTGGCTTTCTGGGTCTGCCTGCATCACTGCTGGAGGACCAACAGTGACACAGTCTTTGTTGTTTTACCTACCAAGCTTCATTCAAGTTACAGTAATATGATGCATATGTTCTTAAAGTCCTTTAAAGACCCTTAGTTTTAATGTGTGGGTATTCCCAAATGAGTTGTATGAGGGATTTAGGAATAGCAGCTCTTTAATGTGTAGCCCCCTCTTTGTAGCCCTATCAAAGTTGACTCAAAAGTGGTTTTGTGGACCGGTGTAGTATTTTCTTTGTTATATTTTTATCAGTTAAAAGTCAAGGTGTTGCATAAGAATTTGGAAGCTGTTGCTGTTAACACACAACATAAAATACATTCTCAATGTAGGTGAAACAGACAACCTTAGAAAACACAAATCAACAGTGTGATGCAATGAGAGAGCGTTTGTTTCTGGTCTACCCACAACTTGAAGAACTTTACTACACACACCGACGTCTACCCATTCACCCACACATCCATACTCTGATGGCAGCGGCTGCCATTAAAAGTGCAGACTCATCATCAGGAACAGTTCGTGGTTCACTTTCCTGCTCAAGGAGACTTCGAGAAAATAGTAGATTGGAATCTCACATTTTTTAACAGTTCAAAACTATTATACTGCTTTCAGAATGTATGTTATCCTGATAATCATACAAATACACTTATAATTCTGGAAATGCCACTCGAACATACCGAAATCACTATACTAACATTTTATTAAACACGTTTTGTATTGCATCACAAATACAGGACACATTATGAAGACATTAGTTTTGAGTGAAAATCAAACAATCCTAAATAAGGTAACCCTAAATCACAAGTTACCCCTGTGTCTTTTTCTTCGTGTTGTGCGGTTGAATCCCAAATCGTGACATCAGTCAGAGAGCTGAGGAGGCTTTTTATAGAACATCTGAAACCCAGGCTGTGTGCTCCACTCTGGGGCTTGTTTGTTCATTTCCACTGCAGCACAGATAACAGATATGAAAGCCATGCCACACACACACACACACACACACACACACACACACACACACACACACACACACACACACACACACACACACACACACACACACACACACACACACACACACACACACACACACACACACACACACACACACACACACACACACACACACACACACACACACACACACACACACACACACACACAGTCTCTGTTTGTGTATGGGACTACGTTGAATGCTCAGCTCTCTCCAGGTAAAAAGGCATATTAAAAGCGGTGTCGCAGCTTCCTTCCTTTGTTTCCTTAACCCACTTAAACGCCTTTCAAATGGATATTTCTTACACGTTTTCTTTTCATTTTATTAGTTTACTCGCAGATGCAATTACTTGTTTGGCTTCTAATGATGTGCTGTTATTATATGTGGCCTCGTGGTTCATCAAAACACATTATACAAAGAAAATAGGCCTTTACAATTTCCAACCAACTCGAAACAAAAAGGCAAAACTAAATGATATCAAACTAAGATCGTCTTTCTTTCTAATATGAAGTGCGTCTTCCACACCGTTTGCCAATATCTGTGTTTCTTAAATAGCAGCGCTGTGGGAATTGCAGTCTTGTATAGTCCCTTGACTCCAGATGTCTTCACTAGGTGTCGATATTAACTGACCTTTTCACAAAAAAGAAAAACGCTCTAATACTGTGTTGGGGGGCATTGTGGAGGGGGGCTTCCGATCAGGCGTAAGGTGTTGCAGGACTGAGAGAGACACTAAGGCTGGATTCACGCTTAATTTCCCCCAGGAATAGAAAGCCAGGAGCAAAGTAGGTCACATGTGTTACCTTACCGTTTTAAATAAAGTAGACCTTCAGAATAAAAGCATCATCTCATCATATTTAAAGGTCCCCTGTTATACTGTTTTTCATCAATATACTATAGGTCTCAAAACATGTCTCTGATTGGCTGAAACACCAAACAGAACAGTGCTGATTCTCTGTCTGTTACTTTAGATGAAAATAAGGAGCACTCCCCACGCCCCTCTGAGAGATATTTTAAACACAATGGTACCTTGGTTGGTTATTAGCTAATGGTTACACAAGCCAAAAAAACATTATGACATCACAAAATGGCCAAAAAAAGGCTTTTATATAAATGGATCAAGACAAAAAGTGAGCAAATCTTTTTTCCTGAAACGTTCAGAGTCTCTTAACACAGAGGGGACACATATTTATGTATAAAATACATGAAAAAGTGGATTTTGTATAATAGGTAACCTTTAAAAGAACATGTACACTGTAAAAAAAGTCCGTGAAATTAACAGGGAAAAGCTGTAAAATCACGACATCAAAAAACTGTAAATAGAGAAACAATGAAGCTGTGTTTAATTTACAGTAATATTTCGTAAAGTACTGAACCAAACAAAACTGTTAAATTCACATTAAGAATTATGTTAAAATAATGATATTTCATTGTATAATTTACAGATTACTGTGGTTTGAACACAGAAAAACTGTAATACATAAAACAATACAATACAGTTAAAATTACAACATGACAGTGTTAAAATCATGTTTTTTTATATTTTTTAATTCTTGAATATACTATAATATACTTACTTTTTATTTCTATTTGTTTAAAACATATGTTTATTTTGAAATTGTACCCAGTACTGAGATATTCTTGGAAAATAAATGAGAATCCATAAAACAGCTGGCGTTTGGATTCTGGGGCCGCCCGGCTATTTGGAGTGGAATGCAGCCCGCGGCAGACAGCCCAAACAGTAATCGAACGCGCCAGTGTGGACGGGCCGTTACGTTCTTGTATTTAAAAAAAAATTGGGACAGCCTCTCGGCGGAAGTCACGCAAGCGGTCAACGAACGCAGCCTCCGAAGGAAACGGCCGCTGAACTGAGACACGCCTACTGAGCAGTAGAGTTTGTTTCTGTTATTTCATTGGACTATTTAATTATCGCGGGAGCAGCCACTTTTTGCAGGTTAATGGCTCGGTGCGCGGCCAAGTCTATCTCAAGTCTGCCTGCCACGGACCAGGGAGCTGTGTGCACATGAGCGGAGGATCACATCTGTAGCACTGGTAAGCTAACCGTTTATTTTCTTCAAACTTCAATTATAACACGGTGTGTTGTCAGGACAATACTAGCTTCTGTTTGTGATTTATTGCATTTTGCAGTCATAGTTATAACGTCTACTGACAGGGAGTTAATTTAAATAGTCTGGTAACGTTATTGAAGTATCATGCTAAAAGCTGAACTCTTTATTTTCGTTTAATTCATACTGTTGTGAAGCGAGGGTTTTGAAGCTACATCTGAGCAGGTTCAAATTTAACGGGCAGTCGTGTTACGGCCCGTCTACACTACAGGCATCAAAAAATCTTGAAGCTGGGCGTGTCTGAAGCTTGGTGATTTTTTGCGAGCAACGCGACCAACAACCAATCACATGAATCTCCCGCCCCCGACATACAAAGAAATAGCAATGTTAAAACGAAGTAAACTGGATATAAAATCCCCAAACAGGCGAAAACCTACCAGTTTCACCCACTGTCTCTGCCACCTCCCTCCATGCCTGGTTCCTCCGGTTTGTATCCCGGTAAATAGTTCTGGTCGGAAAGAACCGGGTGATTTGCTACCGTAATTTCTCGTTTGGAATATGAGGAAATGAACTGCGGTCTGGCTCTCCCAGCTTGCACGTGGTTTGATTGGCTAGCGCTTGTACTGGCGGGAATTGCAAAAACGGGATTTGATTGGCTGACGCCAGCTTCGAGCAAGCATCGAGCCTCAAAAGTTGAACATTGTTCAACTTTTGACGCCGATAGACGCTCGCGATGCTTGCAACGCCTTGCCATGCTACCCACAATGCAGTTCGGCGAAGTTTGAAAATATCCTACGTGTGAGTGCATTTTGCAGCAAAACGCTACATACGAGGGGTTGTTCTGCATTGCATAGGAACCCCAGTGTTTTTCAAATAATAATAATTAAGTCCACAAAGCCCTGAAATGTTTGCCGAAATTAGATGTGCACCTTCCAAAGTAGGATGAATGCCGTCTCTCTTAATCAGACCAGGTTTTCCCCAGAAGGCTGTCCAATTATTTACGAAGCCCACATTGTTTGCTGGGCACCACCAAGACAACCAGCGCTGAAATGATGACATGCGGCTATACATGTCATCATTGATCAGATTGGGGAGGGGACCAGAGAAGATTACGGTGTCCGACATTGTTTTAGCATAACTACACACCGACTCCACATTAAGTTTGGTGCATTCTGATTGGCGTAAACGAACATCATTACCACCGACGTGAATAACAATCTTACTGTATTTACGTGTATTCTTAGCCAGCAGTTTAAGATGCGCCTCAACGTCGCCCGCTCTGGCCCCCGGAATGCATGTGACTGTGAGGCTTCGGTCTCTAAATTCAAGTGTCTCATAATAGAGCTACCAATAACCAGAGTTGGCTTCTCAGCGGGTGTCTCGCTGAGTTGAGAAAATCATTTAGATAAGTGAACGGGTTGGTGGGGACCTGTGAGTCTCGCTTTATGCCAAGGGCGCCGGAAGCGGGGGGGCCAGGGGGCCATTGTCCTCCCCACTTTTCAGCCCTGCCCCACATTTTCGCAGCTGCGGATGCCGCGGAACACTGTACAAATCCCGTTTCAATAATTCCCCTCTACTCTAAAGTCGCATCTAAAAAGAACGCCATCTGATCTAGCTGTGTATATTTTGTTATTTTGTATTGTTATATTCTATCTCATTAGCTACAGGCATTTTTGAAGCTTGTAAAGGGAAGATGACAGCTGGCCCCTCACTCGCCACTCTGCTCTTCCGCAGCGCCGCTCCCCCTCCCTCCGGCTGAAATTATGAATGTAAGGCATATAGTAATAGATAACACGGCAGGGTCCGTTACAGTTTGTTTTTATCTGATTTCAAATAAACAAAGTCTTGGCTTTCAGAATATTAAACTTTTTTCAGCAAATTCAGATGATAAATACAACTTTGAAGCTTTTAACGGCATAATTACAAGCGGAGAACGGAGTAACTTGACGTCACAGCAGGCATAACAACAGCCGGTGTTTCTCGTGAGTGTTTTCCTCGGGAAACAAACACAATACACACAAACGCAAAAATACACAAACACACACAGGTATACACACACACACACTCGCGAGCTTCCCCCAGACCAGTAATCCAAACGAAAATATCTTCCCTCATGGGCGGCGCGTGAGGCTCAGGTTTGGGAAGGCTAAATAACTTTTTTTTACCTGACGCTGCCCGCCTCCGGCATCTGAGATCAACTCAATGAAAGCACCGCCTGCTGACCAATCAGAGCTCAGTGTGCGGAGTTTAAATCTATCAAGTCATATCACAGGATAAAGGAAATACAGTTTAAACTGCCGTATGCAGAGAAGACGCCAACGTGTCGCACTTTATCATTCATATAATATCATAATATATCACATTTCCTTATCTGAGTCAGCTTCTCGAGCCGTATCTGGCCGTGCATCACCTACATTGTCACATACTGTATGCAGAACTATTATTTTAAGCAACACATTAAGTTGACTAAACACTCAACTCAAATGTAATTCAAGACAGATCCACTCGTGTCTTAGACGGGGCAGTGATATCATAAAACTGTTGTACGCTTTCAAACACTCGGTAGTTATTTTTTAACCAGTTGTTCTATATTCACCTTGCAGGTGTGGCTTGTATCCTGGATTATATGTTTAAATCATGGATGTTTAAAGTTCATATTTGTCTAATATTAGTTTACTTTTCATTAATGAAGTATGACGCTGCGCTAACACAGAAAAGACCTCCCCCAAAAGCCTCGTTGGAGATTTCTCAGTTTCCATTGTTTACTTCCTGCCCCGCGTGACGTAGCTGCACCGCGTGACGTCACTTCCTCTGCCAGCCGACCATATGAAGTGTCGTAAAACCTGCTTCTTTTCAAAGCTCTATCCAGTCATGGAGGGTCTGTTGCCTGTCTTATGTGGAGAAATCCACAATGTTTGCAGTACCGAAGGCAGAACCACGACGAAGTCAGTGGTTGACATTCCTTTTTAACACTGTTCCAGCTGATTTACCAGCCGGTACTGTTGTGTGTGCGCGGCATTTCACGGACCAAAGCTTTAAAAACTTAACAATGTTTAGCTTCGGACTTGCAAAGCTGATATTGGAGGACGATGCTGTTCCTACTTTGTTTGGACCAGCGGGAGATTCGGGTACACAACCTGTAAGTATTCATTGTGGTTTGTGTATTTATTCTGTTTAAAACAAACAATGTATCTACCACGACTGTGTAAATGCTATGCTAATACTATGCTACCGAGGTAAAGTATACTCCGGGTGATTTAACCGTACGGTCAGTAATTACAGTTGCCGTTCGTGTATTCTACCGAGCTACCATTAATAAGCTAAGCTAGAAGCTCTAACCTAGAGATGTTATGAAAAACATTGTTTTCATGCCAGCTACAATGAATGACCGAACGTAGCAGACTAACTGTATAATATTGCAATTCTAAGATGTTCTTGCTAAGCCTAGACTAGCTGTTAAACTGCATATTAGGTTAGCATATTAGCTGGCAAGCTAACTGTGTTGATTACTGATAGATAATCATAGCTGGAGAATTTCGTCTGCAAACACACACGAAATACTCATAGACAGTATACTCTGGCTCTGTCAGTACTCTGTCAGTCGCCAAACATAATTACATTGAAGTTGGCGGTCCTAGCAGCTATGCTACTGAGCTACAAAGAGTCTGAAATATTACGCTACATGGGAAAAGGTAGCAGACTATCTGTAGAACATTGTAATTGTAAAAGTGTTACTTTTATGAAATTGACTGTTTTCCTCGGATACAAAATTAATTGTATGAATACTATGTGTATCTTTCTTAGAGTACATCACAGCAGGAACACAATACCGCTCCAGTCGGATGTCAAACAGACCGTCCACAGACTGTTTGTGTGGGAATTCAGAGGGTTGAGACACGGTCTGTGGGAACACAGACAGTGGAATGTAAAGTGTCCGCCATTTCTGTTGCTACACAGTTGGCCCGGAGAACACTGAAATCGGCACACGTGAGAAGCAAAGGTAGACTATAACACTGACAAATCACAGATACATTACCTTAATTGTGCTTTTATTACATGTACAGCACTTGGGCTCGACCAAAAATCGTTTTTAAATGTGCTCTATAAATAAAACCTTATTTGATATTATTGTATATCACAGAAATACTGTTATGTTGACTACAAGAAATACAGTGCTGTTTGTAGTTTGTACATTTTTCATGAATTAATCTGTCAGATGTACACAAGTTGTTGGCCTTTTACAATGTATTAGTGTCTTATCTAATGTACATAGTATTTATGCACTTTTCCCTTTTTATTAACAGGCATCCAGGCCAGGGTGTCTTTCAAAAGTGTTGGCACTAAAACTTCCACCTACACAGAAATCCCCTTGTCCTCTACACCAATAAAGGGCCCAGGATTGGGACCTCGCAAGAGACCTCGACTGGAGTTGGAGGAGGAATAAGCAGAGACGTCGACAGAATTTGAGGAGACTCTGGGTTCGAGTTACCACCCTGATGATACTGTAGAAGAATGCGACGTATCGTAAGTTTGGTACATTTGGTACACATTACTATTACTGTTTTTCAGAGTTGAAATCTAAAACTTATTGTTAATTTTTTTTTGTTACATTAGACCACAGGCACAATCCACGCACTGTGACGTAAAGTACATTGTTTTTGAAAGCTGCCTCAGACAGCTGTTTGAAAAATGTCCGGTGTGTAAGACAGACTGTGATGTCCAAACAAGAAAAGTGGGGACCTATGTGGCGTTCACACAGCGTTGTTCAAACTGCAGTTACTTCAGAAAATGGGAGAGCCAGCCCGTCATCGGAAGTACCCCGGTTGGCAACTTACAATTATCCACTGCTAGATACTTCACTGGGAGTTCCTTCTTCCAACTACGAAAGGTATTTTACCATCTCTAACATCTATAGCATATGAAAAATGACAGCAGTGGACTTTTTCAAAAACGTTTCCTTTTTTTCTATTTATTCATAGATATGCAGAGCCATGCAGCTGGAGATCATCGGGTATGGGACCTTCAGGAGGCATGCTAAGAGTTACCTGGAGCCTGCTATTATCCACAAGTGGAACACTGATCAGCAGCAGAATTTCGATAATCTACAACAACAGGGGGGAAAGGTCGCAGTTGCAGGAGATATGAGAGCCGGAGAAGGTGGCAAGGTGGACGTCACTGGTCAACCACCTACAAAACGTTCACGTGCATGATGACCCCCTGTTCCCCAAGTGCACACATCCTGTAGGAGCCGCAAGCGATGCAAATAAACCTTACCTAAAAGGTGGTAAGTTCAATATTTCACTTCCTTCATAAGATCAACAATATAGAATGTAAATATAACATTGTTGTTATGGCAAATTATTGTTGTAATGTTCTAATGTGCTGGTGATTTACCTAATGTCTTTGTCATTTTACTCAAGGCTCAATAACACTCGCCAGAGTTGAAACGATACTCACCAACAAGAGAGTTCTCAAAGATGTGCTAAAGCTAAGCCATCACTACCAGACCTCATCCCTGGAGTCCTTCCACAACTTAATTCTGCGTTTTACCCCAAAAAATGTGGTTTTCCCCTTCATTGGAATGTTGTGCAGGTAATACACTGTATACTTTATTCTGTAGCATCTTATAACAGAGTCACTGTTTAGTGGCATGAGGGTTTTATTCTGTCATAACACAAAGTCTCATTTTATTTTGCTATTCTATAGGTTGTGTCTAGCAGCAATGCATCACAACGAGAATGCTGGGCGTGACCAAGCGACAACTGCTGCAGGAAAACTTGTCTTCAAATTGGCTTATCCAAAATCAAAGAGGGGAGAGTGTACGGTCAAGCCTGTTAAGAACGACCCTACAAGTTGTAAGTTGTGAAATATTTGTTTTTATTTTTATTATTATTAACAGAACTTACATTTCAAATGATTAAAGATACAATGAACAATAAAAGTATTACATTAAATACAAAAAGTGAATAACAATAACAAATTATTTATACAATGCTTTCTTTTTCAGTCTATGTGGATGAGCTGACGAGGCTTGTGTTTCACAAAGTCTTTCTGGACCCTACACCCTTTGTGGACGAGCTGAAACGAATCCACGTCCCAGAGGACCTGTCAACTCAATTTGACAGGCCCCCCAAGGAGGAAATGATTGTCAGCCATTTCTCCCGTTTCCTCCCAAAGGAGATCGAAATCCTACATATTGTCCAGCCAGATCTGGAAACTCCTGGCGGATCCGGAGCACAACACACGACGGAATCACCACTCTGATGCCTCGCCCTAAATATCCCCAGCACCAGCTTACAAAGCTGCGATACGCAAGATATCGAAAACGCCTATCGGGAGAGGAATGGATGATGTACAGTGTATAAATATACATTCACACATTTTGTACATTTGTAAAAATAAAGTTTGATGGAAATACTTAGTAGCCTTTCTTTCCTGAATGATTTGCTCCTATAACATATCATTCATATATAGCAAACCATGATTTGATTTTTCATCAAACGGTAGTAGTTTATTACAGGTAACAATAACTTACTCTTCTTCCGTTGTATTTGTCAAAGGTCCGAAACTGTATTTATAAATATTGTGGAGATTCTGCAGGGTGTATGGGTTCAAGCAGTTAGGCTCTAGTCCTGGGTGGTCAACCATGCAGTTAATGGGTTCTGGAACTTGCAGCATGCGTGTTACAACCTATGAAGGTAAGATGTGTTACAAAACACGTTTAGCAATTAAACCAACTATGGGAAATGTTTACAAAATAAACATTCAATTACTAAGGAAGTAATAAAAGTGCATATAATAGTCTATTGACTTGAAAAATATGTATGCTGTATATCTTGGTATATGTGTGCTACTGTTGGTGTTTTCAGCTAGCTGCCGACATAATGTAACTAAGCTAGGCTACCTTTCTTATGCTATTGCAGCACACGTTTTCTCCGTCACTTGGCATCAAAGCGCAGTTTCCACAACGGCACCTAAATAACAACAGTTGTAGGTACATCTGAAATGTAAGACATATACTAGATAAAAACGTACCACAATGACACTGGTCTGCTCTAGTGAACGGTGGGGCAAGACTCGCGATTTGGTCTATTCTAGGATCGAACGGAGGTTCGAAATTGTATGCTCCATACGCCATTGTATGCTATATGTAAGCTATCTATTTATCTATATATCGATTCTCAAATCTAGTATTGCTAATTTGCTAAGTACCCGCTAAACCACTTTACGGCAGATGTCAACAGGGGCAGAGCCTCTCTGGTGGTTGACTAATCAGAACAGAGTGGCAGAGCTGACCAATCAGAGCACACTGGACGCACAGGAGGGTGGGGGCAGGAACTTCATCGATCCGTTTAGCACAGGGAGTAAAAACGATAGTTACGGCTGTAACTACGGTTCTATGAGTCCCGGATGACCGCCAGACCATCAGCACTGGATATGTCCATCGCGCGCATGCGCAGCTCGAGTACCAATACCAACAAAGTCACCTGTGACCCACGTGACACCGGCTATATCAGCCGGTGTCGTCAGAGGATCTGTTCCCAGAATCTTCTCGCGAGCACACAATAATTCTGAGTGACAGGGAACTCTGGCGGTCATCCGGGACTCATAGAACCGTAGTTACAGCCGTAACTATCGTTCTATTTCGTCCCTACTGACCGCCAGAGGCGGTGCTTTCAGCACTGGATGACTTATACCAACAATGTCATGAAGAGTCCAAGCCCTTGCTCACCACTGGAAACAGTGGAGCTCGGCAAAAGGACCACGCCCAAAGAATGGGGAGTGGCGACATTGACCTGATGACAACTGGAGAATGTGCCAGAAGACACCCACGACGCCGCGGCGTAGATGGTCTCCAGGGGCACCACCCTCAGGGCAGCCCAAGATGTTGAGATGCTCCTTGTAGAGTGGCATCTCAGCCTGATGGCAGGGGGCGGCCACTGGCCCCGTAAGCCTGTGAGATGGTATCGACAACCCAGTGGGGCAGCCACTAGTTAGAGGGCATAACCTCCTTTAGTGCCGCAAGGGCAAAATCAAGAGTTGCTCCTACTACCGTATACAGGCAGTAGCCTTGATATATGCCCTTTGGGCACCCCCAGGGCACAGCAACTTCGACGTGCCGTACTCCTGAATGTCAAAGCGTGCCAGCTGGGCAGGCTGATTGAAGTGGGTTTGTGGAAGGACCCCGGGCCGGAATGCCACATTTGCCCAAAGGGCAACGCCTGAGAGTCCCACCTCGGGCATGTATTGTTTATGGAGAGGACATGCAACTCCCCGACTCGCTTCCCTGAGGCTATGGCAAGCAGAAATGCTGCCTTCGTGGGCAGCCACCTAAGCCCCACCTGGGCCAGGGTCTCGAAGGGAGGAGATGATAGGGCATCCGGCAGCAGGGGCAGGTCCCAAGCCGGAGCCCTCGGGGTGCTAGGGGGACGCTGCCGTAAAGCCCCTCTCATAAAGAGGGACACCGACCTGTGGCACCCCGCCGTGGCGCCGTTGACCTGAACATGTCGGGCAGAAATCGCAGCCACATAAATTCAGAGTGGAGTGAGAACGTCCACCATCTAGAAGGGACTGTTGTCTAAGCAACAACGTACATGCTGTCCCCAAGGAACACACACATTCTTGCCCCCCAGTTGGGGTAGGAAGTGCGTGAGTGCAAGCTGCACAGCCCGAAGCTCTAGCACGTTGACCTGGCGCGCACTCTCCTGGGCAGACCGCTGACCCTGAACGGTCCTGCCCTGCCGCACTGCACCCCACCCTGAGAGACATGCACCTATGGTGATGGTCTCCTGGCGGGATGGGATGGCGCCCATGGGCACGCCCACTAGGAGATAGGCCCCTCCAGCGTGACAGAGAGTGGAGGCAATGCTGCGACACCCTGACTTCCCTGTGCCTGTGCCACTTGGCGTCCAAGTGAAGGCTGTTCAGCCACATCTGCATGGGGCGCAACGACAGCGGGCCTAAGGGCCCAGCGGCCGAGGCAGCTGCCAGTCTGCCCAAGGGCCGGAGGAACTGAATATAAGGCACCATCTTGCCCGGCCCACGTGGAAGTAGGCATCCCTCAAGTCCACGGTTGAGAACCACTCCACCTGTGCATATGCAGTGGTCAGCATATAGAATGGCAGCACCTTCGGGAATCTGTTGATTCCTCTGAGGTCCAAGATCGGGCGAAATCCGCCGACTTTCTTGCTCACGAGAAAGTACGCCGAGTAGAACCCCCTGGGCTAAGCAGAAGGTTTTACTGGCTTGATTGCGTCCTTGGACAGAAGGACGGACAACTCTTGGGCCAGAGCTAGGGCCCCTGCCGGATCGCTGACGACTGTCAATTAGACCCAGCCAAAGGCTAGGGGCCGGAGCTGCGGTCCGTACCCCTGGGTTAAGGGGTATCACCCAAGGGACGGAAGTACAGACCGCCCAGTAACTGAGCTGCTGCTGGGAAAGCAGCCGACGACCGGGGGGGCACTGGGGCACGAGGCCGTCTGGAAGGCGGGCGACTTGGGGCACGAAAGTCATTGGGTCGCGCTGCTAAGACCTCTGCAGACCACCCCTGTAATCTGGCGGCTGAGTGCGGCTGCTAGAGCGGCCCCTGGGCCTGCTGGGAGTGGGCACAGGTCTGTGAAGACCCGAGAGCTGCTGCCTGGTCTGCCTAGCTTGGGCGGCACGCTCCAGTGCCTCCAGGGCAACTGCCCTAAACAGCTCCCCTGGCTCGACTGGTACGCTACGGAGGACTCTCCTACATGCCTCCGTTAGTGGTGACTCGGCCAGCGAAACCTGGCGACGAGTCTGTACCAGCGACAAGGCCTCCTCATACAGAGGTGCATCAACCGAAGGAGGTGCGCCAACCGAAGGAGGTGCGCCAACCGAAGGAGGTGCGCTAGCCGAAGGAGGTGCGCCAACCGAAGGAGGGGCGTCAACCGAAGGCCCCTACACCTGGCCCAGGCTGAAGGACCAAGAGGCGACTTCATCATGCCCCTATCGGCAGCTAGCCGATCCACTTTAGAGGACAGCTTTTCTAGTCCTTCTATTGGGGGGGGCACACATAGCCATCGCTCCCTCAAGTCGCCGGGAACGGCCGAATTGATCTGGAGGAGGATGTGACAAGGAGAGGTGTCTGTTGGCTGCTGCCAGACGTTCCACCTCAGTGATTCTAGCCACTCTGAGCGCCCGAGGCATGCAGCTACAGCTCATGCAGGCGTTTACCGTGAGAACCTCCCTCAGATGCTCACATTTCTCAATGGCTCAAAAGAAGCCATACAGGCGCTACATGAATGAGCCACTCCGTAGGTAGCCAGATGCAGCGTAGCCGGGAGCGGGTGCGGGAACACAGCCTTCACCAGCTACCTGCTTAATGGAAAGAGTAGAGCGTTGCTGCTACTCGCCGAACAGAAAGAGGGATGTAATTACACCCACGTTACCGGCAGAGGGAGCGGGAGCGAGAGCACTGCCTTCACCTGGCTGGATTAATAAACACGGCAGTTCAGCGTCTACCAGGAGCGGGGGCGAGAACACTGCCGGCTGAGTTAGAGACGAATGCCAGATGCAGCATAACCGGGAGCGGGTGCGGGAACACAACCTTCACCAGCTATCTGCTTAACTGAAAAACAGGGCAGTTCCGCGTCTACCAGGAGCGGGGGCGAGAACACTACCTTCACTGGTTGAGTTAGAGACGAATGCCAGATGCAGCGTAACCGGGAGCGGGTGCGGGAACACAGCCTTCACCAGCTACCTGCTTAACGGAAAGACAAGGCAGTTCAGCGCCTACCAGGAGTGGGGGCGAGAACACTGCCTTCACTGGCTGAGTTAGAGACGAATGCCAGATGCAGCGTAACCGGGAGCGGGTGCGGGAACACAACCTTCACCAGCTACCTGCTTAACTGAAAAACAGGGCAGTTCCGCGTCTACCAGGAGCGGGGGCGAGAACACTACCTTCACTGGTTGAGTTAGAGACGAATGCCAGATGCAGCGTAACCGGGAGCGGGTGCGGGAACACAGCCTTCACCAGCTACCTGCTTAACGGAGAAACAAGGCAGTTCTGCATCTGCCAGGAGTGGGGGCGAGAACACTGCCTTCACTGGCTGAGTTAGAGACGAATGCCAGATGCAGCGTAACCGGGAGCGAGTGCGGGAACACAACCTTCACCAGCTACCTGCTTAACTGAAAAACAGGGCAGTTCCGCGTCTACCAGGAGCGGGGGCGAGAACACTACCTTCACTGGTTGAGTTAGAGACGAATGCCAGATGCAGCGTAACCGGGAGCGGGTGCGGGAACACAGCCTTCACCAGCTACCTGCTTAACGGAGAAACAAGGCAGTTCTGCGTCTGCCAGGAGCGGGGGCGAGAACACTGCCTTCACTGGTTGAGTTAGAGACGAATGCCAGATGCAGCGTAACCGGGAGCGGGTGCGGGAACACAGCCTTCACCGGCTACCTGCTTAACGGAAAAAACTAGGCAGTTTGGCGTCTACCAGGAGCGGGGGCGAGAACTGCCTTCACTGGTTGAGTTAGAGACGACTGCCAGACGCAGCGTAACCGGGAGCGGGTGCGGGAACACAGCCTTCACCGACTACCTGCTTAACGGAAAAACGAGGCAGTTCAGCGTCTACCAGGAGCGGGGGCGAGAACACTGCCTTCACTGGTTGAGTTAGAGACGAATGCCAGATGCAGCGTAACCGGGAGCGGGTGCGGGAACACAGCCTTCACCAGCTACCTGCTTAACGGAAAAACGAGGCAGTTCAGCGTCTACCAGGAGCGGGGGCGAGAACACTGCCTTCACTGGTTGAGTTAGAGACGAATGCCAGATGCAGCGTAACCGGGAGCGGGTGCGGGAACACAGCCTTCACCAGCTACCTGCTTAACGGAGAAACAAGGCAGTTCTGCGTCTGCCAGGAGCGGGGGCGAGAACACTGCCTTCACTGGTTGAGTTAGAGACGAATGCCAGATGCAGCGTAACCGGGAGCGGGTGCGGGAACACAGCCTTCACCAGCTACCTGCTGAACGGGAAGAGTAGAGCGGTGCTACTACTCACCGAACAGAAAAAGGGATGTAGCTACATCCGCATTACCGGTAGAGGAAGCGGGAGCGAGAGCACTGCCTTCACCTAGCTGGGTAAAATAAAGAAGCTTAACAGTACACGCAAGACGTTAGCCGAGCAGCTGCTGCTAACGATCAAGCGATATCAAGTCAAATAACACACATGTTTAAGACCAGATAACTAGCTTTGAAAGAAGAGAACAGCACAGAGCTGTAGTTACAGCAGTAACCATGGCCAGTGCTCACACGGCATATAACCGTAGTTACAGTAGTAACTATGGCCAGTACTTACACGGCTTAGAACCGTAGTCACAGTCGTAACTATGGCCAGAACTTACCCAGCATAGAGCCGTAGTTACAGTAGTAACTCTGGCCAGTACTTGCACGGCTTGGAACCGTAGTTACAGTAGTAACTATGGCCAGTACTTACATGGCTTGGAACCGTAGTTACAGTAATAACTATGACCAGTACTTACACAGCATAGAGCCGTTTACGGTATTGACTATGGCCAGTACTTGCACGGCTTGGAACCGTAGTTACAGTAGTAACTATGGCTAGGACTTACGGCTTAAAACCGTAGTTACAGTAGTAACTATGGCCAGTACTTACACAGCATAGAGCCGTAGTTACGGTATTGACTATGGCCAGTACTTACACGGCTTGGAACCTTAGTTACAGTAGTAATTATGGCCAGTACTTACGGCTTAGAACCTTAGTTACAGTAGTAACTGTGGCCGGTGCCTAAAAGTGTCAGCCAAACGGCTGACTAGATAATGACACCACTAGATAATATAATATTGGGAGGATGAAATCCTCCTTAATGGCCACACATGCAGAGCACACAGCACACAGTGAAGATTGTTCTCTGCATATCGTCCTAGTGCTAGGAGTCTAGTACTAGGAGCAGTAAATACAACGATATAGCGCTACTGCAACCATACCATGCGTTTACCGCTGAGTTAAATAATTAAGCTTAACAGTACATGCAAGGTGTTAGCCAAGCGGCTGCTGCTAACAAGCAAGCAACCAAGTCAGAACACAATGTTAAGACCAGATAATTAGCTTTTAAGAAAGAGAACAGCCCGCATAGAACCGTAGGCCATGGTTACAGTAGTAACCGCACATGCGGAGCACACAGCACCCGCAGTGAAGATGTTCTCTGCATATCATCCTAGTGCTAGGAGTCTAGTACTAGGAGCAGTAATACAACGATCTAGCGCTACTGCAATCAAACCCTATGTTACCGGGAGCGGGAGCACTGCCCTCACCGGCTGAGTTAATAGTTAAGCTCAACAGCAAGGTGTTAGCCAAGCGGCTGCTGCTAATAATCAAGCGACCAAGTCAGAACATAAATGTTAAGACCAGATAATAGCTTCTAAGAAATAGAAAGTACTTACCTTACTCTCTGCATCTAAACGAAAAACGGGTTAAATTGAATGAGGGACACAGCCAAAGCTGGGACTCAAATGCTAATGATAGCTCGGGCACAACGCCACAAGCAGAACTTTCAAAAGAGCATAAGGGCAACTTTATGGGAGAGGAAGCGGGAACACTGTCGTCACCAGAAAGTCTAAGCCAAACAAAAAATAAGACAGCAATCAGGACAACTTGGCTGGGAGAGGGTGCGGGGACACAGCCATCACCAGCAACAAGCTGACACCAACCTGTCTGTCGAGGCTCTGCACAGCGCACAGCCGGCCACAGCTCCTGGAGGACGCGTTAACGACCCGTAGCTCCGACTGTCAGTCACGAAGCTGCACGCGGCCAGCTGCTTGCAGAGAAATCCCTCAGATCAAACGTTCAAACCTGAACGCTGTAGGCTACAAAAATGTAGCCGCGGTACCCTCGCGCAGCGAGAAGATGAAAGGAACAGATCCTCTGACGACACCGGCTGATATAGCCGGTGTCACGTGGGTCACAGGTGACTTTGTTGGTATTGGTACTCGAGCTGCGCATGCGCGCGATGGACATATCCAGTGCTGAAAGCACCGCCTCTGGCGGTCAGTAGGGACGAAATAGAACTCATACTATGCAGAGATAATGTATGAGAAACCAATCTGAGTTTGGAAAATTGCACAGTATTTTTCTCTTGTAATATCCCTCAACAATGGTATTATGATCAGTAGAAAGGACCATGCAATGGGACCTTTAACACACACAGGCCGTGTAGCAATGTCATGATACTGTCATGAAGCTATGGTAACCTCTCCTTAGAGCGTGTGGAATGAAGGATTCAACAAAGCAATGTGCTAGGAAATCTAGATCTCATATAATAAAAACAGTTATTCTTAATTCTGTTCTTCCAGCAGTATAATGAAGGCTCCAATTAAAACCTTTTAATAAACACATATATTTCCATTAGCCTTTTTCTTTGCTTCAAACTACCATGTTGTCTTTCTATCTAAAACTATATTTTTCTCGATGAGCAGCTAATTATCCATCCACAAAGCGTCTCAGAGCAGTGTCTCCAGCTGCAGTGAAGTGCAGGTTGCCAGGTTTTGGCTTTGGTATTTTTGCTTATTTGTTTGAAAGCATCTTATGGCGCATTTCCACTGCAGCGGGTAGCCCCGTTTAAGCGTCCTTAACCGTCCTCAAGCGGCCAGGCCAGTTTTTGGTGGCCTTTCCATATAGCCTAGTACCGGCTAGCGGGTACTTTTTCCGGCCCCATAAAATCGTGGTTCTATCAGACCAGGGCCAGGGCTGAACTAGTGACGTCAACACTCTCGACTGCTGATTGGTCAGAGAGAATCGTCACAAGATCGCGCGCGAGTTCATCCCTAGCGTCGCATATATATCTAGAAGCAAGCTTGCAGCATTTTTATAAACAGCATTTTGTAAACGGATGAGCTACAAAAATGGCTACGTCTAATAAGAAAAGCACACCGTGGTCGACCGAGGAGGTGACGACGTTCCTACATCTCATTGGGGATGATCAAATCCAGCGGGAGCTCGACGGAACAACTCGAAATGTGAACAAAAACAAAGCCGATCGCCCCGCCTACACTGCGTTGCTACCCCAGGTCCTAAACTGTAATGGGAATGCGCCACGGCCTCGGACGGCCAGCGAGGCAGCCGAGGCCTGAGCGAGGACGCTTAGGGACGCTTAAACGGGGCTACCCCGTTGCAGTGGAAATGCGCCATTAGAGACACGGAGAGACAGCTGTCCAGCTGTTCATGCATAAAATGCATTTGCTTTACTGCAGTGCTGAGTCCAGTATCAATCTGTTCACGTCTCCAAAAAGCACTAAACACAAGAAGTAGTAAAGTATTGCACGTAAGAACAAAATGTTCCTTATTTCCCTCTCATTCAGCCCTTCACTGCTTTAGTACGGACGAGAGTACCTTTGGCAATAATTCCACGAGGGGCTGAAGAAGATGAATACAAATACCTGGGGTTTGATTCTCTGATGTTTATGAGCTCTTCTCTAGTGAAAGAGCTCAATGTGCTGCGAGCAACAACAAATAGAAAACAACACAGTGTGAAGCTGACCGTTGAGCAGCCCGACCAAGCAAGGAGGCAGAGGCAGAGAGTTCAAATATAACCCAGTGTGGGCATGTATTACTCCTTGTGGTACATGACACAGCCTCAATATTACTGTCTCATGTGAACACAGTCAGCAGCAACAAGGATCTCACACACACAAACAGGAAACACAGAGCCTAAATACACACAGGACCAATCTAACGAACAAGACACAGGTGAGGGGGGAGGAGACAACACAGGGCACCAGGTGAACACAATCACCAACAATGAAGCTACAGTTGCAAAAAAAAATGTGAACCCTTTGGATTCTCCACACATAGCGTTGTGTGTTCCTTCCAAACAACTCAACTTTGGTTTCATCTGTCCACAGAATATGTTGCCAGTAGTGCTGTGGAACATCCAGGTGCTCTTTTGCAAACTTCAAACGTGCAGCAATGTTTTTTCTGGACAGCAGTGGCTTCCTCTGTGGTGTCCTCCCATGAACTCCATTCTTGTTCAGTGTTTTACGTATCGTAGATTCGTCAACAGAGATGTTAGCATGTGCCAGAGATTTCTTTAAGTCTCTAGCTGACACTCTAGGATTCTTCTTCACCTCATTGAGCATTCTGCGCTGTGCTCTTGCAGTCATCTTTACAGGACGGCCACTCCTAGGGAGAGTAGCAACAGTGCTGAACTTTCTCCATTTATAGACAATTTGTCTTACTGATGAACATCAAGGCTTTTAGAGATACTTTTGTAACCCTTTCCAGCTTTATGCAAGTCCACAATTCTTAATGGTAGGTCTTCTGAGAGCTCTTTTGTGCGAGGCATGGTTCACATCTGGCAATGCTTCTTAAGAATAGCTAATTCAAAACTGGTGTGTATTTTTTATAGGGCAGGGCAGCTTCAACCAACACCTCCAATCTCGTCTCATTGATTGGACTCCAGGTTGGCTGACTCCTGACTCCAATTAGCTCTTGAAGAAGTCTTTAGCTAGGGGTTCACCCTGCACTGTGAATGTTTACATGGTGTGTTCAATAAAAACATGAAAACATATAATTGTTTGTGTGGTATTGGTTTAAGCAGACTGTGTTTGTCTATTGTTGTGACTTAGATGAAGATCAGAACACATTTTATGACCAACTTATGCAGAAATCCAGGTAATTCCAAAGGGTTCACATACTTTTTCTTGCAACTGTATACAACCCGTAACGGAGGCCGAGATCTATGGGCCCAGAGATCACCTCCGTTACACACAGTGAGACCACAACACAGAGGCAGCCATACTCAGTGCCATCAGTTGTATTTTTCAAAATGATTGACCATGTGACTAGTGCTGAGCATGCTTTCAGAACCATGGACAGCGCTGTTTCTTGTGAGAGTAGGTGTGGCACTGTCAGAAACAAAGCAGAGATTGTGAACCCATGTGCTTCCTTTCAGTCTTAGTAAATACACTTTGGACTCTCATTCAAGTCACTTCATTCATCAAGTTTACGACTCACCTCCCAACACTCTCTGATTGCTCTGTAGCTTTCAATCAGAGCTCTGGTGGAGTCAGCTCTGCAGCTCCACCTACTGCACAGTGGTGTCCGAGTCTTGCTGATGTTCATGTCCAGGTTGTTACAATTAATATTTCATTCCAACTGTGAAGTGATGCGATACAGTGACGGTAAACTGGAGATCAAAGAAATCTTCACAGCTACCGTCAGTGCTGGCAACTCAAGGCACAGAATGGAGAAAGGGGATTGCTTTTTTTGAATGATCCAGGATTCAGTAATATTCACAATGCATGCTTCTGGGGCCAGATGATGAATCATGTTTATGACCCATTCAAACTGCTCCTGTGTGGCTGTGAAGAGGCTCACACCAAAGCATTCTCTCCACCTCTTCCCTTCCTCGCTGATAAAGCACATGGGATATTTCCATCTAACTCGTTGGCCCCATCATCCCCGATGTTGGCTCAACTCCCATCACTGTTTCACGTTTCTTCAAGTGCATCTGCCTAATGAAACTCGTTGTTGTCCCCCCCCCCCCCCCCCCCCCCCCTTCCTGCACCTGGCTACAGCCTTTACTCACATTAGCTGCTGCATTAGCCTGAGCGGTTGGGCAGACTTTAGCTTCACTGCTAGCGCCTTCTGTTGTGGCTGGACACAAACAGATGTCTCTGTCCTTTTCAAAAAAAATGTGTGTGTGTGTGCGTGTCAGGGTATAGATGAGGGCCCTGGGGGCCTGAAACTCGTCTCTGATATCATCCGAGAGAAAATGGGGATTGATGTCAGCGTCGTCATGGGATCAAACTGAAACAAGAAAACTGGAGAGAAAAAAATCAAGAGATCTGAAAATAATACAGTGACTTTTTAGAAACGGATTCCTTTATGTGGTGATCAAAGTATAAAGTCTCAGATGAATTGGTCATTATAAAGACTATATCATACCTATAGCATGTAGGATAACTCTAACAACATGTCTTCACACTGGTGCTACTGATATATAAAATAGAACTGATCATATCAACCAGTTTGATCTTGATCTGTCATTTTGATACATACAATATCATATATAAATCAGAAAATGTTAAGCTGTAGTCATAAACTTAAAGGTTCTGTTCTGTACACACACTTCACAACATTGCATTATAAACACAATTTATGAATGTGTGTGTGGGGGTGCGTGTGTGTTTTCAGGCAGTATAGGGTTCTGGAGAATGGGCTGCTTTTCAAAGAGCTGCTGCAGACTCCAAACTTCAGGATCAGAGTGGTGGATGATGCTGATACAGTGGAGCTGTGTGGAGATCTGAAGGTACACACACTGTGACACACACACTGTCATACTGTACACACACTGTGACACACACTGTCATACTGTACACACACTGTGACACACACACTGTCATACTGTATACACACTGTGACACACACACTGTCATACTGTACACACACTGTGACACACACTGTCATACTGTACACACACTGACACACACACTATCATACTGTACACACACTGTGACACACACACTCTCATACTGTACACACACTGTGACACACACACTCTCATACTGTACACACACTGTGACACACACACTCTCATACTGTACACACACTGACACACACACTGTCATACTGTACACACACTGTGACACACACTGTCATACTGTACACACACTGACACACACACTCTCATACTGTACACACACTGTGACACACACACTCTCATACTGTACACACACTGTGACACACACACTCTCATACTGTACACACACTGTGACACACACACTCTCATACTGTACACACACTGACACACACACTGTCATACTGTACACACACTGTGACACACACACTGTCATACTGTACACACTGTGACACACACACTCTCATACTGTACACACACTGTGACACACACACTGTCATACTGTACACACACTGACACACACTGTCATACTGTACACACACTGACACACACACTGTCATACTGTACACACACTGTGACACACATACTGTACACACACTGTGACACACACACTCTCATACTGTACACACACTGTGACACACACACTGTCATACTGTACACACACTGTGACACACACACTGTCATACTGTACACACACTGACACACACACTGTCATACTGTACACACACTGTGACACACACTGTCATACTGTACACACACTGACACACACACTCTCATACTGTACACACACTGTGACACACACACTCTCATACTGTACACACACTGACACACACACTGTCATACTGTACACACACTATGACACACACACTGTCATACTGTACACACACTGTGACACACACTCTCATACTGTACACACACTGTGACACACACTCTCATACTGTACACACACTGTGACACATCCTTTTTCTACTGTACATACTGCCCCTAGGTTCAATTCTCACAAAACATAACATCCCCTTCCATTGTTACGCTGACGATGTACAGATCTATCTGCCTCTCAATTAAAATGCCAACTCACTACAGCAGTTGATGGACTGCTTAACAGAGATTAAATCCTGGCTGAGCCAAAACTTCCTCACCCTCAATGAGAGCAAGACCGAGGTCATCTTTTTTGGACCCCAACCTCCAGCCTCCCCGGTTGATATTCTGGGCTCCCTCAGTAAAAACATCCTCCCCTCTGTCATGAACCTTGGAGTGACCTTCAACAGCGCCTTTAAATTTGATAAGCAGGTTAGCACCGTAGTCAAGACCTGCTTTTTTAAAATACGACTATTGGCTAAGACCAAGTCGTTTTTATCTTTTAAAGACCTAGAAAGGGTTATTAACGCCTTTGTTACCTCGAGACTGGATTACTGCAACGCTCTGTATGTGGGTATGGACCAGGCATCAATTAGATGCCTGCAGCTAGTTCAGAATGCAGCTGCATGTCTTCTCACTGGCCATAAAAAGCGTGACCATGTCACCCCAATTCTGGCTTCATTGCACTGGCTTCCAGTTCGGTTCAGAATAGATTTTAAACTCCTTTTATTTGTTTTTAAAGCCTTAAATGGGCTGGCTCCTGCCGATATAGCCGAACTCCTCCATCGCTACACCCCAGGCAGAGCCTTAAGGTCGGCTGATCAGCTGTTGTTGATAGTGCCTAAGACCAGGCTTAAAACCCGAGGGCATCGAGCTTTCGCAGTGGCTGGCCCTAGGCTCTGGAATACTTTGCCTCTCCATGTGAGGTCGGCCCAGACCCTGGGGGTTTTTAAATCAACACTTAAAACTCACTTTTTCTCTCTGGCTTTTGTTTAATTATCTATTTATTTAGTTATTTATTTATTCATTTAGTTCTTTATTTTAATATTTATAACATAACATAGGATTTCATAAAGTATTTTAAAAATAGTTTATACATTATTCAAATATAGGAATAGTAGATAGGATTACTTAAAATATAGTACCTTATATTTCATCTTTTTTCCCTTTAGACCCTTGCGGTTTATTCTTAAAAACCCTTACCCTTACCCACCCGCCATTTTCCCTCTGCTGGTCTATGGCCTTGTAGAGGGTAACGGGATACAGAGTCGCTTAGATAAGCGGGGGAGTGCATCTGACGAAGAGATAGGTTGTTGTGCTCCCTATCTCTGTTTCTTATCCTATATCTAATAGAACTGCTCGGGTCTTGATAGATTGAGTGGGGAAGTTCATGAGATCTTTCTAGAGGGTTATCAAGAATTACTTTTATCCAATGACCTTTTCCCTCTCTGTCTGTGTCTGTGTATTCTCTTGTTCCGATTAACCCAGCCAAATGTTTTTTCTTGTTTTGTATCTATATCTACGCCGGGATCCGGAGTCGAGGCTGATCCTCTTGCTGTAGTCCTGTGTCTTGGATCCTCCATCCTGAGTTCTGGATTAAGTCGTGGACTTCGGGTCGTGGCTGAACCTGTCTCTGCGGTCCTGCCTGGGTCTCGTCATGCTGCTTCCCTGAAGGCTTCCACAGGATTGTAGCTGACATCCTCGTGGATTCATCTTCTTATTACAGACACATGCATTTCCTAACATTCGGTCTATATGCTGTAAAATGTATTATCTCTTCGATTTACACACGGCATCTATTGCACGTCTGTCCGTCCTGGGAGAGGGATCTCTCCTCTGTTGCTCTCCCTGAGGTTTCTCCCATTTTTTCCCTTTAAACTGTGGGTTTTTCCTCTGGAAGTTTTTCCTTGTACGATGTGAGGGCCTGAGGATAGAGGGTGTCGTTTTTCTCATACTGATATTCTGAACAATCTGTGCTGTTGTATTTGCTGTAAAGTGTCTCTACTGTAGGCTATTTTTATTATATGTACAGCACTTTAGCTCGACCAAAAATCGTTTATAAATGTGCTATATAAATAAAACTTGATTTGATTTGGTACACACACTGTGACACACACACTCTCATACTGTACACACACTGTGACACACACACTCTCATACTGTACACACACTGTGACACACACACTCTCATACTATACACACACTGTGACACACACACTCTCATACTATACACACACTGTGACACACACACTCACATAAGAAAGAAAGATGGCTGCCGCGTCTCTAGCTCCTATCCAACTCTGCATTGTTTTCCTTATATTTCAGTGTTTGCGTACACTTCAGTGTGTATTTTTTACTTTTTTACATGTATATAGGCTTCTTGCACTATTTTTTATTTGTATGTTTGTATCTTATTATATATGTTGCATTGTTGGAGGATTTTCATTGCCATTCTACACTGTAGCTTTGTGCATATGACATTAACACCTTTAAATCTTGAATACAGTACACACACTGTGACACAGCCTCAATCTCATACAGTACACACAGAACACACAACTACACTCACAAACTGTACCACACAACCTCGTTTATAAATGTTCCCCGAGTTATTTAGTTTATTTATTTACCTATAATATTTCAAATGATTGTTATTAAATGTTGCACTCAGGTGTGTGTGGTGTGCTGTGTGTGATGGTGGTGCTCTGTGTTGGATCAGAACATTGTGGCAGTGAGGGCCAGCCTCTGTGACGGGCTGGAGTACAGTGACAACACCAAGGCGGCTGTGATCCGTCTGGGGCTGATGGAGATGATAGCCTTGGCTAAACTCTTCTCCAAGAACGGCCCTGTTTCCACGACAACCTTCCTGGAGAGCTGCGGTGTGGCCGACCTCATCACGATATTTTACGGCGGCCACAACCGACGAGTGGCGGAGGCTTTCTCGAAGACGGGGAAGGTAGGGGCCCCATCACCAGAGGGCATGGATCTGATGGACCTCCAGGCTTCTCTAGGCAGACGACAATAATACTTTACAAGTGTTTAAATCTCTGCAGGTGTTTTAAGTAAACGTTTTTCCATTCACTTCTTTCTTAGGTTAATCTTGTTTTTTCATCTCTACAATTTCTGTACTTTTCTTGTCCTGCCTTGGCAGAGCGTTGAGGAACTAGAGAGGGAGATGTTGAACAGACTGAAGTCCTGCCACCTCTGTCCAGGTGTACCACATCCTCCAACAGAAGGGCCTGGTGGACAAGTCAGTATACTGTCTGTCTGGAATCACTGTACCTGTCTTTAGGTATTTGAGGGGTCTAGTATTTTAGCTCTTTACTGCAGTCATGTTTAGACTTAAATTAATTGTTAGATACCTATTTCCTTTTGTTCTACTTGCAAGATGTTCCAAATTATATCTGTTAAAGAGGCCCTATTATTACTTGGGATTTTAAATTATCAGCCCTCACCGACTCTTACACTTTCCTGTAGGATTCAAGGCTTTTATTGTCATTCGTACATAGCTACAGTGTAGTTATATTGATGAAGATCTTAGGTCCCAGGCTCCTCCAACAGTGCAACACAATAAAACAGATGAAATAGTGCAAGTAAATACAATAAAATAGAAGTAGTGCCATAACAGTCTATATCATTTGTGAGGGAAACTTCTGAAGCAATTGGAAACAGGACTCAGAGAGACACGAGGAGAGCTGGAGCTTTGATGGAAAACACTGACGGGTTTATTTGAAGCTTTGGCCGGAGAATTCACAAGACATGTCACGAGCCACGAGTTGACAGGTTCACAGGTTGATAACAAATATGGACCCTGAATCTAACTAGAGCTGTCGTCCATAGAACAGAATATGCGCCAGGGAACCTACGTTCCAGGAAAGAAAGGCCTCTAGATGTCCCTGAACAATAAACTATCTCATGTCAGCTTGTGCTCGGTCATAAACTGGCAACAACAATGCGCCCAAGCTGCCCCTCCTTAAGAGAGATAGCAGCAATACCCAAGGCCGTAGACCTATGCCATGGGAAAAGAGACAGTGAAAGGATGATGGTGTTTGTGTGTCGTCAGCAAACTTCACGATGGTGTTGGAGCTGTGTGTGGCCACGCAGTCGTGTGTGAACAGGGAGTAGAGGAAAGGCCTGAGCACGCAGCCTTGAGGGGCTCCGGTGTTGAGGATCAGGGTGGAGGATGTGATGTTTCCCACCCGCACTGCATGGGGTCTGCCCGTCAGGAAGTTCAGGATCCAGTCACAGAGGGCGCTGCTGAGCCCTAGGTCTCTGAGCTTGATGACCAGCTTGGAGGGCACAATGGTGTTGAATGCTGAACTGTAGTCAATGATCAGCATTCTCACATATGTGTTCCTCTGGTCCAGGTGTGAGAGGGCAGTGTGGATGGTGAGGGCTATGGCGTCGTCTGTGGACCTGTTTGCTCTGTAGGCAAACTGCAGGGGGTCCAGAGAGTCAGGGAGGGAGGAGGTGATGAAGGTTTTGACTAACCGCTCAAAGCACTTCATAATGATGGAGGTGAGTGCTTCTGGGCGGTAGTCGTTGAGGCTGGTGATTTTTGTCTTTTTGGGGACAGGAACGATGGTGGAGTGTTTCAAACATGTGGGGACAACAGACTGCAGCAGGGACCTGTTGAAGATGTCTGTGAACACCTCTGCCAGCTGAACTGCACACACCCTGAGAACACGGCCAGGGATGCCCATCAGGTCCAGGAGCCTTGTGTGGGTCAACCCTTTGAAAGGATTTGCACACATCTGCCCTGTTTAAAACAAATGGGCAGGGCTCCTGATCCTTCTGTGCTTCCACAGCCTGTCTGATCTTGAATCGTGCAAAAAAACTGTTCAGCTCATCTGGGAGAGATGCGCACGCAGACACTCCCGCAGCACCCCCCGCTGCTCCTTTGTAGTCTGTCATTGTTCTTAGTCCCGCCCACATGTTCCGGGTGTTACACTTTTTGATGTATTTTAGACATAAATATGTTTCCCCGTTGTGTCAAAGAACTCACAAAGTGTCAGAAAACAAAACCCTCTCTCTTTTCCTCCGAATGGACAGAGCTGATCCAGATTTGCATCCGGTATGACGAAATATCTGAAATGTGGGCTGGCTTTACACCCACGGTCCTATCAGAAACGTTGCTATCAGAAACAATGCCGACATGTTTTGGACGTAATATGGTCTGTGTTTACATTAGCAAGCATCACTAACACTCAGAGCTAACTGGAGAGAGTATGTGTAAAAAAGCAGGAAATAAAGAAAGGAACTCACCTGTGGTAAACCCGCAAGAGAAAAAGCATTTGAGCTCCATACTGTTTTAGAAATAGTCCTTGATGTGGTTTTGAACATGATATGGCATTTAATCACGGCAGCATTTAGCTGAGAATCTCTCTGTAGAATTCTGAGCAGGGATTAGCTCCCACCCCAACTTTCTTCCTTTTTTTTTTTTTTAAAGCTAAGGGCCCAAAATCAGCGTTTCTCTAACAGGGCTGAAACAGAGGGATATGAGGCATGGCTAGAATGGGTGATATGTTTGGTATTTTGAGCAAAACACATCATCGACATGTATTTTATATTTGTTTTATATATCTGAGACCCAGAATATATGCCTCAAAATAGTATGACAGGAAACCTTTAAAGGGGACCTATCATGCAAAATGCACTCTTGTACATATTTTATACATGAATATGTGTCCCCGGTGTGTCAGGGAACTCACCAAGTGTCAGAAAATACAACCCTCTCTCTTTTCCTCTATACCCAAATCTCTAAAAAAAAAGAGGCTGTAACGGATCAGATACAGACTGATCCAGATTTGAATTATTTTCTACGTCACAAAAGGGGTGCTCCGCTTAGTGGTCAATTCTCCACCTATCAGGTGAATGAGCGGTTGGGCCACGGCCGGCCATATAGTGGCGAAGTCACGCCCATCTACTTCCGGTCCATGGGACCTTATTTCGAAAAAATTATGTATTGAAGTCAATGGAGAGAGAAAACGTATCTTTCGATCCTGTTTGAATTGTGACACGAATTACACATATGATGTTTGTCAATCTTAAAAAATAATTTCCATGTCAAAAAAGTCACAGTTTTTCGTAAAACTGTTGAAATATAAGACTATGAAAAATACGCAACTAGAAAGACTACAAATCCCAGAGTCGCGTAAGTGATGTCATAACTGATGTCACAATTGTTTTCCTCCGCTAAATATAAGAGATGGATAAGAACTTTAACAAGATGCCTGTGTGCTTGGTACCAAGTTGTTACCATCATACCAGCAATGGGTCTTGCTCGTTCTTTCGCTTCCCGTCTGATGAAAGGACCAGGAGTGGCTAGACCAAGTTAGCTACCTAGCTAGTAGCTAGCACGTTAGTTAGCATTACAGCCTTAGCCTTGTCATTTTTATTAGCCTTGCCCTTGACATGAAAGTAACATCAAGTAACCCAAAATGTTAAACAGTAAGAATAGTAGTCATATTTCGTGAACCCTTTGAAGAGTACTGTCACACCGGTGTGATCATTCTATAATACACCATTTAAGCCCGGGGGAGAAATGCTAACGCTAACGCTACATTAGCATCCGCGATCTTTTCTACTTCATGCTATCTGCACAAATGGTTGACATTAAACATTAAAAAGATCAGGCAGTTCAGAGAGAATCGAAGGAAGGCAGGCAGGCAGGCAGCTTTGCGTGACATTCTTCTGGACGTGTTTCATTGTGGTGATAGTGAGGGTAGTTAATCCCTTGTTTAGCAAGACAGTAGTGATGGCCATCTTGGTGACGTGTGTTGTTGTCAGTGCTTGAATTGGAATGAAAAAGGTGCCAGTACTCTAAAATCAGCAACTTTTTCAAGTCAATTTTATATATACAGCCCACAAACAAGAATTTGGCTACTATAATGCTGGTGGGTTTGTCTCTTTACTACTGTATATTTTAGAAAGGTTCACTGTACTTAACATTTTTTATGATAGGCAGCGGATATGGCTAAAGCTCAGTAAGGTCAATATTAACTGAAAATATAGCAATCAAAGTCTAGATCTTCTGCTGAAGACACATGAAGCAGAGACCTTTCAGGTGAGAGCCCCTCTGGTGGTGTTCAACATTAATGACAAGGAAACAAAGCTCTGGTCAGAAGCATTTTTTATAAAAAGCTTTAACAAAATTAAGTATTTCTGTACATTTTGAATGCAATCTAACTTTCCAACTCAGAAAACGAAAAAGTGCCAAAAGTCTTCTCACATGGCTGAGCTGCTTTGCAATATACTTCACCACTGAAGAATACAAATATGTATAAAGTAAACTATGATGCAATCTAACTTTCCAACTCAGAAAAATGATAAAGAGCATGAACAAAGAACATGTAAAAACAAATGCAAAATTTGCACAATCTAAAATGAGAAACTGTAACTGCAAGTAACAAAGTCTGAGCCATGGTAAAGAGTTACATTGAACACCAAGCTGATCAGATAACTCCCTGGTTGGTCTGAAGTCCTTCTATCTCCAGGATCTGTACAAATCGGCACATTATGCCAAAAGTCTTCTCACTGGGTGAGCTGCTTTGCAATATACTTCACATTGTTAGAAAAGGCTCCAGAAGGCCTTGGGGACATCAGTATCAGGGGCTGGAGCTGGACAGGCTCTTTCATCAGCACTTCTCCTTCCCTTTGCCAGCCAGGACCTCACATACTGTTCCGGATTGAACTGTCCTAGTGATGGTCCATTACATTTAATGAAAACCAGGCTGGACAGTCGGCTGACAGAGAGAGCATTCCTTTTTGCAGTAAGGATATCGTTCATGCAACTGAATGCCCGCTCACACTCACTAGTGGAGACAGCGATGGTTCGGACTGCTTTAAGTAGAGGCTCCATGGCAGCAGGTGTACGGGATGCCCTGGTTTCCTTGTATTCGCGAAAGCCCTGAACAGTCTCTCTTCTGTCCACTTTCAGCACTTCGCACAAACGTAGCACCTCTACGTCCCCATACTGTACGTCTAACTCCTCTTCAGGCCAACTTCCAGGATGGATAACTTTCATGTCCTGGATTAGCTGATTGTCCCGGGCCTCCCGGCCATGTAATGGGATTTCTCTTGTGCTGACATGAGAGGAGGTTGTGGAAGTCATTCTGTGTCTCAGATTCTCTACCATACTGCGGAAAAACTGACCTGCATGAATCTGTACAAGCCTGCCATTCTCACGCAGGGCAACACCCTTGAAGGACTTCTCAGCTAGAGCTGTATGAACTGTAGTCATGTGTGGGCCAGGCATGGTGACCATGGATTCAAAAACTCGTATTTCTCGAGTTAAGAGCCTATCTGCTGTAGGCAGTGTCATCTCTCTTTTTTGGACTTGCCGAGAGAGGTCGCTGAGCTCTGTGAGCGCATCGTACATCAGTCCCAGATTGCTGACAAATGTTGCAGATGTGAGCACATCATCCAGGCCCTTGTACTTTGCTCTGTCTCTGGAATCCCTGCTCGTGTCGTTTGCAGCATTTGTGAAGTGATCATATAGCACTCGGTAGTTTTCCCAGACTGCTCTGACGCTCCTTTCACTTGAAGCCACCCAGCGGATGGACAAAACACGCCCTATCACCAGGAGACGCTGTCCGACTGCTTGCGCACACTGCGCTAACTGCCTCTGATTTTTGGGGGAGGCATGGAACAAGGAATAGAGTTTGTCAAAAAAGATCTGGAAATGATTGAGCCCTGAGACCTCCTTGACCACATCCCCAACTGCCAGCTCTAGACGATGATTGGAGCAGTGCCACACAAACAGGCTTGGGAATTTACTACACAACTGGGTAGCAACGCCTGTTCTCTTCCCTAGCATGACTGAAGCCCCATCACATGCAAAAGAAACGAAACACTGACCTAAAAAGTCCTCGTTAAAATCTCTTCCAAGACACTCCATTAACGCCTTTGTGATGTCATCAGCCGTTGTTCCATCCAACTCGATCAGCTCCCAAAAAAACGTTTCGGGCTCAGCATCAGCTAATGCTGAGCGTAGACACACAACAAGCACCGTTTTACCACTAATAGTGGTAGATTCATCGACCAAAACACAGAGTTTTCTTTGGTTTTCTGTAATGTCTTTTGCCATTTTTTTCTTCAGCTCATGAGCTATGTGGTCGATGATTTCGCCACAGGTTTTATTGGAGTGCAAAACCCTGCCCACGTTCAGCCCATTCAGTTTCTGTACATTCAAATCAATTGGCATGTCTGTGAATGGCCGGCTATGTTTGCCAATTTTATATGCCGTTCGAAAAACTCTGATAGTGGTGTCTAATTCAGATTTATGCATAGACTGCACTTGATGTTGAATAGTTTCACGTGAAGCAGATGTAAGGATGTCAGCAGCTTTTACATGGGCTTGTGATTCTTTATGTTCTTTGATTTTTTTTCTCAGGCTAGCTTGTTGTTTGCCCTTGTCAACACCGAAATGAGACACTGCACACTCACCCCATTCAGTTGACAGTTTCAGTCCTTGTCCAGTGTGTATTCCCAAAGATTTGACATCTCTGCATATCCGACATCCTAGCTTCTTATCTTTAAGAAGGAGCCATGCATTGGTCTTGCAAAAATATTGCACCTGGTCCGTTGTCCAGCAGTCAGGTGCATCGCTTTGCCCGGTGTTGGTGGTGGCAGTTGCGCCAGCAGCAGCTAACGTTAGAGGCTCTGGAGGAGGCGGCGGAGCTAGTGCTAATGCTAATGCACTAGAACTTGGAGCAGGAGGATCAACCAAAGAAAGCTCCCCATCAGACACAATCTCCAACACAGGCACAGCATTCTCTGTATTTGAAGTTTCTTCCAGCGACAACCGCTGTCTTTTTGCACTTTTATTAATCCACGCTAACATTTTAGAAATGCTAATTTGTGACGTGACTTGCCTTCTCTCGGGGGCGTGCCTGCTCTGTTCTATCACTCTACATAGCCACCCACTGGGTGGGAGTTGCACTGCATAAACACAACACACGTGCATCTAGGTATGTAAATTGTAAAGCATTAAAACATGGTTTTACTAACAGTTTTCAGTATGTTGTTACTTCGGCATTATTATTATTATTATTTTGAAACGTGTATTACTATTAAATCACGGTCAAATAGGTTAATTTTGACATAGTCGTTTCCACCACAGTATGTACATGGAGAAGATAAGCCCCGCCCCCTCTCCAGCACGTTCTGTTTGAATGACAGGAGTAAACAGCTGACAGCCGCTGTGAAACTCCAGCGGTTAGAGCGATGAGAATGTCCGTTCAGCACCTCATGACGCATCTACTGAGTACCGGGCGGCTGTATATATATATATATGGATGTATAATAAGAACGGCGGGAGAGTGTTGAGTACTGGCACGGTGCATGAGTACCGGAGTACCGCCAGCATGCCGGTACTGAGCAAGAAGTGCCGGTACTCCATGGGTCAGAACCAGAAGTGCCGGTACTGCGTACCGGTGAGTACCGGCCCAATTCCAGCACTGGTTGTTGTGCAAGACCAGAGATGTAGTTCATTGACCGTTTCACACAAATGGTGTCAGCTGTCGTTGATATTATAGCTTTTTTAGCTGTCAACCAACTCCCTCTCAGAGGTGACCATGATTCACTCCACAGCATGTCCGAGTGCAGTGCATAGGAAAATGAACCATGCCCAAGGCGGGCTAAACAGTTCATCGTCTCCGTCTCTACTATTTCTCTCCGAGTGCAACGATGAGGAAGCTGCCATCCTTAACCAGTGTGCCTTGCTCGTGATATACCAGTGTTTGTGCTGCCACGCACACAATGTTTCAAAAGTGGTTTCTATGTTGCCCTTTATTTGTGTATGTATTTGCGATAAGTGTGCGTCTTTACGCAATGACGTTGGCCTTACTGTTTGATATTGTGCCGCAGGCCCGCAGCACATGACGGTTTTGTGTGCCCTCCCATGAAAATCATATGCCCTCCCTTTAGATTTGTTCTGGCGCCGGGTCTGGTTGTATGTGTTGATTTAAATTGACATGCATCTGCTAAGAAATAAAAAAATATTCCTTTTTTAACTAACGTAGCAACGGCAGGAACTGCTTCGATAGCGTTTTTGAGGAGCTTTTTGATTACAGATTTGAAAACATTGTTGCTTGCTTTAAAAGTAGCACAATTCATTATGTCAAACCTTGGAATGTATCCAGATATCCCTGCCCTAATGCCAAAGTAACTGGGAACTGAATATGTGTCGCCGTTTGATGTCTATGTCTGGTCCGCTGCGTAAAAAGGAGGGTTTCTGCCCCATTACTTCTCTTCTTACTTCTATAAGAATAAAACACGGAGGACGGAGATCTCTTTTTCTCCCCCTCTTCTGACAGCCCAGCAGCTGATCTCAAAGCACGCTGCCCTCTCCTGCAGGGGGGCGTGGTCAGCTGCAGCTCACAGAATCAGTCACCTGCAAAAACAGCGCTGGAAAGACCAAATAGAGCGAAATGAGGCATGGCTAAAATGCAGGATCTGTTTGGTATTTTGAAAAAAAAACGATATTTATATACTTTATATAGGTATGGCCCTACAATATATTGTTCAAATATAGCGTGATATGTCCCCTTTAAGTAAGGAGTTGGTTAGCCTAGCTTAGCATAAAGACTTGGACCATGTCTCCTAACTCACTGAGTAACAGTGGCGAACCGTCAGGGCCTTCAAGGTATTCAGAGAATACCCTGGAACACTCAGATAAAACAAACAAAACATCGATTTAATTATATAAATAAAATGTAATAAAATGTATGTAAAATGAATAAATGAGAATCGTATCTGTGTTGTTGATCTGTAATATTACAGTGTTACGTTGATTTGTTTGTCCTTCTCGGACCATGCACTACGCATTTCAGTGGTTTTGTGTTAGAAAAGAAAGCAACCAATCAGATCTTGTTCTGGGTCTCTGGGTAGAATATCCTTCAACAAGGTATTCTACATCCTTGATCGAATGCCCTGGTCGTTGCACTGAATGAGAGCGTACGTTTGGACTGACAGTTTGATCAACCAATCATATTTGACTTGTGGGCGTATTCTTTCAGAGTTTCCCTCGGTTCCAGGGTATTCTAGAAGGCCCGCTAGTTAACTGGCTCGAGACAGAGGATCTATGAATGCGACGAAGCAATTCATGCCGTTTTATTGTTTTTAACGTTGAAATGACAAGTGCAACAGGTAAAGATGAAGTTGTTGCGGAATTGGTGTGAGTACCATTTTCAAGACGACAATTCTGTGAAAAGACGGACATTATAATGCCGCGGAGGGGGGCGGCGGCGGCGGGGGGTGTGTGTGTCTACAGAAGGTCCAGTTGTGATAGACACGGTTCGCCACTGCTGAGTAACCTATTTGTATTGTTTTTTTATTTATTTGTAGTTATACTTAAAGGGGACCAATCATGCAAAATGCACTTTGTGATGTCTTTTATACATAAATATGTGTCCCCGGTGCGTCGGGGAACTCACGCAGCGTCAGAAAATAAAACCCTCTCTCTTTTCCTCCGTACGGGTGTACAACAAGCGGATACAGATTCCATCCGAACTGAAAATCGGCAGCGGACCCACAGAAAGTGGCTATCAGAAACAATGCCTGACGTGTTTTGGACGTCTTTGTTGACATTAGCAAGCCTCGCTAACACTCAGAGCTAACCTGTACTGTAGAGCACATGTGTTTAAAAAGCAGGAAATTAAAAAAAGGAACTCACCTTGTGATAAATCTGCAAGAGAAAAAGCATTTGAGCTCCATACTGTTTCAGAAATAATCCTTGACGTGGTTTAAACAGGATGGCGTTTTATCACAACCGAATTTAACTTTATCTCCGGTAGAATTCTGATCAGGCATTAGCTCCGCCTCCTCTTGTTTATTTTTTTCAAGCTAAGGACCCAAAATCTGCGTTTCTCTAACAGGGCTGCAAAAGAGGGGTTTGAGCAGTATGAGGGATGGCTACAATGGGTGAAAAGAACTTCACAGACATGTTTTATATAGGTATAAAATACAATATTATTTTTCAGATATAGCATGATAGGTCCACTTTAAGAAAATAATTGTATTACTTGTTCCACCACTGTTAGCACCAGTGCTCCATGATGACAGGATCATCTCTGAGTCTATAGAGTTGATATGAGTTTATACAGTTATTGGTCTGAGTGTGCTCCTCTCTGCAGGTTCCCTCTCTTCACAGCAGTCTATCAGATTTGTTTCGAGGAGCGACCCGTTCAACAGATGATTTCCTGCCTGCAGAGCCACCCAGAGCATGTGTGATCAGGGAGTTACATCAACACCAGTTTAGCATAAGATGCTAATGCTGTGAGCCTATAAGCTTACCTTTGGACTGTGATTCTGAGGTCCTGCAATGGGTTCAGTGCAAATACTGTATAATGTCCTTAATCAATTCAAGTTCAGGTAACATTTACCAAAAGGAACTGCACTTTGCCAGATTTCCAGCAGCCAACAAATACCTTCTCATCTGATAACAATACTGCATACTGTCATCCTTTTGAAAGGTACACTAAATCAATAATATTTTTGGGTAGACTGTGGTGTTAATATCCCAATGCGGGAGTTAAAGCAAACGTCAATTAAATTATTACTGATCCTCACCTGGTTTCCTGATGCTTCTATAGTATGGATTTACTGCTGCAGCTGTGTGTTGTTATGTGTTTCTATAACTCATGTGGGTTCTGTTTTTTCCTGGTTTTTGGTTTCTACCCCACAGTCCTCCTCCTTTCTACAAAAAACAACAGGCTCCATCTTTTGCTAAAGTAGCACAAATGATCATGTCATTGGCTTATTCATACTATTGCGTTATATTGCAGCTTTGCTGTTATTATTTTTGCTTTTTATAATGATATTATAAACAAGTTTGTATTCACTTCAGGTGTTTTCAACCTAGACTTATTTTGATGTATTATATATGTATATACGTTTGACTCACTCTGCTGTTCAGCTTTTAGAAACACTATGTTTTGCCCAAGACCAGAATAAAGTATTCCAGGTTTATGACCAAATGCTAGAAGTGAACCTCTGTTCACTTAAAGGGACAGTTTGAGAAATGCTGAAACAACTCAAAACAGCAGCCATTATAACGTGGGACTGCATCTGTGTCATATTGATGCCCTTTAGTTAAGCCCTGCACAAGCACAACAGCACCAGACTATGCATTTTGACTTAGGATGAGATACGGATATTTACTCTGTGTTTCAGTATTGTGTAACTTCAAAGGATTTGTGTTCATGCGTTTTCTTTTCCTTTCAGGTAAATATCAGTCTATGGTAAATATACAGTAGTTGCGAAAATACTCCCACATCTAGCACAGAAATTTGATTAATTGTGTACCGGCAGACATGAGTTTCAATCCTACAGTAAGTCAGTAATGCATTTGGATACCCATCATTAGCTCAGTGTCAAAAACATTGAGATTCTTCCTTTCAATTGTTGCCAAGTAGCAATATCATAACATGAAATATTGAAGATTGTATAGAGCTCTTTTCTATTCTGAGTGTCCTCACAGTCCCAATAGCGCATCCCAGGACCCGCTGTGTGCTGGACAGTCCCGACAGTTCCCTTTGAAAAGTGCTGTGCTCGGCTCTTTATCTGAGGGGGCGAGCCATCTGCCAATCGAGTGAATTAGGCTGTGTTCAGCATAAAGCCTTTTATCCTGTAAGAGTGAAACATTGTGAAAACATGTCCATTAAAGCTAAACTCTCACCTTTTTGTCACTTTTGTTTCTGTGCTGAGCATTAGCCGCATTAATGGATTATGAGACCTGGTAACTGTTCCACTTCATTCCAATGGTAATATTTTTCATCCGGCACATGACCCCAAAACTTTTTCTCTTCCTGATCTGTCTCTGTGCTGTGAGTCCACTGCCAATGATCACAAGTGAAGTGAGCCTGCAGGCCTGTAGTTTAAATCCATCCATCTGAATCAAAGCATGAAAGCCTGGAACAGATGAGGGCTTAATCCACTGTCCACGGAGGACAATGAGCCTGTTCTGACTGGTGCATCAGAGAATTTCTTGTTCTTAGAACAACTGAAACTCACTGTAATGCGGGTCTAATGTAGGAGCTGAATACACAATCATCATACCATCAGCTGACACTGATACACACACTCGCAACTTTAAAGGGGCCATGTCATGGCCATTTCTACTGATCATAATTCCATTGTTGAGGTCTACTAAAATAGATTTATATTGTGCAATTTTCCAAACTCACATTGGTTTCTCATACAGCATCTCTGTATAGTATGTGTATTCACTCTCTGTCCTAAACGGCTTTTTGGAGCTCCTGAGCCCAGTGTGCTCTGATTGGTCAGCTCGCCCACTCTGTTCTGATGAGTCTACCACCGTTACAGCTGCACATCAGTGATTATGTGTTACAATGGCGTTAGCAACCAGGAAATGACACCAGTAAGGACAAACAGATGAGAATGCTGCGTGGGGTCTGGGTGCCGTGTTGGCGGGACGTTGCGCTGCTCGCTGCTGCGAGAAACGGACAGTGTGAGCTGGGTTCATTTCCTGCTTGCTGCGTGGGGTCTGCGAGACAGCGAGACATCACGAATGGGGGGGATGCTGAGGGGGCTGCAGCACCCTCATCTGCGAGGGACCTCAGGGGCGGACTGGCTATTGGGCAGTGGTGGGCCGTCAGGGCCAGCAAGGCCTTCTCTGCTGGCCTAAACATCATCAGAATATAAATTTAATTTTGATATATTTTTTCCACAAATATGTATTAAATTATTCCCCATAGTCTATTCTTTTCATTTCATAGCTTTCCTCTTGGTTGCGCTGCTTCCAGCCTCAGAACAAGATTTGGAGGGCTGGCCTTTATGTTAGAGCTTTTATCCAATCATATTTCAGCCATAATGTGTTGCCAGGGTCCAAGAAATCTGCCCTTAGGCCTTCAGAATCAACAGTGCGGGCGCCTGTAGCTTAAAGTGAACGGAAACAAAACTGTGGCGTTAACCAATCAGATTTTGAGTTGGCGACAACGGGCCAGCTAGCAGGCGTACGATGACGTCAGCACGTGCACGTATTTTGATTGGATACGCACTATTGAGAGGCAGAGCTATGTAGAGCTAGCAAACTGAACTTGAATTTGAACGAGCTAATTTGTGTAGATTTCTACAAGCTGTTTTTTTTCAACCCACAATGGCTGAAGGAGGAGAAGAGATCGATTTTGTCGCAGATATAATTACAACGCCATTTTCAAGACGAACTTTTCAAGAAAAGCTAGACATTGTGAGAAGAGAACGGCCAACCCCGACGCTAGCGAGCCTATCACAGCGGGGGAAAGGGTTTGTCCGCCACTTTCAAATCACTAACTACGAGCGGTACCCCTGGCTCACAGCCTCCGAGAGGCACTGCAAATTGTACTGCTGGGAATGCCTGCTATTTGCAAATGATCGATTTGGTGTTTGGAGCCACACTGGATTTGCAAACTTGAGTTGTCTAACCAAGGCAGCAACGAGACACCAAAGCACGGCTGGGCACTTACAAGCAATGGTGCTTTTGAAAACCTTTGGGGACACCCGAGTGGATCTACAGCTCAACGAACAAGTGCGCCGGGAAACGGAGCTCCACAACGAAAGGGTGAACAAAAATAGGGAAATATTGAAAAGACTGATTGATTGTGTCCTGTTTTTGGGTAAACAGGAACTTTCATTTAGGGGACATGATGAAAGCGCCGAGTCCAGAAACAGAGGAAACTACGTGGAGCTTCTTTCTTTGCTTGCTGAGAACAACACAGACTTGCATTACCACCTGTCCACAAACAAAGTGTTTACTGGGACGTCAGGCAAAATACAAAACGACCTGATTTATGCTATTGCTGAAGTGATGGGAGAAGAGATCAAAATGGAGATTAAAAAAGCACCCTTTGTCGCTGTTATGGTGGACGAGACGACAGACGTGGGTAATGTAGCACAGCTGGCACTTGTCCTGCGTTATGTGACGGACACAGGTGTCAAGGAGCGGTTTGTCAGATTTGAAGATGTTACAAGCGGCAAGCGAGCTGATGACATTGCCGCTCTTATTTTCCGTTTCATGGAGGAATATGAATGTAGTCTGGATAAAGTTGTGGCACAGTGTTATGATGGCGCAGCGGTCATGGCATCTGGACTAAATGGGGTGCAGGCTAAAGTTAAGGAGAGGGCACCTATGGCCTTATTCATTCACTGCTATGCACATCGACTAAATTTAGTACTGACTCAAGGGGCCTCAAAGCTTAAAGAATGCAAGGTCTTTTTTGCCAGTCTCAATGGCCTTGCAGCATTTTTCTCCAGATCCCCTAAGCGCACGCAACTGCTGGATGACATTTGCAAGCGTCGTCTTCCTAATGTTGCACCAACGCGGTGGCAATATACATCGAGATTGGTCAATGCAGTCTTTGAGAAGAGAGTTTCCCTAAAGGAGGTGTTTGACCACATACTGGAACATCATGAGGAGTATGATGGGGATACTATGCTTAGCGCTGATGGATTTAATGCACGTCTGGATGATTTTGAGTTTTGTTTTTTGCTTGAAACATTCAATGGGATTTTTAAGCATTCAGATGTGCTCTTTGGAATACTACAGAAACAAACATTGGATGTACAATTCTGTCTGACAAGGGTGAACGAGTTTTGTGACACAATTGAGCGAGAGAGGTGCCAGTTTCGTCAGATCTACGAGGACACAGCGCGCATCTCAAATGGTCCGAGCGCACGCAGAGGCCCACGTACAGCACAAGGAGACCTTCGCGCATACTACCAAAAACTCCACAGCAATATTCTGGACAACATTCTTTGCCAGATACGGAGTAGGTTTCAAGACCACGAAAAATTAATGTTTCTCTCCCTCCTGGACCCCCAGCACTTTCAGACCTACCGGAAAAAATTCCCGCAAACAGCCTTAGCCAAATTAACACAGAGTCACGGAACACTGTTCGATCTGTCCCGGCTAAAAACAGAACTGACTGTAATGTATGCCATGACTGATTTTGATGGGAAAAGTCCCACTGATCTCCTTGATTTCCATAAGCAGAAAAATCTGAGTGAGAGCATGGGGCAGCTTTACACATTGGCATGTGTGGCAGTGACTATCCCTGTGTCCACTGCTTCTGTCGAGCGGTCATTCTCGGCCTTAAAGCGAATTAAAACTTATGCCAGAAATTCTACTGGACAGACTCGGCTTTCATCATTAGCCTTCATGTCTATAGAAAATGACTTATTGGTGGAACTGAAACGCACAGATAAACTGTACAACAGAGTCATTGAAGTCTTCTTGAGGAAAGGAGGATGGATTTTGTGTTCAAATAATCAGTTGTTTTGGTGAGTACTGTAGAGGAAACTTCTGTGTAGCTATGCAGTGGGAGTCACCGACTCAGGAAGGAGACACGGGAAGAGCAGTAGCTTTGATGTCAAACACATGATGGTTTATTTGGAGTTAACGGCCGGAGGATTCACATCACAAGTCCAAGAGTCAGAGGTTCTGACTTCACGGTAGAGTTGCCACGTCAATTCTGGAGAGCCTCTCTCTTGCCAGCCCATCTAACTGGTTTCGCAGAGAGTAAACAACATATTTGAGGAGATAGCCTAAACAGTGTGGGAACACAGAGCTACTTGCCTCGGACACTTATGACCTCGAAGATTTTACCTTGGAGTCCACAAATACAGAGAAGGAAGTGTCCCAGTGTACCCACAACACAGACCATCTGTGACCCAGTATTGACCGGTCACAGAATGGGAATAATAACATTATTGGCTAAGCAGCCTGTGTCCTTAAAGAAGGTAAACAGACATCAAGGTTTGTCCTGTATGTCACATCTTGGCGTCTATGACAATTATTTCCATAACAGTCCTCTCTTTTTATCATTTATGATAACCTAAAAACATTAGTCTAATAATAATTTGGTCAATAATTAACTCAATAGGCGTCTCCAGATTCGAGTGTGGTCTCACCTTACATTAATTACATCACAAAGTAGAATAAGATTGAAACATTCAATCACAATGATTGATACAGCCAATCATAATAGGAAAAATCATCTCTCATCAGTGTTTGATCATCTTTTGTCAAAAGCATAATAATGAACACACATAAAACACAGGTGCACAATGGCTAAATATTTGTTTTATACTAATATCTTTTAGCATTTACCATTAGTTAATTTCATTCATCAAACTATAAAATCAAAACCAGCTTGCCGCTTTAAAGATTTACTTCAAGGCAATCACTAGTCAAAAGCATTTTAAAACTCAGGATCGTAAGAGATCCAGCTACAAATTCACAGTTAGAGTATAGAATTCACACTGGTGATTTGATCAATCTGTAATCTGCAAAAGTGCAGTGTCCTCAATTTTAGGATTACTTTTACGTTTACTTAAATACGCTTTAGTCAAGAGTAAGGCACTTAGTGAAATCAATACATTCATTTTAGTCAAGTACATTGTTCAAAATCTGAAAAGGAAAAGTTAGGCAAATATTCAAAGACTTTTGTAAAAACCTGGAAAGGAAGGATTAAACATTTTTAAACCTTGAATTATTACATTTGTAAATGCTACCACTGATCTGTACCAAATTAAGTCTATCAAGTATTCCTATTAGCCATACTTACCTGAGCTACTTATGGTACTTGGAAAGGATTCTTCTGTGTTTATCTAATGTTGAGAATATCAATTTCTTTAAATTATACTTCTCTAATTTGAGGATCAAATATGCTACATAATTGTTATATGAAATATTATAAATATTTGTTTTGGGCCAAAACTGAAATTAATCCAGTACTTGAAACATCATTGTAGGTCTTTCTATGCATGGATAATACATTAAAGAGTAGTGTTGTTAAGCCTGATTGCTGGATTCAAATCCACTAGAATGCATGTACCTATCCAGAGGGGAGCCAGAACTTGATAGAGCTTGTCGCCGCACAACCAAACGTAATCTTGTGGCAAGCTAAACCCCACATCACTGGGCCAGGCCAGTTGTATTGCTCACGGTTGCGTTGTCGTTTTCCCAGGCGAGCCCTCATCACGAGGGGGAAATGCTCCATGGGGTGTGTGTGTGTATTCCTTCGGTCGATTTTGTGACACGGACAGTCAGACTCCGCACACCGGTAACACAAACGAGGAACCAGAGAGCATATGGAACCGCTCAGCTGGCACTCGCTTGTGACACCTTGTGTGTAGTGTGTTTTGGTGTATGTAGTGCAAGTGTGGTGCAAGTTGGTGATTAGGACACATCACTTGTTGTCATCTACTTTTGTTGGTGATTAGGACACATCACTTGTTGTCATCTACTTCTGTTGGTGATTAGGACACATCACTTGTTGTCATCTACTTTTGTTGGTGATTAGGACACATCACTTGTTGTCATCTACTTTTGTTGGTGACTAGGACCTTGCAATGGCTGGCGTGGACCCACGTAGCTCTCTCTCTGACCCTTGGCCTTCAGAGCTGTCCTACTGTAGTTATTGGGTTAACACTTGATAGGGATGTTTTCCTGAGTGCAGACAACTCAAGGTAATGGATTAGCACATTATCATTTAAATACAAAAATAGGATCGGCCCCTCAGAATTATTTGGGAGCCTTCCTGAGACATGCACATGCATAAATGTAAGGTTTGTGTTAGTCATTTAACATGCAAGAATCATATACTCATCAGTCCAAAGTAGAGAAATGTTATTGTAATTTAAAGGTGAGCTAGTCCCTGCGGATATCACCCCTTCTCAATGATTCTAAATGTTATATTAATTCACCATTTACCGTTTGATAACATATTACTTTATCAGAAATATTTTCCTCTTCCATAAAACAGGTTTGAGAAATAAATGTTCCAATATAAAATCAATTACTCAATATAATTGACTCTTCCCTCCCTTTTCTTACATATGTCACATATGAAATAATAACTTAGGAGTCTATTTAAGCATGGTGTAATCTATTACTCGAGAAGACTCAGTATCACCTGTGTGCAGCTTACAAAAAAACCAAACAATTGTGAGAAACATATATTATGCAGAAAATGCATACCTTTGTTGAAAAACAAAGCATATCTGATTTGGGAGGAAAAGCTTCTTCCCCCTAACATCTGAGTCACTACTGAAGGCATAGCATGAATGATAGTGGGTGTCTGAGGGTGTTATTACTGAGAAATGTCAAACACATTCAAAGCCTTACATTTGAAAACTGGTTTGCATTCCTTCTCTTAAAATGACGTTATCATTGGAAACAATAAAAGCTAATTGTTTTGATGTAGAATCTATCAATTGAATTGTTAGAGCAGAACAGAATGGTCGTATTGTAGCCTGAGTACCGTGCAGCCTTCAGTTTCACCAGGTGGAAACATGGTCCATATAATGTGAATACATGTAGAACTAGACATTAAGAGGCTCCTGACATTAGGCCTATTTTAAAAATAGTAGGGGCTTTTAACAGCTTGCCAACCTACAGGCATCCTCTGCATAGCAGTATGAATAGCCTTAAAAAAACAACCCACTCTGCGGTAACGAGAGTCATATTTCTGAACCAAGTGCCCTAAGTTAAGCCGTTAGTCCCATCTGACTGACCCAAGGGTTGGTGCTGGTGTGACCGGGAGGCTTCCAGGTGTTCAAAGCAGATGTCAAGCTTTCAGTTCATGGCTTGGTGGGGGGAGTGGCCCACGTGAGACAGTATTGTTCATTCTGAGGAGCGGCATTGTCTCTGGAAGCAGGTAATGGTGTCCATTCTCAGACCAGACCATTAATGTCATTTCATGTAGAGCAGCCATAGCATCTCTGTGACTGCACTCAGAACTGTGTCAGAACTGGGTGATTCTTAGTGAAGCCGTCCAAGGCCATAGACAGAATGGAACCACGTACCAACAAAAGGGACACAAGGTCATCAATGTCTCTCTTTACCATTGGCCTAATTGCACAACAAATTAGTGGGAAAAATGTGGAGCACTAATCCATCATCATGTGAAATGTTGAGTTAATCTAAATAATTACTTATGGGTTGAAATCAAATTAACATTAAAACTAAAGTCAGTCAAAATTGGACTTTGCACGGGTCAGAATCTAAGCAATACACCATTTCCCCAGCTCTGTAATGAAAAGGATAACAAGATTAGGTACTTTACAGGAGTGTTCCACACCCAAACATGCACACTTATCTTATTCTAGTAGAGATTAGAGGACAAGGTCTAATGTCGTGAACAAAATGATCAAGTCAAAGTTATTTTGTTTATTGTTATGTACCTAATTTAATTTAATAATTAATCTTGAATTACTAATAACTTTAAAGAAGGCAACAATTTACAATTTGGATGAAGTGATTACTCATCCAAAGTGTGTGTGTGTGTGTGCTTGTCTGCCCAAGGTTTCAAACATTTGGGACAGCACAGCAGTGAGAATGTTATGAGAACCAATCTGTTGTTTATATTAAACTCGAAGGAAGCTAGACTGGAACATTTTAAATAAATCAAAACACTTGCACATTAATTAAATACATTTCACATTTAGCTCGAGCTGGGTTCAATACTTTTCTTTATGGTATTTAAAATTGGGCTCGAGTAGAACCCCTGGATTTGGCTTGCAACACAAAGTGATACTGATCTCTGTAGGACTTGGAAGTGTTATGATTCAAAGTGCCTGTGAAAGAGAGGCCCTTGGAAAACAACACCTATTTTGTAACTGTAATTACTTATTTTAAAGAAATTGCAACATTATACTTTTAAAGAATTGCTCAATTAATTTAACACATTTATTATGCACACAATAAAAACTTCAACAAATATATTGATCCTGGCTTAACCAGCGACCTTTACTCTGTTGTTCATAAGCTCGGTTTCAGAAAACTTGTCAGTAGTTTAACAACTATTTTAATGTTAGTATTGTCTATAGAGACCAATTGGTTGATACTACAAATAATTTGAAGCAGTTTAATAAATAATGTTAAACTATTTTTAAAACTGTAATTGAACTTCAACTTATATTAATTACCTGATTCCAGTGGCCAGTTGGAACAGAATAATTAACACAGTTTCCATTTTGCTGCAACAGCGCAAAAGGTTTCAACAACAATTAGTATTATGTCTGAGTCTTGTTCTGCTTATCTGCTTTGTTTCGGAATGTGTTCAATACATTACGTTTTTATTCATTATTACTATACAATACATAGATTAAGAATAAATGAAACAAATAATACAACATTGACCTAAAACCAGATTTTGCAACCCTGATCTCCTCAGGCAAGTCTCTGAGGGTCTCGGGGCGCAGGACGGGCATAGGGTTTATACAAGGTCACAAAGATATCTTAACATACCAGCAATACCATCTAAGAATGGATTCTTAAAGCAATATAATCTTATTTTCTTCTTACACCTACAGCGCACACCCTGCACAGTGGGCTTCTTGTTTACATTTTCCCCTGCACTCAGAGGCAGGACATAAAAACACTTTTTATTTTTCTCAGGTCATTTACTTTTGGTGAGATAATTAAAGTTTAGTTCATTTTACCCTGTCTATGGACTGATTAATTATTAGTTGTTACAAAACATACACAAGACGGCGGGACAAACCAATATAGACCCCCATACAAACAATCAGACAAACAAAACATGAACTCTTAATAAACACCAGCGCGACAGCAAAGCTCATCCAGCTCAATTTAGTCCGGATTTTAGAGATCTTAGAGGGGGTGGGAATTATCTCCAGTGCGGCGTCTTCTCACGCCTCACCCTTGCATACAAGTGATTTATCGGTGCCTGAAAGCCGTCCAAGAGCGGTAACTAGCTTATCCTCTTGCGACAACCACTAGGCTATTTGTTTCTAGTGGCGCTGTGCCCCCCCGATCGGAGCCCACAGACTTTTCCCTGCCCTTTCTATCCAAACAACAGCTCAGTTGACTGTAGTCCGTACGACCAGCCGATATACACTTGCTATCGAGTTCACCTCAAGGTGAAACACAGTTTGCCTATGCTTGCTTGCCACTACACACCTCTGATCAATTAGCCTATAATTTTATGTATGCACTCCTGACCGCCACCTGCTCCAGAGAGCCGTAGCGAATCGGGTGATGCACGCACCTCGTGCTGGCCCGTCTAACCATGAGAAAAGCGGTCCTAAACAACGAGTGCTTTTAGACCGTCCCGTTTGAAGGACGGCGGTGCCGTGAGTTAAAACCTATAGGCAATAAGCTGTGACTTTCTCCCTCTCAGCCTGCACTGCTCCAGCCCCACACACACACGGTGAGGTTTTACACACACACGCAAGGCTGCAGCTGGAGCCGTGTTTCTACAGAGAGGTGATAGCAGCAAATATCTTTGGCTGCTTATTTTCAACTGCTGTGCTTAGCCACTAAGACCCCCAAAATCCGGCGATTTGTCCAGTACAAATCTTTTACATTGCTTTCAATTCACACAGAAGCTCCACTTCACTGATGCTCTTTCTTTAAGGTATCTCTAAACATGAGCTGTGTATGCCTGTATGGCACTTCCGTCCCGAGCAGCACACACAGAGGAAATAAGCCAGGACTGAGTCCCCAGACACTGATCTCCTGGGTTTATCATCCCCAAATGTTCATTAACCAAAAGGAAACGCAGCCGCTCAGTTTCACAGGTAATTTTAGGATACCGTCAATCACAGATTCTGATAAGGCAATGTCCAAAGTAGATTTGAAAATCACACTTACCATAATCTGAAGATCTGTTGGCATCCTGCCGACAACGCCAATCTGTAGAGGAAACTTCTGTGTAGCTATGCAGTGGGAGTCACCGACTCAGGAAGGAGACACGGGAAGAGCAGTAGCTTTGATGTCAAACACATGATGGTTTATTTGGAGTTAACGGCCGGAGGATTCACATCACAAGTCCAAGAGTCAGAGGTTCTGACTTCACGGTAGAGTTGCCACGTCAATTCTGGAGAGCCTCTCTCTTGCCAGCCCATCTAACTGGTTTCGCAGAGAGTAAACAACATATTTGAGAAGATAGCCTAAACAATGTGGGAACACTGAGCTACTTGCCTCGGACACTTATGACCTCGAAGATTTTACCTTGGAGTCCACAAATACAGAGAAGGAAGTGTCCCAGTGTACCCACAACACAGACCATCTGTGACCCAGTATTGACCGGTCACAGAATGGGAATAATAACATTATTGGCTAAGCAGCCTGTGTCCTTAAAGAAGGTAAACAGACATCAAGGTTTGTCCTGTATGTCACATCTTGGCGTCTATGACAATTATTTCCATAACAAGTACAAAGCATTTTTTTATTTTTTTTATTTTAATATATTTTTGTCATTTTATGTCGTTAATATTAAATCAATATTAACGAATTAATATATATGTAATTAAAATGACAAATATATAAAAAATAAATGTTTGATGCTTCTGCAAGAGATATAGAGATGTGTGTGGCGCACTGGCTCAGCTGTGCAGTAAAAGTACTCAAGGAGACTTGTTGAATTGTTTTGGTTTAACCTTTATCAAAGTGGACATTCAGGGCTAGGAATACACTTTCACCACTGTCGCAAATATATCCTCATGAACAAATGCAAATTAATTGTTTGTTTTCTTTTATTTTCAGTGAATAGTTTGTGTCTTTATCGTCACGTTTCTTAAATGAAACTGCTTTGGGTGCGACAATGCGCTGTTTAGTGAACAAACTTGTTAAAGCTCACATACTTTTGGTGGACTTAATAAAACTTTCTAGACTAATGCCTTAAAAGCCCCTTTTATTTTTAAGTTTTGACAGTATCCAAGCGATCTTAAAGCTGGTAGTTTAACACTCTTAATTGTAAATGCGGATATATTGATTATAAATGCTTCGGAAATATTAATATAACTCTGTTGTACTTGACTATGTTAAGGTGATGCAACGCCCGGTTATACTGCGTTTCTGTCTAAATGTATAGTTTCTAGAGCCATGGCGTCATAATGATGGTATTAAGAGGTGGAATAATTCAGGTAGGACTGTGTCGGACATCACTGAAGGCCTAGGTGTGAAATGCACGGCCCGCCACTGCTATTGGGAATACCGGGAGTTTCCCCGGTGGGCCGGTGCTGTGTGTGGGCCTGAGGGCCTAAATCCTACCGGCCCACATTTGTAAGTGTTCCGGCCCAGCCCAGCCCAGTGGGGTGTGGCCAGGGTTGGGTTGTAACGGAATACATGTAACGGTGTTACGTAATCAGAATACAAAAATCAAGTAACTGTATTCAGCTCGCGTTACATTTGAAAAACGAGTAATCTGATTACAGTTACTTTCGTAAACCTTAAGTGAATACATTTTGGATTACTTATTGGAATTATTGGTGGAAAGATTTCCTCACAACATTTAATATTCATTACTAAAGGTACAGCCGAATCATCACAGCGCACAAAACCCCGCAGATGGACCAAAAAGGGGAGCGTTTGAAAAAAATGTGCGGGTCCGCTCAGTGAAACAATAACAACGTAACATGAAGGAACAAAAGTCTGCGTTTAAATCGTGTGTGTGTGTGTGTAGAGGTGTGTGTGGTTAAAACACATCAGCCACACCGCTCTTTAGCCTTTCTAATGATTCTGAAGGTAAACACAGTGAAGGCGGTGCGTGAAAGGTACTGCGCGCTCCTCTTCTCAGAGGCTGAGTTAACCCTCCCGCTGCCTCCTGGCGCTGCAGAGATTTCATGAAGTGAAGGAGGTTTTCCTTCTATAAAACAGCTGCGGGCAGCAGATACTGTGAGAGTCACAGACATGAATACATAGATCAAGGCCGACTGGTGCACACACTCCTGTTTTGCCAATCCGGTTCTTAAACAAATATAGCTCTACACCCCTGGCCGAAATGTCCTTAAAATGAAGTCCGAGTTCGACATTTTAATTAATGTCCTGCCAACACTGGCAGGACAGAAGGCGACACGCCCTTTCTAAGCCATGTCCTCACATCCCAAGCTGCATCCCCAAAAAGTGTATTATGTTGTTACAACAGGGTTCAGGGGGAGTGGCTGTACGGCTGTACCCGTAGGATAGAAAAGGGGGAAGTGATGTCTGACTCAGAGGTCGCGTGGCTGTGGAGAAGAACGTGTTGCCCACATTCTGTTACTGAGTTTAGGCTAGTTAGCTAGCAGGTTTATTGTTTTGGGTGCAGTCACTTTTGCCTCCACTTGCTGTTCAAATAAATGTTGAAAGAAAAAGTTAATCTGTTTATGTCGCGAGTGAGCCCTCTATGTAATGGCCCACTTGCTGGCACCCAGTTCTAACCCACACACACGAGGAGCAGGCAGATATCAGGTAACACAATAATCTTTATTATAAATTAAGTTAATAGTAAGGGACCATATCAGCCAAGCTTCTCACATGGAAATGTATCACAAGGCCAAGTAATGCAGTGCCTATAGACCACCCCGTCATTCAGGCTGTTACTGCTCTACCCCACCCCCTGCTGGCCGGAGGGACTATCAATGGTACAACTAACAGTAAAATATCACAAAGCATGCAAATAACGCAAACACATGGCACTTCTATTAGGGAGTCACTACACACATGACACGTCTATTTAAAGAAAGCACTACACACATCACACAATGAACATGCTCTCCCACTCACTGGCCGCTAAGGAGTAAACTGGAACAGTCACTGGCACTATTTGCACCCCATACTCTCCTTGTTCATTTAACCAGTGACAGCCTGCCAAGACATGGCCCGAATTAAAATAGTTATGGGTCCGCTCTCGGTCAGGAACACCTCAGACCGAGAGGAGTTAAAAGTTATTTCTCTCACCCTTCCTTAAACGCAGCGTGTTTCAATACTGAGCGACCCCGGAATCTGGTTGGAAGACAGCAGTTGGAGACTTGGCGTGCGTCTCCCAATAGTTCGGAGCGCGTCCGACTCAGATGCGCACTGGCCCTGATAGGAACAAGCGCACGGTGCGAAAGACAGGAACTTGAGGACGTTGCAATGATCAGGAACTTGAGTGCGTTGCAATAACAGGAACTTGAGTGCGTTGCAATAGACAGGAACTTGAGTGCGTTGCAATAGACAGGAACTTGGGAGCGTTGCAATTCTGCCTTCAACCGACCCGTCGATCAGCGGTTGGCAGCCGTACAGCAAATCGCAATGCAGCAGAACTTCCACAGTGGACCTTCGCCTCACGGTCGCTTCCTCGTCGATCCGCCCAGAGCCTTGCTTCCCGTTCCCTCTTCACCTCGTAGCTTCACCTTTTCCGTTCTCCCGGCTCTCCCGGTAAATGTCCCGGCTCCTCGCTTTAACCAACCACCGGCCAATCCACGTAGCTCCCTGGAAGGCTGGGCAGGCAGCAGCCAATCACGCTGCCCTCATCCAGCTGATTCACACCATCTGTGACAACACACATACTCCGCCCACCTGACAGGCTAACCCTTTTATGAATGGAAACACACATTTGTCCCCACTTCTGCTTAAAATACATATACACACAGTAAATATAATGCATCATCATTTGACATACAAAAATCCCATCCCTACTGGCGACATTTACAGTTCTGTTTTATATGGGTGTTGAAGAAGAAGAAGAAGAAGAAGAAGAAGAAGAAGAAGAAGAAGAAGAAGAAGAAGAAGAAGAAGAAGAAGAAGAAGAAGAAGAAGAAGAAGAAGAAGAAGAAGAAGAAGAAGAAGAAGAAGAAGAAGAAGAAGAAGAAGAAGAATTGGGAGGGATGAAACCCTCTTTAATGGTCACACATGCAGAGCACACAGCACACACAGTGAAATGTGTTCTCTGCTTTTAACCCATCCTAGTACCAGGAGTCTAGTACTAGGAGCCACTGCTCCGGCAGCTATTGTACAGCGCCCGCGGAGCAATGGGAGTGAGGGGGGAAGGGGGATGTCCGGTGCCTTGCTCAAGGGCACTACGGCAGGAGGTGAACTGGGACCTCTCCAAGTAGAAGTCCACACTCCAAATAGGTCTGGTCGGGGACTTGAACCGGCAACCCTACGGCTCACAGTCCAAGCCCCTACTGACTGCCATAGATTTAGTCCCTAATTTTGCTCTCAAAATGGACCAGATTGATGCATTTAACTTCAACATTTAAAAACAAATCTTCCCGGGGGAGCTTGCCCCCGGACCCCCCTAGAGGAGGTGAGGTCCACCACCTGCCCACACCCCCTGTTAAATTGTCTCACCCACATTGAGGATGCTTCCTACGCCCATGTTTTATTCCATGTGTCAAGTCAGGCAAATTGGGTCAAAATGTTATTGCATCAATGATCTGTTAACATTAAAATCACTAAATATATGCCGTAACTATTTTGCTCTAGGCAACTCAAGGGCTCAGGTAATGTGATTACTATATGAATAATTGTCCAAAATAACATAAAATGCGTAGGGTTTTTTGTTAAGTAACATACTTTCGTCGCCGGCCGGCCGATACATGCCGCGCATTAAGTGGGCCTGTCCGTCAATTAATCCCCGGGCCACTTTTTCCCGCCAGTCCGCCCCTGGCGAGGGTCCACTAGCACCCGCAATCCCCCTTGTCAGACGCTCGAGATTTGTCAACGGGGGGGGTCTCCCTCACCGGGAGACCCTCGTGAATTGTTGTTACGGAAAGAGAGGGGTTTTAGGTTGCCATAAGGCTGTTGACGGTCTTATAATAGGCTACATCCATTGGTTGGTTTTGTGGCACATTTGTAACGCTGTGCCAACTTGGGCAACCACGCAGGCAAACTTGAGGAGCCCACACAGGATGGAGTGAGGTTGAGCGATGGAGAGAAAGGGAGAGAGAGAGATTGAGCGAGGCAGAAAGCGTGTGCAGCGGTCTGCTTGCGCACAGAGCAGTTTGTGAGAGAGCCGGCTTGAGTCAATTTCTCTTCAAAATATAATTGATTGCCAGCCCTTGTCCCTGGCTGGCTTGCTAGCTCGTTGGTAACGTAACTGATTTATTCTAATGTCCCTGCATCTGGCGCTGAGTTGCCATATTCCTTTCGTGAATCACTTCCTGATATCCATTGTTTCAGATAAATGTAAATGATAATAGCCAAACTAACCTAGCAAGAGTAAACTGACAGGCTGCTGTGCCGCATCTCACTCAAAAACCCACACGACTCAACCCAGCGAAAAACCTGTCTCGCGCGCAGCCTTTCATTCAGGATGTCATAGCAAAATTAAAAAATGATATTAAACCAATCTTTCAACATAGTTTAAAACAAAAATAAATATTAGGACAAAGCCCTACAAATAACAACAATAAACATAATAATAAAACAATTAAAATGTTGTATTCAGCCCTGATTAAAACAGCGGGTCCAAATCCTGGCGTCATGGGCGGGCCCCATGACGCCGGGTCTGTCTATATGGCGCTGGCTAACCCCCAGTTTCCACCAGGTCCGTCTGCGCCGCGCTGCACCGTGTTACGGCTGCGCCGCGTTACGTCTGCATCGCGGCGGTCGTAAGGATCGCGGCCAGTCAATGGGTGCTATTCCACCACACGCGCCGCGTTACGGCTCAGACGCGTCCCAGACGCGTCCCAGAAGCGGCCCAGAAGCGGCCCAGAAGCGGCTCGGCGCAGCGCTTCTCTAAAATTAGGATGAATCCTATTTTTGCCGCGGCGCAGCCGTAACATAAGGTCGGGCAGGCAGCCCCCTCTCGCAGGAAGTGGAAAGGTGAGCATCTGGGCCAGGCCCATCCCCCACATATACTAATTTAGCAGACCCCCCTCCTTCATCACAACACCTCCACTACGATACGCACAATGGACGACGAGGTTTTCATCATGGAAGTGGAAAAACACACTATTTTATATGATGTAACCAATGCTTACTACAAGGACAACATCAGAAAGGACAAGGCCTGGTTTTTAGTCGCTGCAGTTTGTGGAGTGGAAGGTAACAACTACATATTAATGTTTTAAAGTTAATTAATACTTGTAGGTACAGTACAGAGCCATTCAATAAACACAATTTAAACAGACACAAAAATAAAACATTTAACTACGTAGCCTACTTTCTTTCTTGTAGAAGTACAAATGTCCAGGATGCCCGAATCAATAACAAAAACTGCGAGCCTGCACGCACGCTACGCTTCTGAAACGCTTCTGGGACACGTCCGGTGGGTTATGGCGCTAGAGGAGGTCGGACCAAAACCGCGGCGCAGCCGTGACGCGGCGCAGACGGACCCAGTGGAAACTGGGGGTAAGATAAGATAATTTACAGGGTTGCCAACTCTCACACATCTGGCGTGACACACGCTTTCACTCTCAATCTCACGCTCTCACGCTGCCCAAACTATTCTCACGCCAAAAACAAGAATACCGAAGACTAGAAACGGTTTTGAAAACTTTTGTCACGTAGTGATCGTCTTCTCAATAGAACATCTTTGATAATGTCTTCTGGCCAATCAGAATCAAGATAACGGCGTGGTGTTGTTGCAGGAAGTCCCGACGGAGAATACTTTTGCTGTAGTACATCTCATACATCGATACAACATTACGTGTTGATAGAAATCAACACGTAATGAAATAAGATCCCACGATTTGATGATTGATAGGTGTGCTGTCTTTCATTTTGACACACAGAACAATGGGGGCTATCCACATCCACCCTTATCCACAAAGTAAAGTCATTCACACAGCCTCTTCCCTCTTCTCTCTGTGAGGAGCAGCAGGTTCAGCTTTCAGAACAAAGTAACACAAAATTAAAATGGCATTCATTTTATAAATATGTCGGGTAGTAATAGATGTATTTATTTTTCTTCTCAAGAGAGTACCAGAATGTGTATTTTATGTTAGTATTTCAAAAAATCTCCTGGGGGACAATCCCCCCAGACCCCCCTGCAGGGGTTGGGTTTTCAGCATGTTAACTCTTTCACTTGTGGGTAAATTGCAGGATTGGCTCCAGGTCGCCCTTTTTATTTACTACAAGACAAATGTGCCTTTTTATTTCATACAGTTACATTTGGATTGAGACAGGGAAATAATCTAACCCTCACGCGTGGCATTTCACTGTCAAGGGGAGTGTGTAATTACATTGCAAATATTGACTTGAGCCCCACCACTGTATGGGTTAGCCCTACCATAGATTACCCAACAAAAATACTCTGGAGCCGCAACTGCCGACCCGTATTGCGCATGCGCAGATCTAAGATCCAGTAGAAATGATAAAATAGTAAAAGTCTGCTGCTTATTGTTCTAGGCCAGGGGTCGACAACAGGCGGACCGCGGTCCGGATCCGGACCCAGACGCCGACGCCGACCTATACGGACCCGGACCTATAATCAATACATTAATAGGGGATTTCAATTTTGACGGGGTGATTCTATTTTAACTGCTGCCGACAGGGGGCGAAAGAGACGAGTGAGCGATACAGGGAGAGAAACACAGAAGAAGAGACGAGAGCGCGGCAGAGAGAAGCGGAGAGGAAAGTGAGTGAAGAGAATAATTAGCGATACAAGGAGAGAAGCGGAGAGGAGAGTGAACAGGCGTGTTAGCAGCAGACAGGGAGAGACACATAATTACACATGACGCTCTCCAATAAGAGGAAAGTGGACAGTGAGAACAGAGCTTTTAACCCTGAGTGGACGGGCTCATTCATGTTCATCCTGCCCACTGGGAGCACAGAACCAGTGTGTCTTATTTGTTCAGAGACCGTGGTGCTCATTAAAAGTGTCAAAACGCCAAACATTCCCTCTCAAGTCAGAACTGAGGTCACAAAAAGGGCAGGCTAACCGAGGCTAACCAATGAGCACCTGCATGTGTGTATGAGAATGGCCCTGACACCATTTCAGCCCAGATCTAAACTCCTGGCAGGACAAGCTCGAGCTCAATTCTCGCACTGAATTACACAAACAAACAAACATGTGTTTGACTTTCATTAGTGAATGAAACTGTGTGTCCTTTATAGTCTGTGTCCAATATTGTGTATTTGTATATATTGTATATATATCCTGTATATATGCTAAGGTCCCGCTGCTGACACGATAGCAGTCATTTTGTGCGCATATGTGTAATTAAATGTATATGTGATGAAAACTTCTGTGTTGCAATGTTGAGGTGGAATGAAGGAGACTGGATCGTCGTTAGCCAAAGCACTGAGAGTTTATTTACCAGTACATTTAATACAGCCGGGGAGATTACTTCGTTTCACACATCTCTGTGCAGCCACCAAGCCATCTCTGACACAAAGAAACCACAGCACGCATCAACATGAGAAGAGGCGGAGCCATCAGAACCTGCGTTTTACCTAATCAATAGCAGATGTGAGACAATAATCTGTTTGTCTGCTAAAACTGCAGGCAGGCCGGGACCCTTCCCCCACAGGAAAGGGGAGAAGCTTTTGAACTGTGACCTCAACTTACAGAGAGGAGCTTTGACTTTAATACAAAGAATGTTTGCAATATCACAGATTCTAAGAAAAGATAAGAAACTCTATAATCAAGATCAGATTAAAATATTCTCTTACAGTATACACTTTCCGGTTGGATGCTTTCCTATTATACTTAATGTATGATTGAGACCTGTATGATCTATTCTCATCCGAGAAATGACATTTTCCTCCCTTCTTTTAAACCCTACCTTCCTTCCATCCCCCACTACCTTTGCATTTTATAAAGATGTCTTCCTGTATCACTAAGATCCCAATGTTCTTGCCATGTTGTTTGTGCATATTTCTGAATGAATGTTTTAACCTCCGCTTTGCTGAGTGGAACTTCTATGTCTATGTTCATAATTCTGAGTGTTTGTTTGGCCAGAATATCCACCTGTTCATTACCCTCCACACCAACATGAGCAGGAACCCAGATGAAACGAGTTGCTATGACTTTGTTTTGCATTTTATATAAAATTTGAAATATTTCATTTATTATGTCTATTCTAAATGAAGATGTACCTGATCGTATACTTGATAATGCTGAAAAGCTGTCAGATGCAATTACACTGTTATGTATTTCTTTCTCCTCTATCCATTTCAATGACAACACCAATGCCAACAACTCTGTGGTGTATACTGACACGTGGTCTGTTACCCTTTTCTTTATATGTGTATTACTCACTGGGATATAAACTGCTGCCCCTGCACGCCCTGTCTCTGGATCTTTGGAGCCATCTGTAAATATGATTGTTGAGTCTGAGTGATATCTTGCAAAAATAATTCTGGACTATGCACCTTACTGGTAGTTCTTTATTTTCCTTTAACTCCTCTCGTATATTGAGGTCTACACTTGGCAATGGGAACAACCAGGGTGGAATGGACAAGATTGGAACTGTGGGGCAATACTGTATTTGATTCAAACCTATACTTGCTGCTTTAACATCGCCAATCCATCCAAAACGTGTTAACACTAGAACCGCCAGAGGTCACTGTATACCTAAAACCGCCAACGGGTAAAATGTACCCGCTATTGATTTTCAAGGTACAATGTTATTTTATTTATCATACAGAACAGTGAGTTTTGATCGCACAGGGATGAAATTTATACCAATATAATCTGTGGACTCTCAGCTCTTCATTTGATATCGTTTGTGCAGATAGCATGAAGTATAACATATCGCTAAGAGTGCTGATTTAAACGCTTGGTGTTAGACTTGTGTTTTGTTTAGGTACAAATCTCTCTATCTCTCTATCTATCTATAACTATCTATCGATCCATCTGTAATGTTCTGTTCTATGGACATATAATTGTTTACATAAACAGACGACACGGACTACTTCTCTCATTCCGAGTGTCCATCTTTATTCAACTGGCACGTAACCTGCACACATGCATTACGTCCTCAACGTGAGCTCAGTCATCCAAGATCTTGTATTCTCCAAGATGTTACACTATCTATAACTATCTATCTGTCTATTTCTCTCTCTATTCATCTATCAATATATCTATCTATCTATCTCTCTCTCTATCTATAAGGAACCGCAGTAGATAAAAGGCGTTGCTATAGCAACACGTTATGTTTACGCTGCATTTTCTATGAGGTAAATATTACCCGCTGGCGGATATAGGTATAATGGCATTTTTTTTGGCGATTTTTTCAATCTGACTTCATATTGACAATTGTTAACAACTGAGGGTGCTACATAACGCACTTTCAGGAAAAGTCACGGACTGGGAGACTTTAATATGTTATTGAAAAAAAGTTAGGCCTACATACAATCTAAAAACAGCTGCGGGTAAAAATTTACCTGTTGGCGGTTCTAGTGTTAAATGTGACTCATTGTGCTCCCAGCAGTCTTTCAAAAATACTTTTCGCAGGATGACTATCACTATGCCCCTGAAGGTTTACCCAGTATGCCAACAATAACTTCACTCTTCTTATCCTTAAAGGCATTTCTCCCATTTCCACCTGTATTGCTGATACTGGAGATGTTTTAAAAACTCCACTACATATTCTCAAGGCCTGGGGCCTCATTTATAACGCCATGCGTAGGATTCACGTGGGAAGGTTGCTTACGTAGTAGAAATCCAAAAAATAGGTAGGCCTACAGAAATTTTCCGAAATTTTCCGATTCACCAAACATTGCGTACCGGCGAGGAAAGTGCGTACAGCACTTCCTACGCCGGTTTCCCTTTATAAATCACAACCGACTCGAAATGCGGTACAGCTTTTGCGGGCTTCACGTAACGCCCATATTAGCCCATAAATAGTCAAAGAAACGCCCATTCATTCATTCATTTTGACTGACTTTATGAAGAAGATAGCAGGAAATGACGACAGAACAGCTAAAAAAGACATCTCACACCATGTCATATTTTGGTTATTTTGGGGAGGTGGAGATAAATCATATTGTTTGGTGGATGCAGTTTGAACCAGAGTAGCAGCATGGAGGTCGGATCGTCACCAAAATAAATAAATAAGTGGTCCGAAAAAGGTTAATGACAAAATACACATAGCCTTCCTCAGGCAGTGTGTTTGTACCGGGGACAGGAGACACCCCCTTGATGAGAGACTGTAAGAAGTGAACGGGGAATCCCCCCGGTGTGGAGTCATGACGACTGGATCTGAATTATGTTTTTGTATTTGGTGGTTTGTGTTCCAGTCGATCAGCTGTGCGCAGCGTCTCCGCTGCAGCCTGTGCGTCTCAACCCCCGCCCCCCCCCCCCCCCGCAGCAACCAGTTAAAGGAAATACAACTAATGTGTTGTGTTATATTAGCTGTACAATTGACCACATATGGTGTTCTTAGTTTCCATGCCTCCTGTGTTTTACGAGCAACTTATCAAGTCTTGGCAAACGGCATAAAACACGATTAAACGTGATAGTATATAAAACCATGCTCGTATCTACAACCTATAGAAATGCAACACGGCGTCAGTTTAGACGTAATTCTGTCCTCCTGCTTACCGCATCATTTATGAGAAAACATTTCATAACATTAACACAACATATTCGAGGTGGTTTTAAATAACATATCCGTATTTATTTATTTCTCCAAGTTATGTTTTTGTGTGCACTGAGGAGTCTCAAACAGGCGTTTGTTTAATCATTTTAAGATTGGCTTTAATCAATTTGTGAAAATGAATTCTTCATATATGATAAATGAGAGGTAACATTTTATTTATGGTATTATTTCCACATATTTCTCTCCATTCTTCCTTCTGCCAACGGTGTCGCAGTTTCTCGTCTCTCCCGTTGTTGTGCTTAGTGCGGTTAGAGTTTGCGTGGAGGCAGGGGCGGATCTGCCGGGGTGGCATGGGGTGGCAACTGCCACCCTAAACAATAGCCTTGCCACCCCAGCTGCCACCCCAGTTGGCATCTTTGTTTTGAAAGAAAAGTTGTGGCTCATCGGACATTTATGAGAGAAAGTCTCTAATGTCCGAGTGCAAGTGAATGCAGCACAAGATGCACGTCATGTAACCCCTCCCCCGGTCCTGGCGCGAGAGTGGAAATATGATTGGTGGCGAATTCACTTGAAGGTGGGGACGGCGCAAAACGAGAAGCCTTTCGGACCCAAGCACTGGAGGAATGAGGTAGTTGCGGTCTACAATGACAGAGAAGAGAACGTCAAGTTTGGCTGTACTCAGCATTGAATCAAAACGCACTACAGCTGTTGATCTTAATACATTTGTGAGGCGTTTTGCTGAACAAAATAGTAATCGCCGCATTCAGCTGTAATAGACAACTTGATGCTCTGCTCACGGATGACTCGATGAGAATAACAAACTGTTAAGATGATGACCTTGTATGCGTGTATATATTTTTTTCTTTGAGGGGGTCTGCCCCCAAAAAACAGTTTTAAGTCCTGAGAAAGTAAAATAAGACGGTGTGTAAAACTACACTGCCCAGCCAACAGAAAGTAACCACTTTGATTTAACTAGGCCAGTAGGTAAGGACCTTCCACTGGATAATAACTGCAGCGATGTTTTAGCTGAATACACGTTTTTTAACCCTAACTGATGCAGTTAGTCACTTCTTTAATGTTTGTTCTTTCTAATGTAAAGTCAAGGTTGTAACTGTATATCAATAATGATATAATTACTTGTTTTTCAAATTTGAAGGAGGGTGAGCTAGCATCTTGATGAACATTCATCATTAACTCCTCCAAAAAATATAGTTTATTCAATAATAAATGAATATGTGAATCATGCAGTTCCTCACTATATCTGTAAAGCGTCTTTGAGCACCTGTAAAAACGCTAACAAATTAAATCTATTATTATTACTATTATTATTATTATTTATTAACAGTGATTGACAGCTGATAGGAATAATATGATTGTTAATATTATCATATTCATTCAGACAAACATCGATGACAGTTAATTAATGTACTTATTGCAGCAGTCTGTATATATTTGGTATCCCTGCTGGTCTAAGAGTGAGACAAACTCATTCAGTTATTGTTCAGTTAAAATTCATTAAATTACGTCTGCCACCTTATATGTAAGGCTTTACTGATGTGCCACAATAATATCACCTATGTGATTGAGTTAAAATATTAATATTGTGGCTTTCCAAGTTAACATTGATTGTAGGGGTGTAACGGTTCACAAACATTTCGGTTCGGTACGTACCTCGTTTTTAGGTCACGGTTCGGTTCGGTACGTTTTCGGTACAGCAGAAAAAATTATCACAAAACATTAAATATTTGTTTTTAATTATTATTAAACTGTGACTAATGTATTCAAATAAATACAAAATATAGTAAAATAAACATTAAGGTGCAGCATTTCGATGAACTGAAATAATCTGTATTTGAACTGTACTGCACCTAAGCAGCCGGCTTGACATTATGACTTGCTTTTCATTGTATTTTCATGTTGTTTAAAGAAAGATGAACTTGTCCACATTGCTTGCTGAAATGGCAGATCTGCTGGCACTAACAATGTCTCCTGCTGTGGAGAACACCCTCTCTAGGGACAGAGGTAGCAGACACAGCCAGGTAGCGCTTTGCTACCATGGCAACATAAGGATATTTGGCGTTTGTAATAGCTTTGGCTCGGTCTGAACTTTCAGCGAGTGGTGGAGGCTTAAATGCTAGTGGGAGTTGGGTTTGCACTTCAGTCTTTTTTCTTTTGGTACCGGTGATATTCACGTTCGGTGATGCCTTTTCAAATGAGTGTGATGTATTGCCAGCCGCGTAACCAATGTTAGTTGAACAATGCCGACAAACAGCTTTGGTTCGGTCCACCTGTCTTTGTCCGTCATCCTTGTACGTAACTGCGAAACCAAAATGTTCCCAAACCGGAGACTTCAATGATGCTGGAGGATTTTCAGCTCAACTTTATCTGCGTTCGCCATTTTGACAGTTCCTCAAATTACTCACTACATTTGAACGCATCCTTCTGACCAGCTCTCATAGTATGCCTCTCGTCCAATGAAATGACTTGGTCGCTCTATGATATATACCTGAGATTACTTCCAGAAAGTTGTTCTTAATTTTTTACGTTTAACGCTATATTCGTTCGGTACACACGTGTACCGAACCGAAGGGCCCGTACCGAATAATTTCAGTACGGGTACGTGTACCGTTACACCCCTAATTGATTGATATGATTGCGATTTCAATCAGCATATACTTCTGTCAGGGGATGCCACCCCTCAAAATCTCCTGCCACCCTCTTGCCACCCCATGAATATTTGTCTAGATCCGCCCCTGCGTGGAGGACCGCATGTTTTCCCGTCAAGTTAGTATTTTATAAATCGCAAACATTGCGTAGAAACTGGCGTACGTCATCTTTTGAGCGTATATCCCTTTATAAATGAGGCCCCTGCACTGAAAGAAACAACTTGTAGGATTTACTTGATTAAATCTTTAGCAAGTATTTGCACTTACTTTTTCTAAGTATATTTTACTGCTGTAATATCAAGTAGAACTTACTTTCCAGTATCAAGTCAAATGTACTTATCACCAGACGTAACATTGGTGAAAATATTAAGTAAATGTTACTTAATAATGTTGAAGTTACACGTTATATTTATTTGAACTAATTAAGTAAAGTCTAATTATTTTCTTCATGGACAGGAACATCACTGTTATCAAATTATTAAGTAAATATTATATATCTGTAATAGTTACTGTTAGGAAGTAAATAAGTAGATTTTATCATATTTTTTCAGTTTAAAATGTTGAATTACTCATTTGTTTGAAGTTATATTACTCACTTTAATTATGTAATTGTTACTCATTTACTTTTGAAAAATGTTACCTAATAAATGTAATAATATATGCATTTAATATACATTGAGCACAAATCACACAACTAAAATACAATACAATTACACTTTATTTTGTCAACAATTCAATCACTATTAACCAACAACATTAACATTATAATAACTGCATGCAAACAATCTCTAAGCAGCAGCTTTCACAAAGCCCAAGAGCCAGAACCATGAAAGCTCAGAGGCAGGTGAGAAAACGCTGTTGAGAAGTCTGCATGTGAAGAAGCTTGACAATTACTTTACATGTGTAACTTCCTCCAAGTCTGCGAGCTCAAAGTTTCAAATCAGACAGAAATGAAGTCAATTGTCAAATACATTTAAACTTGCAGCGACATACAAAGGGCCTCATGCAAGAACATACTTGATATGAATAGAGCCAGAACCATGAAAGCTCAGAGGCAGGTGAGAAAAGTGTTTAGAACAAGAAAACCCAGGTGGTGAGGAATAACTGAAAATGAGTTAGGTCCATAGAAACTGTTGCGTCACACTTAACACAATCACTCTATCAGTTGAGAAGTCTGCATGTGAAGAAGCTTGACAATTACTTTACATGTACATGTGTAATTTCCTCCAAGTCTGCGAGCTCAAAGTTTCAAATCAGACAGAAATAAAGTCAATTGTCAAATACATTTCAACTTGCAGCGACATACAAAGGGCCTCATGCAAGAACATACTTGATATGAATAGACGGCTTTTCCATGTCTTTAAGACAGCAGGTTCACATTCAAAGCTTGCACTTTTGGGGTCAGCTTAATCCCATCCAGTCCGAGAAAAAGTTTCTGGAACACCTCAAAAGTGTAGCGCAGTGTTGGGGGGTATGCCAAGTTTTACGCATAAATCAGCCCCATAAGGATGCTTTGGCAGTACTGCCGCATCCTGGCATAATCTCTCTGCCTTCAAGCAGGAGGGCTGCATCCACTAGATCCTCTCCATTGGGACCATGGACAACCAGGATCTTCAGGACGTGTTCAGTTGCATCACTGCGGCTGTCCTCCTGCATACCATTTACAAGAACAATGAAGTGAGAAACATAGAATGCTTGAATCATTCAAAGTGACTTCATTGTCAGGGCAGAATGAACACATGTGCTAAAGACCATCATTAACTCTGAGGGCCCTAATCCGGGCCGGCCAATTGTCCTGTCTTTCAGAGGCACAGAGGGCTCAGTTCTGAAGCTAGAGTAAAGATGATATCATATGAAACTAGGATCTGAGGAATCCATTGGTGCCTTGTCCACCATGTGATGCTGGTCAGCAAAGAGGCTAAATAACGCTGCAAAGATAGGCAACATTTTGGCGAGGGGAAAATGACATGACCATATTCAAAGGGGTCATCCCCTGACCTTTAAGCTCAAGATATCTGAATGAAAATGTGTTCTCTGGATACCCACGAGTCTCCTCTTTACACACATGGACACTTCATGCTGATCACAGGCAGTTTGGGACGAAAAACATGCAGTTCTGTGCATGCAGTATAAATGTGTTTTTTTCGCCTTTCTTAAAACGTTGTATTTTAATATTTTTGCATGCTGGGGTCTTGGAATTGCATGAATTGGATATGTGGATCCAATGAGCCCAATTATATTCATGTGTGATGATGTAGGAGCCATTCCATTGGAGTGAAACTTTGAAGATTGACTTCACAGTATAAAATGAGCTGTTGTGGCTTCTAGGATAGTCACAGCCATAAACTAGAGATGGAGGGCTTTCAGAGGATGTATGGCGTTCCTAGGTTTATTTACAAAAAGGGGGTTTCTGAGCAGTTTCCAGAACAGAAGTGCTCACCATCCAATCGCGGGAAAATGTAATTCTTGCAGAAATTTAAAAATAATTCAGATTTTTTTATTCCAAATCACAGCATAGATGATTCTATGTCTTGATGTCCTAATGTGATACTTTGAAGGAATTTTTGACCATATTTGGCAATTCTCGAGTGGTTAATATGCTTAAATTTAGCAGCAAATCTGTGTATTAAATTCTATCTACACAAAAATTGCTGCAACAAGTTATGGGACATAATCGAGCAGGATAGCATCTCTCAAATACTTGGCCCAATGTTCTGAGCTGTAATACACTGAAAACATTACAATTTAATTAATTGAAATTAATAAACTATGTTTATAATAGATTTGTGACTAGAACAATTTGACCCAGCTTTCAGATGATGTAAACCACTTCTATATGACATAAACTGTTGAGCTGCTATCTCCCTCTAAAGACCTCCTGTTTTAACATTAAAATGTTACAACAGTGTCATTAAAAAAAAAAAAAATCATGCTTTTACCAGGCAAAAAGATCCTGTTGTTTTTCGCCACGGTATAGTATGAGGCTGCAGATGACAGAGTCACGCCTCATGTCAATGCTTTGGTTCTGTGAAGAGATTAATATTGTGTCAATACTGAACTAATATTCATACACAATAAACTTTCAAGGAAGAAAACAAGAGCATACATGTGCGAGGAGGAGTGATTTGAGCAAACTGAGCAAGAGCCATGGAAAGATGGACCATGCAGGGGCATTTAAACAACCGAGTGTGAGGATGTGTGCTGTATATGTGTAAGCATTGGGCATTGGGTGATGTGTGTGTGAGTGAGGTCTGTCTTCCTTAAAAAAAAATGTGATCATGCACAATTTTGAACAAGCATACCTGACTTAGTTTTTCCAGGAACGGCCTCAGCTTGGTCCCGAGGACTCCTCCCTTGGCCTTCATCAGGGAAATACGTTTTGCTGTGTAGTGGTCGAGTTTGTACATGAAGCTCTGCTCCAGCGAAATTGTAGTTATTCGCCCGAATTCCGCCTTTATCTGAAGTGACAAAGTAATCACAAGCACAACATGAGGAACTGGGCCAATAATGGCGCATTTCCACTGCAACGGGGTAGCCCCGTTTAAGCGTCCCTAAGCGTTCTCGCTCAGGCCTCGGGCTACCTCGCTGGCCGTCCGAGGCCGTGGCGCATTTCCATTACAGTTTAGGACCTGGGGTAGCAACGCAGTGTAGGCGGGGCGATCGGCTTCACATTTCGAGTTGTTCCGTCGAGCTCCCGCTGGATGTTTATCATCTCCAATGAGATGTAGGAACGTCGTCACCTCCTCGGTCGACCACGGTGTGCTTTTCTTATTAGACGTAGCCATTTTTGTAGCTCCTCCGTTTACAAAATGCTGTTTATAAAAAAGCTGCAAGCTTGCTTCTAAATATATATGCAATCCTTGGGATGAACTCGCGCGCGATCTTGTGACGATTCTCTCTGACCAATCAGCAGTCGAGAGTGTTGACGTCACTAGTTCAGCCCTGGCCCTGGTCTGATAGAACCACGATTTTATGGGGCCGGAAAAAGAGGGAAAAAGTACCCGCTAGCCGGTACTAGGCTATATGGAAAGGCCACCAAAAACTGGCCTGGCCGCTTGAGGACGGTTAAGGACGCTTAAACGGGGCTACCCACTGCAGTGGAAATGCGCCATAAGTCTGATACAAAATTAAGGCAGGGTCAATTATGTATAGGGTGTTATAAATCGTGCAGATATTAATGGTGGAATGAACAAGCTATTTATAGAATTTTAACTTTGAGAGAATAGTGTTTCAAGTTAATTAATGTTCATTAGTGCTGTAGCGACGCGTCGACTTCAAAATATCGTCGACGACATATTTCCGCGTCGACACCATAGACTGTATGACGCCACACACACGTGGGTCACCCAAAGCAACAAGCAGTTCGCAATCGCACTTCTAACACAATGGAGACTGAAATGGCTACCAACTCCTCCTCACAGGATTGCGCACGAAGCCCTCAAACGAAAACATCTCGCCCCAGGTCTTCAAAAGCATGGGAATATTTTAAAGTTAGTCCAAAACGCAAATATATTTATATCTCACTGAGACTGCTGCTTGACCGGAAGCAGCAGCTAGCTGTGGTGGCAACCATTAGCAGCTAGCATTTGCTCTCCGATTTAAAATGGAATTATGGATTATAAATTCAATAATTGTTTTATACATAGACGTTAAAAACCTATGGATTAACCGATCCAGCCGCGTTTTTTCTCATTTGAATGCCATTGAACACGTATTTTTGATCAGATTGACAGCTACGGTGGTGAGACGATCTCCCTAGAAGTTCTGTGAAGGTACGTGTTGTGATGACTGTATTTGCTTCCCCTGTCGCGAGTCCGGATCACTCAGTGATGATACTATGTACCTACATAATCTGTGGAGTCTCAGCTTTAATCGGATATCTTGTATGTGCAGCTACGATAAGTAATAAGGGTACTTTTATCTTGAGATCTGTGCCAATGTCCGTTAGCATTTTTCGCTCAGGGGTCATTTAGATGCTTCTTATGAGACTTGTGTTTTGGTAAACATGGTTTGTATCGTCAATTAGCTGAGATTATTTCCGTTAATCTGGTATAACACATTAATAGGTTCTTAAATATTAAGATCCCTGAGACACAGTATCGTGAAAAAAAATTGTTTACATTACGTTTTTTTTACATTACGTTTTTTATGAATTGAACAACAGAAAAATAATCGTTCGATTAGTCGACTAATCGATCAAATAATCGCCCGATTAATCGTTTTCAAAATAATCGTTTCCCCCCAGCACTAATGTTCATGTGTATCTATCTTTTTTTAATTTGTTCCTGTACAATGGAGCATGTATAGATTCACCTACCTCAGCTTCACAAAACAAAGCATCTCTCTTTGAAGTCACCAGCAGCAGGACTACCAGGCATTTATTTGTATTACATTTTTGTTAACGAGAAACATCTATTAGAACAGGCCCAGCCGAAATGACATTGGCCCACCCACAATTGAAATCCTGGCGCCTCGGCTGATGCCAGGGCTAGTCAGTTAGCATGCTAATTTCAGTAGCTAATATATCTATACAACACAATAGATTGGCGTATTTGACATAATGCAAGCACTGTAACCTCTTTGGTTTCTGTACATATTGTTTTTAATGTTTAAAAAAAATCCATTGTAACCATAACCTGACAGGATGACAAAGCTAATTTTGGAAAACTGCGGCTAACGCTAACTCAGCTAACATTACTTTTCCTCTCCTCTGCTTTTGACAATGCTATTCCAACTGTTATGCCCTTAGTTTTATAGACGTGAAATAAAACGTGGAACCTTCTTTAGATGCATGTGAGTGTTTTTTAAAAAATTATCTGGTAAATGACAGTTAAGGTTAGCTAGCTAACAGCACGTAACATAATCTAAAACATAATCTCTCAACTTTGTGAACTAATGCACAGAAACGTTAACATGGTTCAAGCAAACAAGAATCAGGCTATTATGCACAAAGACACATATATTATCATAAGTCTTAAACAGAGAGACAATAACTTACCAACACTTCTTTTTCCAGCCATACAGCTTCTCCGACAGCCTTCAAATGTGCAACTGCAAACCCAACTGAACCGTCGTCCAAAAACGCGGGTATCTTGTCTTGTCAAGACGCATGCGCGGATTCAAACAGCTACTATGGTTTTAGATTAACATTTACTTAGTATTTTAAGGTTTATGTGCAGTGATTATAAATCATTTAAATAGTATGAGTAAATATATAATAAAACGTACTCCTCCCACACTGTAAATGTATTACATGAATAAAATGTGTATACATTTAAAATGTTACTTAAGAAATTCTAGTTCTTTGTGAATCTTGATATTACCATGTAAAAAGTACGACAGTTAATTAAATATATTTTACTACACCAAAAAGTCAGTTTTTTGAGTGTGAGCTTGTAGGACATCCAGCTTTTTAAGGTTTGATTCTGCTGCTGCCATGAACGCTATACACCCATAATCGAATACAGGTCTCATGAGTGCCCAATATATATTCAGAAGATAATCTTTCTCTCTCCATTGACTTCAATACATCATTTTTTCGAAATAAGGGCCCTTTCTCATTTCTCTAACTCCCCTCCTCGACTCCCCTCCTCGACTCCTATCCTCGATACTTAGTCCCGCCCACAGGAGATGCGAGCCGACTCAGCCGAGGAGGGGAACCGAGGAGAGAGGAGGGGAAGCAGCAGGCGGTTAGAGAAATGAGAACTCCTCTCCTCTGAGCAGTCATTTTAAAGAGACGTCCATTAATGATGACAGGAGGCACAGCAGCCCTCTGTCTGATGGACAGATGTGTTCATGACCACTTATATATTTACTTTTAATTCATTCACAGTGCGGTATAATGAGACAACAGGCTACAGATGCCGGGACACACACACACTCTCCCCTCTCTGGTCGCTACAATGAGGAATATAAATTACGGGCCAAAAGTTTTATTTACAAGTATTAAAAGTAAGCAGAGGACACCAAACCAACTGAGACCTGTCTGTCCGCTGCATCTACGCACACACTGTACCACACACACCTACACACTGTACCACACACACCTTCACCACACACACGCACAGTTCATAAAACAGGATACAGCCGTTGTGTATTTTATTATGTGAAGCACTAAATGGTTTTAGAAAAATATCGACTCTTTGTAGAGGCCTGTTATACTGAGTGATATATTATACACACTGCTCTGCTTTCTGCACGGACCTCACAGCTGTTCTCTCTGTAAACATCGCGTCGCGATGAAAGCAGTTAATAAAATAATATCCAGGGGACGCATGCAGAGCTGTCATTGGCTGAGATAAGTCCGGCCGTGCGTCACGACTCTTTGAAACATCTCTTTTGCCGGAAATGCATCCACGAAGGAGCCGTGGAGGACCGTGGAGGACCGTGGAGGACCCATCAGTGTATCCTCGGTTATAGCTCCTCCAGAGAGCCTCCTCGACGCTCGATCCTCGGTCCTCGAAGTGCATTTAGAGAAATGAGATGTCCTTCAACATGGCGCGCTGAAATTCATTTCCGGGTCACTACCAGAGGACCAAGGAGTCGAGTAGGGGGATTTGATGAAATGAGAAAGGGCCAAGGTCCCATGGAGTTCCACCGGAAGGGGAGGGACTTCGCCACTCTATAACCGGAAAAGCATGACATGGGACATGGGACAATAGAGAGGCGAAGTCACGCCCATCTACTTCCGGTCCATGGGACCCCGGAAGCGAAAAATTATACATTGAATTCAATGGAGAGAGAAAATGTATCTTTTGATCCCGTTTGAATTGTGCCACGAACTACACATATGATGTTTGTCAATCTTAAACAATCATTTCCATGTCAAAAAAGTCACATTTTGTCGTAAAACTGTTGAAATATAAGACTATGAAAAATACGCGACTACAAAGACTACAAATCCCAAATCCCATTCTGGGTCGCGTAAGTGATGTCACAGGTGATAATGCTCCAAGTGGTTGGTTCACTTTTACAAGATGCCTGTGTGCTTTGTACCAGGTTGTAATCACAAAAGTGATCATACCACTTGCTCGTTCTATCGCTTCCCGTCTGATGAAAGGACCAGGAGTCGCTGGATCAGACATATCAGGTAATATCATAGGTAATATACATGTTGTGCATGGAACATAGTCAAGTTAGCTACCTAGCTAGTAGCGACGAGTAGCGAGCACGTTAGTTAGCATTACATTACTTAGCCTTGTCATTTTTAGTAGCCTTACCATGAAGTTATTATTTTATTACATGAAGTAAACCAAAATGTTAAACAGTAACCAAACATGATGGTAAGTATTTCGTGAAACTTTTGAAGAGTAGCCTACTGCGCCCTCCACCGGGTGCTAAGGAAGCAGTTCAGGGAGAGTCGAAGGCAGGCATGGAGCTTTTCATGACATTCTTCTGGACGTGTTTCATTGTGATGATATTGAGGGTGAGTCAATCTGTTTGTTGGAAAGACAGTCGTTGTGTGCTTATTGAGAGAAAATTGTTAGAAGAGATAATTATTCAAAGTGTTGTTACTTTAAAGTGTTGTTACTGACCTTTTTCTCTTTTATTTTCTTTACCTCACCTGTAACTGCTGAGACGTTGAGGAACATGCACACTGACCTGCTCTGGCAACCTGATTTCCACTGTACGTAATAGTATTTGGTTATGGTATATTATTTATATACATCAAAGGCACAATGCACCCCCCAGAGACACACATGTATTGAGTGTGATATTTTGCATAGGTCATGTGAAATCATCTTTACATACTAGAAAACTGTAGGAGCGGCAACTTGTTTTGAAATTGAATTTTTAATATCCGATAATAAAGTTGATCTGTTTTCTTTATTCTTCTCTCTGTTCCTGCAGGTCCTGCTTGCTAATCAATGGTCATATTTTTTTACACAATTACAAATAAAGTCATTGTATTGTATGACATGAAGTTGTGCTTCATTCAGAGTCAATAATAAATTCATTCTGCCTTCAACTGCACAATGATTGTGGACTGCACCGACATCCATGTAGCTGCCCCCCAGTAAGATGAACCAAGCAGAGCAAGTGAGTAGAGCATCATTGAGTTTCTTATTCTGTCAGTAAATTATCCAAATTAAATGTTTTTCATTATTTTAGTCAACCCTAAACAATTTTATTGTACCTTTTAATAATGACCTTACATGTTCGGCAAAGTTAAATTAACTTCAGAAAATCAAATCTGTTCTGAGAAAAAACTAATAAATGTTTAAAGATAGGAACTTGCCATCCCACTGAAAAACAGTCCGTAGAGATTTTAAGGCGTAGTTGTAGTTCAGTCCAACGTTTCATTTGGATTCATTTGACAACAGTCAACTATTTTCATAAAGAATATATATATTTTTCAAAGTCAACTTTATTGTCAATCTTACTCAGTTTGTGTTTATAGACAGAGAGATCAAAAAGACGTTTAAATAAAATTATACAGTTTACAGATATGTATACAAATATATATATCCTATATACACCATCATGTATAATGATGGTGTATGATGTAGAAGGAAGTGTGGTAGATAACAAGTAAATATAGAGTTACATACAGATCCATGTTACAGCAAAAGATGGAATAACTAAGAAGCACGCAGTATAATAATAATTACATGCAACAATTAAATAACTGCTCAGCATCTCCACCACAATCCCAATCTGCTGTGTCCTGTTTTCCTCCCCTCTGCATAACACCCCATCACACATACCAAACACAACGCAGAGTCCGAGGGTGTTAAGAGTATGTTTATTTAAATGTCCTCCTCTCTACTGGCCAACACAGGGAGCATATGCTGGGTGTATAATTTGTCCAGGAGGAGGAGATTTCCATGCCATGCAGGGTCTTTGGGGATGGGGATGATGATCGCCTCCTTCGTGGTCCACACAACAAACTAGCAGAGACTCCGGTCTGTGATGTGCAGCTGCCCTTGGACCTGGTGCCAGTATGGGTGATTCTCCTTGAGAATATATGACCCACCCTCCTCACGAAGACAGAAGGATGGTAACTGGACTGCCTCCGCGATGGTCATGTTCCTCTGGCTGTGTGGACACTTCACCTCCAGCAGGGCAGATGGCTGCACAAGTACATCGGGTGATGCTCCCAAAACACCCGACTCACTCACAAAGAGACCAGACTCGATTTGAACACTGTCACTTGATAGGCCTCCACAAAAGCCTTCACCCCTTCGGCCTCGTTTACAACCCCCCAGTTGACAGTTGGCGATGTCTCTGGCCAGTGGGTTGTATGTCTCCTCTCGCTGTTGGTAAAGTTGAGACACCGGCTGGACTACTTTGGAAGTGCCAGTCTTCCTCCACTGGCACTCAACATCTGTGGAGCTGATCTGCCACATGGCAAATATTGCCAATGCTGCAGCGTGGCTGCATTTGTACATCCCCTGTGCACAATCACAGACAGCGCTCTGCATCGCGCCATCGTCTCCCATGCAGATCTGTAAAAATAAAGTAAGTACCATTTGTTAGCATGCTATAATAGATTGAATGAGCAATAATACAAGGATGGTCCGGATCTGGGGGTGGGAGGATTTATTTTTCCATAGTTTTGTCCTCTTGTCTGATTGTTGTTATTGTTTGTTTTTTCTGTATTTTTTGTAATTTGTGCTGTATTGGTTGTGATTGTACATTGTATTTTTCTAAATGTGTATGAATACATTTTTGAAAAACATTTGATCAACAATAAAAAAGGATTTGGTCAGGATCTAGACTCAGTGTGTAGTTTATTAATTAATCAATGCTCTCTACATTAGGAAAACACATACCGGTGTACCAGAGGGAGTCACACACAGCTGTGCCTAGATAACCAAAATCCTTGAATCTACACACAGCAAATAAACTCAAATGACACAACGAGAAAAAGGAGATCACACATACAGTATAGTCGATATAAAACTCCGCTTCAATCTGAAGAGCAACTAAAACAAAACACGGGAGTGTACCTTGTTCTTGTGAACACTAATGTTATCCACAGCATACTCAGAGACGAATTTCTTAAGGAGAAAACTAGTTACTAAAACAAAACACGTTAGTGTACCTTGTTAGCTAATGTTAGCTAGCTGACATTAACGTTACACATTGCACTCATATTACTCACCGAAACTTTGTAAAGCCGGTCCCGCTGCTCTTACAGAACCGACTAACTCCCCTTTCGTGTATGTACAGCTCTCAACATGCCCAGACTTGTAGTGATGTTCACCTCGTTTTATACTTTTCGCCTCATTCTGAAAGAAACAGGTGAAATTTGCTAACGTGACGGCCGTCTTTGTGATGGTGACGCGTTTTGTGCGAGACCAGAGACCTGTAGTTCACTGAGCGGTTTCACACAAAAAAATGTGTAACTTCACAGTTTTACGACACATTTTTATTTTTTTGACTTGTAAAATGTTCTTTTAAATTGACAAACATCATATGTGTCATTCGTGGCACAATTCAAACGGGATCAAAAGATAACCTTTCTCTCTCCATTGACTTCAATGTATAATTTTCCGCTTCCGGGGTCCCATGGAGGCTCCCGGAAGGGGAGGGACTTCGCCTCTCTATATGTACATAGATGAGAGTAACACCTACGTCACTTCCGGGCAAAAATTACGGCCCCGCCCACTTTTGAGGGAAAACAACGCTGTCATTTGAATGGCGGTCAATACAAATTCTGAAGTTTTTGCCAATCCGATCACATTTTTTTGAAAACCGTCGATTTTTGGATCTTCAAAGAGCTCGATTACGATGGCCAGACAGGCAAACAATTACATTTGATCATTGGTAATCGACAATCAGTCTTGATATATGGTTACATTAAAATCAGTAGGCGAGGCTGTAATTTCTCCAGCTGTTACTCTCATGAGCGAGGCGGAACATAATAGTTGTATCATGCCAACAAGCTGCCGTGTCGTTTATTGCACATCAAACATTACAAATAATCCAGAGTTCAGTGTTTCTGTACTTCCTCTAAGAAGAAAGGACAGTAAAAGAAGAGCTCTGTGGCTTCAGGCCGTTCTTATTATACATCCATGCTTCAGGCTCGATCGCCATTCAAATGACAGCGTTGTTTCCCCCAAAAGTGGGTGGGGCCGTAAAGTGACGTCGATGTTACTCTCATCTATAAAAATCGATAGCCTACTGCTATATTTAACCATATATCGAGCCCGATCGTCGATTTCTAATGGCTTAATGCAATTGTTTGCCTGTCTGGTCATTGGAATCGGGCTCTTTGATGATCCAAAAATCTCCGGTTTTCTTAAATTTCTGATCGGATTGGCAAAAACTTCAGAATTTGTATTGACCGCCGTTCAACTGACAGCGTTGTTTTCCCCCAAAAGTGGGCGGAGACGTTATTTTTGCCCGGAAGTGACGCATTTGTTACTCTCATTTTAGGCCAAAGCCCTTTGTTGTAATTACTTTAATTATATTTTAATATATTTGTTATATGTTGTATTTATGATATGATTGATGATTTAAATATCCAAGCCTTGTTGTTTTGTCAAATCCTTCAAATAAAAAAATGTTATTAAAACAAATCGAAGAAGAAGCTGACGGAAGTGGCGTAATGTTGTTGACGCGAGGTGTATGCTGGGAAAGTTTTGATCGTTCGCCATTTTCCTGTTAGAAAGAGAGAGGGAGAGCCTGAAAGGTTGTAGCCTCGTAGCTACCAACATTACCAGGTACATTAACGTTAGCTCTTCACTGGGTAAGAAACAGTATTATGGGATTCTCTTTTAGAAACTGATGTTTTTGGCGCCCCAACCCTCAGTTGCGTTTACTGAACCAAATGGCCTAAATACTGTTCTGTTGCACGGAGAGATGGTTCTATAACTCAGTGAAGCAAAGTGCTACGGGATGGATGCTCTGCACCTGGTTCATCCACAGCTTCATCCGGGTATTTAGTTACCCTTCATAGTGATAGTGAGCCTTTAATGTCAGCCGTGTAGCATTAGCTCGGACAGCTAACATTAGCTAGTTTCTGCACTGTGCGTTTTTGGCATCCAGCTGCTAAGACAGCTGTCAAATATGTTAGCGTTAAGACCAGATATGTCACTGTCTGTCAATATGCACAATATATCGTCAAGTCATAAGAGAGGCGATAACAGCGACTTTAACATACATATTTTCCGAGTTGTGCTGCTGGTGAAATGTAGTTGCTCGTTTAATTTAATAACGAGGAAGTGAAGTGCACATTTTCTGGTTGTTGAACCAAAAATGCTACCATTTCAGCTCCAAACGTTGCTTCAAATGGAATAGCTGCTTCTTTATAAGATATTGCTTATCCACATTTCGAGATTTCTTAAATGCCAGTTCATCTTTTTGTTGTTTCTCTCTATAAGCTGTGACTCTGGGTGTGACACCTGCCTGTGACTGACCGAGTGTGTCAGGGTCCTGTCAAGTATTATCTTTGTCTTGTCATTCAGTTAGTATTACATTAACATTAGGTTGCTGTGGTTAATTTGCACAACATGCCTTGTAAATGAAAAACATTGACAATATCACACTGTCAGGAGATGTATTTATCTTCCCTGTCATACAAACATGTTTATCTGTAGGCTGTGTTTAGCAAAGTGACATATTTGCTACTGAATGGTGGTTTTCTTCTGGACTATGTCAGACCTAATGAGGAAGGACAACCTATATTCATCTCATTTAGTTTGTATTTTAATAGTGTGTATGCTTATCCACCTGCAGATGTATCCTACCTGGTTGATTATAAAGTGCCTATTCTTTTTTTAAGAGGAATGTTTAAATAAATGTTATAATTGAATAACAACAAACTAAGTATCTGCATGGCCCCTACACTGTTTCTCTGTTAAGACCATTTCTATGATAGCCTCAGCTGTACAGGAGCGTTGTTTGTGGTTCTTAACATCATTTGCTGTCTCCCTAACAAGAAGTAACAATGTTATCGCATAGGCATGGATGCTTGTGCTCTGTTTGCAGTTGGTAGGAAATGCAGCTTGATATTTACTGCCTGTCTTTGTTTCTCTTCAGACAAGATGGCGAGTCCGGGGAAAGACACGTTCAGGATGAAGAGCTATAAGAACAAGGCCCTGATTCCTCAGGAGATGCGTCGAAGGAGAGAGGAGGAAGGAATACAGCTACGCAAACAGAAAAGAGAGGAGCAGGTAAACACACTTCTTAAACCTCCTGACCACTAAACCTGTTCCTGGCACATTATCCCCAGCACAGTCGTCGCAACAACAACAACAACACTTCACATCAAATCAGCATCAAGGTCGAGGGTCTGTATGTATGATGGTATTGTGGGGGTTTCTAAGTGACCTAAGTAACACCCTCAGGTTCCTCTCAGCTGTTCCTTTATGGTGTTTGAAACACGTTGGACAGCAGTTTAACAGATTCAAATGCTTCTTGTTGTTATTTATAGTAAACCTCTTTGATTTAAGTCTTCTGCCAAAAGTTTAAAATACAATACAATAGTCAATAGAAAGCATTACAAAACGGCACAATAACAAAACAATCATAAAATACAAAACTATATACATACGGTATTACAGAGACGACCATCCTTTGTTTGTTTGTGCTTCTTTACACTACCAGAACAACAACCCCTGTGGTCTATTCCGTTTTCTTCTCACTCTCTATTTTCTCTTTTCTGATTATTATTATTTATGTATTTACGCTATTTTAGCGTCATTTCAATAGATTATCTTTCAACCAAACTGTACTATCAATACTTTGTGACTTCAAATAATGAATGATAATAATACAAAAAAGAGCAATAAGATAAACAAGTGAAACTATTAAAAAGGCCAATGTGTTGTGGTGAAAAGTATTTTCAAATGTGTCTTAAAGAGGAGATAACAGCAGAAACAAAAGGGTCTACTGTGATAAATCTCCTGTGCACTTTTCTTTTGTGCGTGGGTGTTGGATCATTCATCAAGCCAAAATGCTATACATATGAGGAGCTGGTTAACCATGTGACGGTGACTGTGTGCCCACAGCTGTACAAGAGGAGGAATGTGTGTGTTCCTTCAAGTGATGAATCCATGCTGGAGTGTCCGATCCAGGATCCAGACGTCAGCTCCACAGTGCCTGCTGCCGGGGCAAGTGCTGCTTCTCTCTTCTGTTTCCGCCTTCTATTAAAAGCTATCTGAGCATGACCATCATTTTATCCCTCTAATGTGAACAGGAGGGGGTCATCACTCCAGATATGATTCAAATGATCTTCTCTGAGGACCCAGACCAGCAGCTCATTGCTACACAGAAATTTAGGAAATTACTCTCCAAAGGTTGGTGTTGCATCTCAGAATGTCTATATTCTAGGGATGTGCATCTCCATCACTGAGGCCGATGCGATGCGCATCTCGATACGTTGCCACGATACGATACATTAACGATACATTTGAAAGACCAGGCGATGCGATACGATACGATTCACCCCTGTTGCGATACAGTTCGATACGATTTGATTCAACATTGTGCGATTCGGTGCGATACGATACGATTCAACACGATACAAAAATAATGATACTTCAATTTGGTACGACAGAGGATTTTTGTTTTATTCCTTATATACAGCAAATCATACATTAACAAAAAAGTGATTTACATATTTGGTACTGCACATCCCATCATGCCGTTTATTTTTTTACCTTTAAAAGCTCTCCAGAGTAGGCTACAGTACAATTGTATAACACCTCACAGTTAAACAATGTAAGGAGGCATTGCTCATGATTAACAATGTGCAAATAACAGCTACCATAGAGCAATGCCCATACAGCTGCCAGCCTGATGTGCTTAACACTCATCCATAGGCTAACTCACCAGTGAGCAGAAAGCGGTGGGTTCTATATGAACAATAAAGAATACAAATAACCTTTCACAAACAGGTATTTCATAACTGCTTACAGTGAGGAATACATTTAAATTATTATTGGCCGTCACAGGCTGCTGTAAACTAAACACCACTCTCTCTGACAGAACACCTCACTGAGTGATTTAACTCGCATGTCTAACTTTCAGGTTTCTCTTTTCAGCCGCAGACCCCATGTCGACTCTTTATGTGCGTCGCTAAGTTCCTCGTACTACTTGTGTACTTTAAAGCGGCTCGGCATCGTGAACAATTTGCGAGCGATTTTTCAAGTTGACCGTCTGTAGTATATAGTGCCGCGCACATATACCATCAGGACGTTACTGATGGGGTGCGGCTGCGGAGTGATACTGTGTGTATGCAAGCCCGCATCTAGGACGGATCTATGTATCATGGCTGTAGACCTGTTAAGTAATAAAGATACCTCATACAAAGGTCTACGGATACCTTATTACTCTCCATGACCTGCGGTCAACTATATAGCCTAGCATAAAGGACTATTACACCGTCTTTCTTGAACAATCCGAAGTCTTGGCAAACGTTTGATTTGTAGGTATTTTTCGGTGCGCTGTGTTTCTCTTTCTCCTCAACTTCTGTGTGTGTTGATAACTGAGACTCTCGGCCTCCGTAGTGGCGAAGCAAATATCAAAGATAGTCTCTGCTTAGCGTTGACAAGATGAGGGGATTTTATATGAATGAATCGGTTTTTTACCGATGCAAAGACGCTACGCAATCGATGCATCGCGAGTTCAACCCGGTTCAACCCAAACTGTAGCCGATGTGCACTCTTTCAACCGGTGCACTCGCATCTTGAACGTTTATGCCGGTGCACCGATGCGAATCGGTGAATCTTAACATCTCTACTATATTCCTATCATTCATGGATTTCATCTGCCACCGCTTCATATAGTATCTGTTGTAGCACACTGTAAATCATTCATATAATACATTAAGGGTCTCTCCAAAATACCACCACAATGACCACTACATTTCAAACTGTAGTTAGTAATGAAAAACGGATGTAAGGCAAGCACCCTTGATATTTTGGAGGATCAACATAAAATGGAAGATTTACCAAAACCCATAAGGCCAATTTTGTCACTGTCCTATAATAAAAGAATGATGACTGGACACCGTTTTCCCTGCATAGGGTTCAATCACTTTGCTGTTATACATAATCGTTTGTGCTAATCTAACCTTAATATCCACCCCCATAAACACGTATACTATAAGAGACTGTGTGTATTCTTCTGTGCAGAGCCCAACCCCCCCATAGATGAGGTCATTTCCACTGCTGGTGTTGTCAATCTTTTTGTGCAGTTCCTGAAGAGGAGTGAGAACTGCACTCTACAGGTGAGAGCCACACAACACACCTGTAAATGAATGTCATGATTCTTCCTATTCCTCTCTAAATGTGTCCAGCCTGGTGTTTATGGGGGCACCATCTGTGTCTATATATTTAGCTTGGCCATGTGACCAGTGTTAATTTTGGCAGCTGTTTTTGATTTAGTCTTAGTCTTTAGACGAACATGGTTATTAGTTTTAGTCACATTTTAGTCATTTCTATCCTTCATAGTTTTAGTCTAGTTTTAGTCGACGAAAACTCAAAATGTTTTAGTCTAGATTTAGTCGACGAAAACTCAAAATGTTTTAGTCTAGTTTTAGTCGACGAAAACTCAAAACGTTTTAGTCTAGTTTTAGTCGACGAAAACTCAAAACGTTTTAGCCTACTTTTAGTCGATGAAAAATTACATTTTAGTCAACTTTTAGTCAAAATGTTTTCTCTCTTTAAACTAATTCAGTTATCTAGCAAATACAGGTTTCTGACATTGGAATCAATGTGACAGCATCAAGTGTTGAAATTTGTAAAGCAACATTTCACTCTCTTAACACTTTAATTGTGTAATATCTAGGGATGGATATCGTTAAGGTTTTCTACGGTACTACTATCTTATCGATACTGCTTATCGATCCGGTACTTTAACGGTATTCTTGTATTTACTTTTTGTTATCTTTTAAAGGGAAAAACTAACAAATTGTTAACCAAATTAATTGCTTTATTTAAATGTGAAATAAATGTAATATATATAATTATGTTAAAATATTGTACTGTACTTGAGTAAAATGTTGAGGTACTTGTACTTTACTGGAGTATTTAAATGTTTTGCCACTGTGTACTTCTATTCCACTACAGTTCAGAGGTAACTGGTGTACTTTGACTCCACTACATGTATTTAATACCTTGAGTTACTTTACAGATGTGGATGAATGATGTGAAATATAATCAAGTGTTGAATCAGACTTTAGTTCCACCTGGAGTAAATCCACAAGCTACCCTGCAGTATACAAAGTCATTACAACTAGCTGCACCTTTACCAGCTTTGAGAACACTTTCATGATCAATCATTATAAAACATATCATATATATTATTCAGAAATGGACCAATCTGCACGATGACTACTTTTACTGTCGCTACTTTCACTATATTTTGATGATCATACTTTTACTTGAGGAACTCTTCCTACACTATGGGAATTTTTTTACTTAACTACAAGATCTGAATACTTCTCGCACCTCAGCACACCTGATGTGATAACGTTACTCGTAATTGGGGCAACAGAGCTACGAGTTAAGGAAGTCGAAAATTGTTAATTTCTCTGACTGAATATGACGCCTTTTGGCCGGCTGTTTAGACAGACTACTCGACTCGTGTCAACGCGCTAACGCGAAAACACTAATGGCAAACGAGCTTTGTCCACATCGAGCCTTGTAGAGTGTCTGTATACTTTTGAACGCTCCGTCCCCGGCAGATCTCTGTGTGCCGCTGCAGCGTGTCTGTTAGGCCCCGCCCCCCCGCACACAGAAGAGGCTTCTCAATACTCAAATTTCCCCTCCTCGGGTCCTCGGTCCTCGGTCCTCCGGTAGTGACCCGGAAATGAATTTCAGCGCGCCGTTTTGAAGGACGTCTCATTTCTCTAAATGCACACCGAGGATCGAGCGTCGAGGAGGCTCTCTGGAGGAGCTATAACCGAGGATACACTGATGGTTCCTCCACGGCTCCTCCGCGGATGCATTTCCGGGAACGGTGGAGGCGTGACGCACGGCCCGACTTATCTCAGCCAATGACAGCTCTGCATGCATCCTCTGGATATTATTTTAGAAACTGCTTTCATCGCGTTGCGATGTTTACAGAGAGAACAGCTGTGGGGTCCATGCAGAAAGCAGAGCAGTGTACAATATCACTCAGTATAACAGGCCTACATTACTCTCTTTATTTGCTGTAGTACAAAGAGTCGATATTTTTCTAAGACCATTTAGTGCGTCACATAATAAAATACACAACGGCTGGAGCCTGATTATGCTTTAGGAGCTGTAAGTGTGTGTTGTAGGCAGTGTGTATGTGTGTGTGTGTGGTACAGTATGTAGGTGTGTGTTGTACAGTGCGTAGATGCGGCGGACAGACGGGTCTCAGTTGGTTTGGTGTCCTCTGCTTACTTTTAATTTAATTTAATTTCAAATCTTTATTTATACAGATAAATCCCATTGAGATCATTGATCTCTTTTTCAAGGGAGACCTGCTCAAGTAGTTCCACATGAAACATAAAAACATAAATAGAACAACAAAAGGACATCAAACAGCATCATTTACATAATTATCCACATAAACAGGTACCAATAGCTTCCGATTGACTAGCATCCAACCGAGCTTTAAAAACATTTAGTGGCACCAGATTGTTCAGTTTCCATTTAATTTGCAGACTATTCCAAGACAGAGGAGCTGCGCATCTAAAAGCTGTCTTCCCTAAGACAGTCCTAGCAGTTGGCACATTTAATAAAACCACAGCATGCGATTTCAGGCAGTAGCCACTTACAATTCTCCGTGAGATCAGGGAGCAGATATAAGATGGAAGTTTCCCTAACATGGCTTTGTATGTAAGGGAAACTTCCATCTTATATCTGCTCCCTGATCTCACGGAGAATTGTAAGTGGCTTATTATTATTACAAGTTAATACTTGTAAATACAACTTTTGGCCCGTAATTTCAATTCCCCATTTCAGCGACCAGAGAGAGGGGGGGATATATCCAGTCTCTGATTGTGTTACGTTATTATGAGAGTGCTCTCATACTTTAAATTGTATATATTTATATAAATATATTTGTGTGTGTGTGTCCGCATCTGTGCCTGTTATTGTCTCATTATACCGCACTCTCAATGAATTCAAAGTAAATATGTGGGGGAACAATGTTCAGCTGATCTAACAGAGATTATAAAATACAGCGCTATGACAAAACACTCGACAGCTGTTGCAGCTGTTGCCACGTAATAATGAACGGACGTCAGGAGAGGAGTTCTCATTTCTTTAAACGTCTGCTGCTTCCCCTCCTCTCTCCTCGGTTCCCCTCCTCGGTCCTCCGCTCGCATCTCCTGTGGGCGGGTCTAAGTCTCGAGGAGGGGAACCGAGGAGGGGAGTCGAGGAGGGGAAATTTGAGTATTGAGAAGCCTCTAGAGAGACACAGGGAGATCGTTCTTCTGGAGTGAAGAGAGCGGAAATAATGATATTGCAAGTTAGAAACGTAAGATGCATTTTGACAGACAAGACGGACAATTGGGGGGAAATACCCTGCATTTTGAATGTCCGATAGTCGATTAATCGATTATTATTCGCCAGGGCTGCCGAATAATCGATTTTGATCATGGTCAGTTTCTGGCAACCCTAGTGACTAGGCACTGTGGAAGAGGTTTCAGTTACGAAGGATAACATCTGAATTCATTCATCATTTTGAAGGATAAGATCACTGACTGAAACACCTTGCTGTAACTTTGAAGTAGTTCTCTCTTCCTCCCTCCTCCCTTTGCCCATCAGTGGATCAGCTGTGCTGCAGGAGCAGAGCTTGATGTGGGATTTCAGCCCGTTGAATAATATTATTAAGGATCAGTAAATGTAATCTTGCATCTTTTAACATCTGATCACTCTACTGGAAGAAAACGTCCCTAACTTCTAAAGTTCTCTGATGTAGCGCTGCTCGTTCAGGGTCTAGAAGCAGAGTGCAAGCAGGTTCAGCCGTCAGAGCAAAATTACCATGGCAACAAGAAGTCGTGTGTCTGTGGCAAGCACACAACAAGTCGTGTATAGCAGGCTTCAGTGTTTCCCCTAGGATGGAGTCATAGCAGCGGTGCTAAGGCACGCGGGCCCAGCTAAATGTGAGCGTGGAGCGCGTGGAACTTTTTTGGCGAAGTGCGCCAATATGTTTCTATGGGTCTGCCAGCACAAGAAAGGCTCAACACTCGTATGAAAGGGAGCTGTATACTTTTCAATAATCCAAAAATCTTTAGAATATAATCACAACCAATAACAAATCATTTAAACTTGTTTATTCTTATCTTATGTTACCTATAGCATTCTTTATTTTTCTTTATGCATATTACTAATCACTCCCCTTTTAAACTGTTTTTTTTTTTACTGTCCATAGTACGCATTGGAATGATTTCTTACTTTATTTTTTACAACTATATTAAATAGTTAAAGGTGTGCTCTCTCGCTCTCTCTCTGTCTCGCTCGCTCACAGAGGCTGTGTGGCCACGGATTATTATATTACTGGTGCCCCGTAGCAGCGGCGCGGAAACACTGGGCTTATAGCAGGCTCAAGAAGCTTTTTAAAGGTGTTTGGGGAATTTGGGCTCATTCAGAGTTAGTGTGAAGAAGGGCTGAATGACAGCATATTTTTTTATTAAAATGATACATTTGTTTCCTTGGCACGAAAAAGTAACAATTTAAGAAATAAAAAGCAAATGGTATCCCTACCAAAAATAACTTACACCAGTTAAAGTCATTCTTTGTAACGTCTCAGTGCCACTTCAGTGGTATAGAATATCACATGTAGGGATGGGTATAGTTTGAAATGTATCGATTCCGGTTCTTATCGATTCCCTGTTTCGATTCCAAAATTGTAAAAGAAAGAGGTCAAACGTTTAGATAACAAAAATATCTTTATTCTTTTAAGCTTTAACTGACATTTTTACAAATAAAAAATATACATGCAATACAAATGTATTGCACAATAGATGGGCTTTATTTTAACTGAGCTATGCCTGTGGCCAGCTATTAACAGGCATTACACTCTGCCTTGTCTTTTTCTTTTTTAGTGTAGTGGAGCCTCGCGTTAGAGCATTTACCGCGATCTATCTTTGGTGTTATGAAGTGACTGAGCTCGTGAACTGTCTACGGGAGGGCGGGGGGAGCGTCGCTGTGGGGCAACTGTGGACCTCTGTCGCCTGTCAGCGCAACTTACATGATGCCGTTTCAGCGAACCGAGCCGGCCGTCAACGGCCCGCTGACGACTGGCCGTTCTGTGATTCTCCAGAACACACAGATGGCCTGTCCGCCCTTATCCTGTCTGTATTCCACCGGGTCACCGCGGCGCAGACGGACCCGGTGGAATACAGGGTCTACCGCGTTTAGGAACCGTTAAGCAGAACCGTTAAGCAGAACCGAAATTGTGTATTTTGTATGGGTACCCGGTACCCGGCATTTTCTTATCGGTTCTCATCTGGAACCGAGTTTCGGTTCCCAACCCTAATCATATGTTCCTTATTGCTTGACTCAAGAAGTGAATTCAGATTGTGGATTGACTGACATACTATTTTCTCCTCTATTGTGTGTGTGTTTCACAGTTTGAGGCGGCCTGGGCACTCACCAACATCGCCTCTGGGACCTTCCTGCACACTAAGGTGGTGATTGAAACAGGAGCGGTCCCCATCTTCATCGAGCTGCTCAACTCTGAGTACGAGGATGTCCAGGAACAGGTGAGAGCCCCCAAGGCAGCAACAAACCCTGCCAGAGCCCCAAACCGTATTCCTGTTAGGAGTTCTGAACTTGTTCCCTGATTGATCCAGCACATCCCACCTGGATAACTGAAGCATGGTTTGTGTTTCAGGCGGTGTGGGCCTTGGGGAACATAGCTGGAGATAACGCTGAGTGCAGAGACTACGTGCTGGACTGTGGCATCCTGCCATTTCTACAACAGTAAGTGTTCCTCCTCTGTCTGGATGTGTTGAAACATCACTTCATCGCAACTGAAAACTGTGTTGTTGCCTTCAGGTTACTCGCAAAGTCCAACCGTCTTACAACGACTCGCAACGCAGTGTGGGCTCTGTCCAACCTCTGCCGGGGGAAGAACCCACCACCTGATTTTGCCAAAGTGAGTCTGTTATAACTTATCTGGAACTTGCAACCGACATTCCTAATTTCTGCTTGCAGCATTAATCATTGAGTAATACATCCACTGGTATTATCTGTCCTGACTCTGCTGTGGTGTCTCTCCGTGTGGAGGTGTCTCCCTGTCTCAAGGTGCTGTCCCGGCTGCTGTTCAGCAGTGATCCAGATGTTCTGGCTGATGCCTGCTGGGCTCTGTCCTACCTGTCTGACGGACCCAATGAAAAGATCCAGACGGTCATCGACTCAGGGGTGTGCCGCAGATTGGTGGAGCTGCTCATGTAAGCAGGGTTGGGAGGGTTGCTTTAGAAATGTATTCTGTTAAAATGACTAGTTACCAGTAAATGTAACCAGTAACCTAATCTGCATATGTAAGACAGCAGAACAATGTGATCTTAGAAAATGAGAAACCAAGATATTTAGTTAAAAATGTTTCCTCTGCTCAGAGATTTCTTTGAGAGGAGAATCCCTATTGCAAGTCATTTAAAAGTAATCTGCTTTTTGTATGTAACTGTAAGGTAATACAGTTTCCAGTTTTTAAAATTCTGATAACGTATTCCTGTTACATGTAATCCATCACTCCTGAAGCCTTCATGAAATATACATATGGATGTAATAAAGTACATAGAGCTCCACCTAGTGGCCAAAATTAGTAGTTATGCCAATG